>NC_134576.1:1242666-1553333 GCF_050947875.1 Dermacentor variabilis
TGACACTGGCTTTGCCACACACAACTACGACACAACATCATTACAGCATCCATGCAAAAGCATTATTGTCAGCCTCGAATTTACGAAACACATCCGGGGCACATACAAATACAAAGTCTCTGCCTGAGGCAGGCAGCATTGAGCATTACTCTGGCTGTAGAAAGACTTTGCTTAGGGAGACGGTTAGCTAACGCGTAGACCAGCGGCGAAGAACCTCGGCTTCACCGAGTTTCAACAGCTGTTCTTCAATATGACCCCATACTATCACCCGTAGTTTTCGCATTCTGGGCTACAATGCTCTATTTGACTGTCGAAATCATTCTGCAATGCTGCGGAAACACCACAAAACGTAGCTAGCGCAGTAATAGACGAAATTCGCAAACCGATCTCGGCAGTGTGGTGGCCGCACAATGGATATTCCAAACGTTCTTGCAACTAGCTTCCAGAAGGTGCGTGCTACAACGCACTCCTTACTACATGCGCGTTGGTCTCTGTGTGCAATGCATGCATTTATCATTCGCTACCATATGCAAGCGTCCAAGCCTGTCTCTTGTAGGTAGAACGCCCCACTGATATTGTAAACGGAAACCCTTCACTTGAGAGGGCAAATCAGGTGAAAGCACGGCTGTCCATGTTTGTCTAGTAGCTGTCCGTTGAGGTACAGCTGTGTCACACAAGATTTCACAAAGCCTAGAAACGAGTCGCACGGCACTTTGTAATTCCTAGTTGTACAAGCTGGCTTTGCAAGCGCGCAGCCGCCGGGCGCATACTGTGGTGCTGGCGTTACCGCCTTCGGAAGCGAGTTGCCTTTACTCTGCGGCATAAGCGTTCGACGGTAATGGCCCAGCCAATAAAGGAGGAGTGGCCTACCTGGATACTCATCATCATCAAGTAGATCACATGTACTTTTAGTGCACAAAAGCCTACGAAATGTAACTATGCACGGCGAGCTCCATCCTGCGCTGGGTTTCGGAAGACGCAAAAATTGCTTGGCTACGTATTGCGACTTGTTTAGCCAGAAACACGAGAAAATAAGTGAGTTTACTACGCGTACTGTTGGTGACGGCGGGAGGGCTACCCTTGCAGCAAACCACAATTTTACTGCACAATACGTTCTTAATAAAGAAAGCCCTTTCTACCAGCGGTAGTGGCGTCGCAGTCAGTGCTTCCGACTGTTCTTTAATGGAGCTGACAATGTCTCGCCACGTGTGAGGTGAAACACCCTTGTACAAAATTTGATGCTTAGTATTTGCATATGCTCGGTTTGTTGAATGTCCCCTGGTAGTGTTATCTCATCGCGACCTAACTTTAATGCTTCACATTTCCTCATATATATATTGCCCCCTGACAATAAACAATATTGATTATAAATAGGAAATACCACTACAAGACTGCCCCCATCCTGTAAAAACAAAGTTATGTCATCCGCATACGCTGAGACTTTTATGCACCCCGTTCCCGACTTAGGAAGACCTCTTACGAGCGGGCTCTCGCTAAAACGCCTTAACAACGGGTCAATCGCAAGCACAAATAATATGGGTGACAAAGGACAGCCTTGCCGCACTCCCCTTGTCACATCAAATCTAGGTGTCAGAATATTGTTAAGTAGTAGCTCGGCTGTTGTTCCCGAATACAACATCCGCAGGATGTCTACAAACTCTTCAGCGAAGTTATTAGCAACGTAAAACGTCAAATAAGTACTGGTGTTCTAAGCGGTCGAACGCTTTGGCTTAGTCCAAGTTTACTAATATTCCTGAAGCTTCACGCGCTGTTGCGAATTGTATAATATCACGTGTTAAGTTGAGAAACGAAAATATACTCTGACCAGACACGGAACATGTTTGATATACACTGACTATTTTCGGCAATAATATCTTCATGCGATTTAAAAGAAGGGTTGTCAATATTGTATAATCTACCCTGAATAGCGTTATGAGGGTTCTCCAAGATTGGAGTCGTGCTCTGGCAAGAGCAGTACACCGCTCCGCTTAAACGATTTAGGAACACCTTTCCGTGCAAGAATGCCGTTTAGGAGCGATACTAAGGCAGTGCCTACTTCCGCCCAGCAGGACCGGTAAAATTCGTCTGGTAAGCAATGCGGACCAGGTGTTGACCCGCTGTTCTTAGATGGTATAACATCAGAAACTACCAGATTTGTTGGAGACAATAAATTCTGGCCTTCTGTATCTTCCACTTGAGGTAGGTTAGCGCAAAATCCCGAAATTTCTTCAGCCAGGAGTTGTGCATTATAAATCTTTCCGACGAAAATGCGTCTGAGAACCAGTTCCAAAAAAATGATTTCGATATCTCGTCTGGCACCGCTCTCTGTTCCACAGTCTGCGTAAGCTCACGTGCAAGGGAGCGAAGCCTCGTGGCGCCACCTCGGCAGTGGTATTCTCGACAGTGACATTGGTACAATGTGGGCACCATTGTTGGTCGATCGGGTAGCGTCATCCGCACTGTGATTTCCCGAAATTCTGCAATGACCTGGTATCCACTGGTAGATGATGTTATGTCCCCCGTCGATTGCACGATGGTGAGGTAGTTGAATGACTACGACTAACGGCATGTTTGATCCGTAGTTGAAAGCGGAGAGCAGACATTGGAGAGCTGCCTTCGAGTCACGAAAATTGGCCATGAGTGTGATTATTTGTGGCCAATAAACTACAGAGTACGCTGCGAGTTCTGCAGCCATCGATGATATAATGTGGGACGTTAATTGGCGTCGTACCAGGGAGCACGCGTTGGGAAGAGCCCGCAAGAATTCACGTCGACCATCTGAGCTTTCGGAGATGCGAAGAAAGAACCATATTTTTTTTGTTTCCTGGTCAGGGCTTAACGGCGACATCACAAGGCTCATTGAGAGCTGTCCCAAATCAGCCTGGCGATCTTGCCTACAAGCGACTGCAGGAGCCACTTATCCTTGCTGCTCCAACGTGTGCATGGTATCGGGTTGGTAGGGTCATTTGTTTAGCAGAAGTCAAATCACCACCCATCCATCAGCGCCTATCCAGAGGTCAGCACCGCACGCACACCAACTTTTGGCGGGTCCCACAAAAGCCCCTTTGGGAATCGACAATATCAGAATCACAGTTACTGAGACGTTTAACACGCCACCCATCCCTCAGCGCTTATCCAGATGTCAACGCAGCCTGGACTTCGACTGTTGCAGGGTTCCTCGAAAGGCCTTCACCCCGCCCTTTACCTGGCAGCCTGAGCAACGAAAAAAAGGAGCGACAACGACGACGAACGGGGTTTCGCTGGTTGCTTTCTTGCCACAGATTCCAAACCAGTCTCTTCGGGGGCGGTTTTACTGCGGGTTATTGCGGGCGTGGGCGTGGTATCATAACGGAGTTGACGAGGGGGATTTGCTGCTGGACAGTCTTCAGACTCCCTAGTCGACTCTCCTAGGGAAAACGACGGTATTGAAAGCGGAGACTTTTCGAGAGTGAGAACAGAGGGTCCTGATGTGAAGTGAGACGTTTAACTTCCTTCTGCATGGAGTGCGCTTCCGCACCGGAGCAATGTAACTAAGCCAATAAACCCTTTCTCCTTCATTTTCTACTACATGACGTCGTAGTCGATGGGCTTGGTGGATTCCATGCAAGAATACCAGCCTAGCGGCAACAAACTGGTCGGCAGCAGTAAGACCAAGAAGGCAGTCCTCACGATCTGGGAACGGCGGACGTGGGTCCGGGAGACAAGACGTTATTCTTCACGGCCGCCATTTTACGATCGTTATAGACAATCATGCATTATGCAGGCTTTCAACGCTGAAGAACTTGTCTGGACGACTTAGTCTGTGGATTCTTCGTCTGCAAGAATACGACTTTACTATTACCTACAAGTGAGGAAAGAAAACACCAAGATGCAGACGCGCTTTCTCGCTGTCCGCTTCTTGCGACACCAGGCAACGGATCTAAAACAACCATCCGTGACAAGCTTTCACACGATCCCTCCTCACATGCTTTCTTGTTGGCGACTGTCGACGAGATGCCTCCACAGGACAACAAATCCTTCCAATTTCACCAACTTGCCCACTCTTACTTTCGGCGCATCATAAACCACCTTCAAGGAGCTTTGCGCCCGCCTAACACTCGCATTCGCCGACAACTGAAGCAATTTAAGATTGACAACCGCGCCCTGTACCGTCATGTCTATCACCCTGACGGTCAACGCTGGGTTCCTGTCCTCCCGCGCTCTCTACGTGCTCATGTCCGGCAGGCTTCTCATGACGACATGACTGCTGGTCACCTCGGTTTTCAGAAAACCTATGACCGCATCAAAGGTCGCTTCTGCTGGCCTGGATTGTCCGCCAGTGAAGCGAGATTTGTCGCTTCCTGCGCCCTATGTCAGCGTCGAAAGCTCCCTACATCAGCTCCAAGCGGACAAGTGCAACCGGTTCCTTGTCCGTCGCAACCATTTGAGGTCGTTGGCGTTGACCTGTATGGTCCTCTTCCTGTGACTCTCACCGGTAAACGATGGATTGTGACAGCCGTTGATCACTTGACACGCTACGCCGAAACAACCTGTGTGAGTTCTGCCTAAGCCTCTGAAGTTGCTGCATTCATACTTCAATCCTTAATACTGCGTCACGGTGCTCCTCGCGTCCTCCTGAGCGACCGTGGGAAAGCATTCCTCTCGCAACTACTAGACGAAGTACTCAGAGCCTCCGGAACCACCCACAAGACCACCTCCAGTTACCATCCGCAAACCAACGGCCTCACAGAGCGATTTCATCGCACGCTGTCAGACATGCTAGCCATGTACATCAACCCGCATCACAGAAACTAGGACGCAATTTTGCCATTCGTGACTTTTGCATATGATACCGCCGTTCAACGCACGACCGGTTACTCGCCATTTTACCTTGTCTATGGTCGTTCGCCCTCTTCCTATCTTGACGTCTCTTTCTTCGCGCCAACTGTCCATCAATGTCCTTCCTCCTGCGAAGAATATGTGTCCCGCATCCTGCGTTGTCGCCAGCTCGCCCGCATCAACACCGAAGCACGGCAACAGCACCGCAAGCAGCATTACGAAGCCTCTCATTGCGTCGTGTGCTTCCGCCCTGGCGAGGAAGTGCTACTCCGGACACCAGTTCGTACTCCTGGCTTGTGTGACAAGTTTCAGCTTCGGTTTATCGGCCCCTACAAAGTCTTGGAGCAGACTTCTCCGGTTAACTATCGCGTGGAACCAGTTATTGTTCCAAATGACCGCCGCTGCCGCGCCGCTGAGATTGTCCACGTTTCCCGTATGAAGCCTTTCACGAGACGTTCACCGCCCCTTTGAATTGCGGCCAGGATGGCCGCTCTCGCGCGAGGGGACATTAGTGTGGGAATTTATAAGCTATTCTTTGTCATCTGTACATGATCATCATAATGCGGGATTCACATGGGGTTCTTCTTCATCATCGCTTGTGGGGCTGGCTCTCGAGTGTGATCCGTGCTGTGGGCGTGGTCGGTTCGCCCAGTCTTTGACGCGGAATAAACGTCGTGATAACTGCTGCGTCATAATATTCAATGAAATCTAAATTACTAAATTGTTTTACCCGTGTTGATCTCTCGTGGATTCGCCCAGTGGTGACCACCAACACACACTTCCGCACGTGTACTATGTTTCAGTGGAACGCTCGCGGGTTTCGCTCGAAGTTAGCAGACATTAAGTATCTTGCGCGAGGGTACGGATGCCTTTTTATGGTCATTTCCGAGTCTCGGGTGGACGAGCAGTTTAGGATAATGGGTTATTCAAAGCGGCAAAACGTAATTAGCCCACGGCTCTTTGGAATTCGCAACGGCGTGCCTGCAACTGTGATTGACGTAACACCACATGACAAGAATGACTATATTTGCGCAAACACAGTGATTGCATCAGAAGTGTTTTCCTTGATCGGCGTCTATACTTGAAATCAGGATCACCTTTCGACGTGTCAAAATTGGAAAACTTCTGGACAAACACTAAATCTCCACAAATAATTTGTGGCGCGTTTAACGCACATAACGAGATGTAGGGCAGTTCACATACATGTACTCGGCGTGCTAAGCTGGCGGAGCTTCTTGCCAGGTACAATATAGAGCCCTTGAACGATGGCAGCATAACATACCTCAAAAATCAGAAGACTGTTAGCTGCATTGACATTACATTCGCATGAAGTCAAGTTGCCCTTATGTTCGGATGGTGTACAGATTTCGAGACTCGGGGTAGTAATCACTACCCCATCCTAATCTTTGCCCTTCATTTTCGGACGTCGCCCAGAAAAGCGAAACTGAAGTCGGTAGACTGGGAAGCTTACACAGCAGCCGTAGACAAAGGGATCACAACCTCGACTACGGATGGAGAATTAATACCGAGAATAGCTCATTGCCTCAAGCGAAGTAGCCGCTCTGTCCCTAAGAACTGTAATGTAGCCACTAATGACGAGGAATTCGAAAGGTTATGTGCCATTCGAAGGCGTGCCGAAAGGAAGGCTCTACGTACTAAATATATCAAAGACCTCAGAACTTGTCGACTGGCACAAAGTAATACACCGCATTACCTCACCAAACTGAACCAAAAAAGCGGGAGGGACTTTTGTGGGACACTGGACATACAACAACCGCTGAGAAAAATCTGGCGAGTCGTCAGAGGCATTCGCAAAGAGCCGCAACAGCTTTATACTTTCATCGTACTCTCATTACCTGAGCGCGCATCCCTAAAAGGGGTGGCAGAGCAGTACAGTAGGCTCCTTTCCAGCGGCGCACCACCTTCTCCGCAAATTGCGAGTTATCAGCCTAGTCCACCTCGAACCACCCTTCTTGGCTTCGATTTACCTTTTACAATTGAAGAGCTCACGGCAGCAATCGGCGGCACAAATAAGCGATCATCATCTGGTCATGACGACGTGAGTTATGAAGCGCTCGCAAATCTATGCCACACGTCTCGCCTACGCCTTCTGGAGTACTAAAACGCCTCATGGTTAACTGGGCAGGTTCCTAGGGAATGGAAGCTTGCGAAAGTTATTCCAATATTGAAGCCAGGGATGCAGCCGACAAATTACGCCTCCTTAAGCCCCGTATCTTTGCTTAGGTGCGTAGGGAAGCTATTCGAAAAAATGATTCTCAAAGGACTAAATTGGTTTCTGGAAACTACTAAAGTGCACCCGGAGGAAATCAGAATCAGAATCAGAATTTATTGTTAGAAGTTGGGTCAAATTACAAGTATTTAGCATGCAGGAGGAGGTCCCATAGCCAAAGACTGTATCGGGACCTCCTGTACAATAATAGTTATGATAACTGACATCTCAAAGCAACAATAGCATATAATAAGGTATTATACAAGCAACAGGAAATGAACGTTAACTGAGCAAAATACAGAATTCATTACAAAAATAACAAGGTTTAGCTTATCTCACGGTGACATAAAGAATTATATGTGCAGAAAATACCAGCAGTTTATTTACAAGAACAAAAACACAAAAAAAGCAAAAAGCAAGAAAGAACGGACAAAGAAACGGTTACAGTAAGTTTTCTCATTAGTTTGTCAATAATAGATGTATTTTGAGTTCCCTTTTGAATTGGTGTAAAGATCTTGTATTTTTCATAATGAGAGAAAGAGTGTTCCATACTGATATGGAAGTGAATTCCACGGTTTGTTTACCGCAGTTAGTGCGGATTCGTGGTAAAAGAAAATTGTTATTCAACGCGAATCTGGTGGTACTATTAGTTGCCAGGTTAGGTGGTGAAAATGTGATCGATGGTAGCTCATTGAAGTCGAGGTTTTGATGGAAGCCCGTTGGTCGGGAGGCATCATGAAGAAGGGTAAAAAGAAGGACACCGACCACTGAATGAATACAAGAAAAGACGTTTCGGCTCCCCTGACGGGAGCCTTGTTCACAATAAAATCAAGGACGTGCGATACAATGTTTATATGGCTTTAAAATATGATGTAAGCAGCGCGTGTAGATGGGGGGGAGGGTTCCGTCATTCCGGTTGAGGGTGCTATCTGTCATTTGGATTATGAGGAATTCCAAGTCGTGTGTTGATGTCAAATTTCTCTCTTTTTCTAATATCTTGGCGTTATCCCAATCAATCCTGTGGCCCAAGTCATCTGCATGCTCTGCCAAGACGTTTGAGGCGACTTTTTTTCTTTTTGACATCGTTGATATGCTGCTTCAACCGCTGCTCGAAATTTGCTGTCTCGCCGATATATACGCAGTCCCAGTCTTCACATGGTATCCCGTAGACGATGCCAGAAAACTTAGTCTTTGGAAGCTTGTCTTTCACGTTTACCATCCGGTGGCGTAATTTTTCGGACGGTACGTGAGCTACCTGAACGTCATAGCCGCGTAGAACGCGGGCTAAGCCCTCGCTCACACCGGGCACATACGGTATGGGGGCGCGTTTTCTTGGGAGCACACAGTCAGGCCTTGGGGGCTGAGACAGATGGCGTTCCACCGAGTTTACTCGCTCTCCGCTTCATAAACTGTCCAAATACCATCATAAGGTTTTTTCCCCTCTCGTTGGTAGAGGCAGCACGCACGTTCACCATTCTGAAGACTTCATAAACAAGATTCGTGATTTTACTCCCGACGATCAGGAAGCGCTTGTCTCGTTCGACGTCGTGTCGCTTTTTACAAGCGTTCCTATCCGACTCGCCGCAGAAACTTGCACCGCCGCTCTGGACAATGACCCTACCCTACCAGAAAGGACGCCCATCGACGTTCCTGACTTGAAGAGGCACCTCCTGTTCTGCCTGGAGAACACCTACTTCACTTTTGAAGGCACCTTCTACAAGCAAGTGCACGGGACACCGATGGGCGCATCCATTTCGGTTACTACTGCAAATTTAACTATGGAATGGCTTGAGCGTCGAGCACTCGCCTCTTTCAACTCGCCGCCCAGAGTCTTCCTACGTTACGTAGACTATGTGTTCTGCATAATTCAGCGAGAAGAAATTCCTTCATTTTTGTCACATTTGAATAGTATTGAAGCGTCTATCCAATTCACAGTCAAGGAAGAAAAAGATGGCGAGCTTCCTTTTCTGGACGTCCTCGTAAAACGTGACAGGCGCAGTCTGGCATTTACCGTGTACAGAAAGAGCACACACACAGGCAGGTATCTGGATTTTAATTCAGTACACCCGATGAACCCGCTCGGCAGAACCAAGCGTATCTGCACAACGCCACAAAGCCGGGCTGCCGACCTACAAGAGGTTCACCGTAATCTCTCGGCATGTGGCTACCCGAGGTCGCTTGTGAACTCGGTGGAACGCCATCTGTCTCAGTCCCCAAGGCCTGACGGTGTGCTCCCAAGAAAACGCGCCCCCATACCGTATGTGCCCGGTGTGAGCGAGGGCTTAGCCCGCGTTCTACGCGGCTATGACGTTCAGGTAGCTCACGTACCGTCCCAAAAATTACACCACCGGCTGGTAAACGTGAAAGACAAGCTTCCAAAGACTAAGTTTCCTGGCATCGTCTACGGGATTCCATGTGAAGACTGCGACTGCGTATATATCGGCGAGACAGGAAATTTCGAACAGCAGTTGAAGCAGCATATCAACGATGTCAAAAAGAAAAAAGTCGCCTCAAACGCCTTGGCAGAGCATGCAGATGACTTGGGCCACAGGATTGATTGGGATAACGCCAAGATATTAGAAAAAGAGAGAAATTTGACATCAAGACACCACTTGGAATCCCTCCTAATCCAAATGACAGTTAGCACCCTCAACCGGAATGACGGAACCCCCCCCCCCTCTACACGCGCTGCTTACATCATATTTTAAAGCCATATACACATTGTAGCGCACGTCCTTGATTTTATTGTGAACAAGGCTCCCGTCAGGGGAGCCGAAACGTCTTTTCTTGTATTCATTCAGTGGTCGGTGTCCTTCTTTTTACCCTTCTTCATGGTAGCTCATTATGTAGAAATCTGTAGAAAAACATACCTAGGTTGTACTCAGTGAGCCCAGAAATAGTAAGGATATCATTCTCATGTAGTAAGTAAGTGGCATTAGAAAAGCGTGAACTATAAGTAATTATTGTAATGGCTCGGTTCTGAATTGTTTGTAAAGACGTAATATGAGTATTATAAGTGTTTCCCCAGCATATGATACCATAAGTAATGTGAGAGTGGACGAAAGAGTGGTAAAGTGAGGGCAATGTGGTACGTGTGAAGTAAGGGCGCGCTTTAATTAACATGCGTATACCATAAGCTATTCTCTTTTTTATGTGAGCAATATGATTGTGATATTTCAGATTACAGTCAAGTAGAACGCCAAGGAAAGATGAACGTGAACTTGGATGAAGGCAGTGGGGACCAAGGCAGTGGGTGGAATGGAAGCTGTGTTTCGCTGATGTGAAGAGAATACAACAAATTTAGTCTTAGTTGCATTAATAGATAACATGTTAACATTATACCACCTTAGAATGTTTTATAAGTCAGCATTTAGTTTACTAACTAGAGATGAGATATCTTTATGAAAAGTGAATATTGTGGTATCATCAGCGTACAGAATGGATTTTGTCGAAGAAAGACAACGAATGGCTTCCGGCAAAATAGGTGTGCAATAGATAATGTCCTTGCCTTGGTCTGATCAATTTAAGAGAAATTCGTCTCTGGAAACACACCTACTGCATCATTTTTGGACATTAAGGCAGCATATGATTTGGTCTATCGTAAAGCAATACCTGACGCTTTGGAAACCCTTGGTCTTGGAGGACGGCTTTACGCATGGATTGAAAACTGTCTTCAAGGAAGCGAACTTTTCATGTGTACCCCGGATGGCTCGACGGCGCTTTATGCCGTCGAGAAGGGAGTGCCACAAGGAGCTGTGTTAAGCCCGTATTATTTAATTTAGTCCTCATCCATCTGAAAAGAAACCTGCCCCGTGGTGTCAAAATCACACTGTATGCGGACGACATCTGCATTTGGAGCGCGGCGCGTTCCCGCAGTACCACCCAACAACGTGTCCAGAGAGCGCTGGAAAATATATCGGCCTACCTAAAGCCACGGGGTCTGAAATTGTCCACCTACAAAAGCGTTGCTGTGGCTTTCACGCGGAGGAGTAGGGAAAAATACCCACTAATGTGTGTGGTCGTACCCTTCCATACGTCAAGACGCAAAGGTTTCTTGGAGTGACGATCGATAGGAAGTTCACATGGTCGCCTTAAGTGAAAAAAACTGAGTGAGAAGATTTCCTCGGTGTCGCACGTATTCCGATTTCGAGGCGGATCACAGTGGGTCAGCAACGGTCGATCAATGGTGCTCCTCCGTAAGGCCTACGTCGACGGAACACTGCGGTATGGCCTCCCGATCCTCCATAAAATGTCTCCCACAAGCAAGCGAAAACTTGAGGCAGCAGGAAGCAACTGTATTCGCGTATGTCTCTGCCTTCCGAAGGGGTCGTACCCCTCAGGAACTGTAGCAGAAGCTTGACACATGCCTCTTGAAGTGCTATCTTCTAAGGAGGCACTTTGAATTCACCTCCGGCACGTCATTCATACGAAGGCCCACTTTTTAAAGGATATATCTAGAACCCGTGCGACATCTAGCTTTGGACAGGCCGTAGGAAGCATATCTATTTCGATTTGTGTTCAGGCGTCACAAATTATGCCACGAAACATTCCACCATAGACACTGTCCCCACCCGAAATGGAGCCATATATCCTTGGAATCAGTGCGAAAAAGAAAATGCCTCAAACAGCGACTTATCAGATAGCCTTGGAATATATGCACAAAGAATGCGCCGCTGTAACGCACATTTTCACAGATGGCTGTACAACTTCACGTCGCTCAGCGAGCTGACTTTTTTTTCCGTCTACAGGGCAACGATTCTCGTTTCGTCTTAAGCAAGCGACATCATCTACTTCAGCAGAGCTATACGGAATTAAGGAAGCCCTTGTGTATGTACTTCGACAGCAACCACCAATGATATGGGTGATTTTCACGGATTCAAAAGTAGCCCTACAAAGTATGTGGAACAGGCACAAGCGTTGTAATAATCAACCCGCAGCATTTGACATCGCTTATCTTGACCACAAGGCTAAGATCACTGGGCATTGCATCAAGTTCCAGTGGATACCTGGCCATGCTGGTATTTCATGAAATGAAAAGGCAGACGAAGCTGCGTGAAATGGACTGCAATACCGCAATTTCAAAAGAACGTTTTTTACAAATGCCGACGCTTCGAACATGGCAAAAAAGTATGCCTATTAAGACAAAGACCGTATCTGGAGCCTGCCGCTTCACCAAGATAACTTCCTGCATTACATTGACCCAGAAATGAGACCGAAAATTCCACCCCCACTTCCTCGACACTTGGAGACATTATACCGTCGTCTTAGAGGGAACATGGCATACACGAACAGGTATCTGTACCGCATAAGACTGACCACTAACCCCTACTGTGATAACTGTGGCAACTTAGATGCATTGTAGCATATATTACGAGAATGCCTCGCGCACCGTGATGAGAGACAATTTTTGAGCAACAAATGCACATGATTTGCCGCGATCCATTAACATTACCCAGCATAAAGGTCCTATGCCCGGCCCATCAAAACAGCGGTGGGTTTTGTATTTATTCTTCAAATACCTGTCAGAAATCGTTCTAATAGGAAAGCTTTAAAGATTGAACATTTCATATAGAAAATCCTAAATTTAGCCGCCATGTCACTTCTAAATAATAGTGTCAGGTCCACTGGCACATTTCATATTGTCACGGCTCACTGGAGACGAGAGCGGAGAGCGGTATTTATTCGAGAGAGTTAGGGCTAGCGCACAGTCCAGACTTCTTCTCTAGCGCCTCGCTTGCACGGACGAGGTCGTCGTCTTTATCGTCAACGTGGTTTGGCACAGATGGTGTCGCGTCATTTGCCCCTCTTCAGAAGGAGTGTCGTCCCGATGCTCGGCGGGTAGCATCCAGTGTCCAGCAAACCACAGAGTGTCCATGTCACTCAAAAAAACAAGGTTTCATGCACACCACGTGCACAGTCTCAGGCAGGTCGTGACGGCGCCTCGAGCGGGATGGGCTGTCAGGAACGACTTCATAGTTGACGTCGCTAAGGCGTCGTAGAACCATGTACGGCCTGAAGTATCGGCGCAGAAGTTTCTCCGCGAGGCCTCGGCGGCGTACTGGAGCCCAAACCCAGACTCTCTGGCCGGGCTGGTAGACGACACATCGATGGTGTTGATTGTAACGTCGGTCATCACGGTCTTTCTGGCTGGCTATGCAAACGCGCGCGAGCTGTCTTGCTTCTTCGGCATGCTCTGTAAAATCTGCGGCGTCAGTCTCGGAATCGCTGGAATCATGAGGAAGCATAGCATCCAGCATTGTAGTTACTTCTCGACCGTGGAGGAGACTGAATGGCGTCATTCTTGTTGTTTCTTGCCGAGCCGTATTATAAGCAAACGTTACATAGGGTAATATTTGGTCCCAGTTCTTGTGTTCCACATCGACATACATGCACAGCATGTCTGCGAGAGTCTTGTTGAGGCGCTCCGTAAGTCCATTGCTTTGCGGGTGATAGGCGATCATCCTTCTGTGTGCCGTGCCACTGAGGGTGAGTACATTTCGCAAAAGTTCAGCTGTGAACGCGGTTCCCCTGTCGGTTACGATGACCGCAGGAGCACCGTGCCCCAGGACGACGTTTCCGATGAAGAACTGTGCGGCCTCGGCTGCTGTGCTGCTAGGAAGTGCCTTGGTTTCAGCATATCGCGTGAGGTAATCTGTCGCAACTATAATCCATTTATTTTCGGTAGCCGATACTGGGAATGGGCCCTAAAGGTCCATCCCAATTTGTGCAAACGGTGTTTCCGGTACTGGAACGGGATGTAATAATCCGGCAGGTCTTGTAGGTGGCACTTTTCGTCGCTGACAGTCGAGGCACGTTCGAACGTAGTGCTTCACCTGTGCTGCGAGCCGTGGCCAGTAATACTTCTCTTTGATCCGTGCTAATGTTCTTGTGTAGCCTAAGTGACCTGAGGTAGCTTCGTCGTGACAGGCCTGCAAAATTTCATTGCGGAGAGGTTTAGGGACGACTAGCAGATTTCTTTTCCCTGTTGAAGAGAAGTTCCTCCTAAAAAGAACACTGTTACGTAGGCCGAATGATGATAGGTGCCTTGAGAACAATCTGGGCTTGTTTGTGGTGCGGCCTTCTAAGAAATCAATAAGTGACGCGAGCTCCTGGTCCTCTTGCTGTTGTTGAGAGATGGTGGCCGCATGAACAACTCCCAAAAAACCTGCGGATTCGTCATCGTCTCCGCCTGACGACTCGATCGGCGATCTGGAAAGGCAGTCAGCGTCTAAGTGCTACCTTCCCGATTTATAGACCAATGTCATGTCGTACTCTTGAAGCCGTAGGCTCCAGCGTGCCAAACGTGCAGATGGATCTTTCATGTTGGTCAACCAACAGAGAGAATGGTGGCCACTTATAACTTGAAATGGGCGGCCGTATATGTACGGGCGGAATTTGGTAACTGCCCATACTACACCCAAGCATTCCTTCTCTCTGGTGGAGTAGTTCGACTCGGCACGTGACAATGTTCTACACGCGTATGCGATGACTCGCGCAACGCTGTCTTGCCGTTGAACAAGGACGGCGCCTAGACCTACATTGCTGGCATCGGTGTGGATCGTTGTCGGCGCATCCACGTCAAAGTGGGCAAGAACAGGCGGAGTTTCTAGGCGGTGCCGCAACTCGTTCAATGCCGCCTCCTGCTCCTCGCCCCACACAAACGTGACATCTTCTCTAGTTAAGCAGGTGAGCGGTGAGGCGATGCGTGCAAAACCCGCAATAAATCGCCGGTAATAAGCGCATAGGCCCAGGAAGCGTCTGGCTCCCTTTTTGTCTCTAGGCCTTGAAAATTTTGCGACGGCTGCGATTTTCTCAGGATCAGGTCAGACACCTGTATGACTTACTGCGTGGCCCAAAAACTGTAGTAGTTCTTTTTAGCCAAAGTGGCACTTTTCAGGTTTTAAGGTAAGCCCAGCGGACCGTATGGCTTGATGAACCGACCGTAGCCGTCTGAGATGTTCATCAAATGTGGCAGAATAAACAATGACATCGTCTAGGTAGACTAAGCAAGTCTTCCACTTAAGGTCTGAGAGAACAGTATACATTAGTCTTTGGAACGTGGCTGGGGCGGAACACAAACCAAAAGGGAGAACTTTGAATTCATAGAGCCCATCAGGCGTTACAAAAGCCGCTTTTCGCGATCCCGCTCATTGACCTCTATTTGCCAGTATCCACTTTTTAAGTCCATCGATGAGAAGTACCGTGCATGCCGTAGCCTGTCGAGGGATCGTCGATGCGTGGTAAGGGATACACATCTTTTTTTGTAGCCCGATTGAGCTTGCGATAATCCATACAAAACCGCAGGCTACCGTCCTTCTTTTTAACGAGTACCACGGGCGATGCCCAAGGGCTTTTTGACGGCTGCATGACATCATCTTCTAGCATTTTCTTGACTTGCTGCTGTATTGCTTCCCGCTCTTTCTCAGCCACGCGATACGGATGCTGTCGGATGGGTATTGCTGCTTCCTTCGTAATGATGCGGTGTTTCGTCAGTGGAGTTTGAGGTACTCGGGAGGTTGTAGAGAAGCAGTCCTTAATATTGTCAAGCAGTTCCCTGAGACTTTGTTTCTGTTGCGGCGCTAAACCTGGGTCTACACCGACGACGGGTGCATGTGGCATCGTATCGGTGGTCGATTCCTCTTTTACAGCAAAGCAGTGTTGAACGTGGTCAATTTCAAAGTACGCCACAGCGGTGCCTTGGCTGATGTGCCCGCGTTCATTGGTAAAATTTGTCAGAAGTACCTCTGTGCGACCACCGATTAGGCTGACGATACCGCGAGCGATGGCAACACCTTGGTGGAACAGAAGTGCAGTTAGTTGTTCGGCTACACCGTCCTTGTTAAATTGTTCTCCGCAACTGACGGAGACAAGACTGCATGATAGTGGTGGTATGCAGACGTCGTCGTCGGCGACACGTAACGATGTACATTGGCGCTCTTCATCTTGGCTCGTGTCTGTTTTAGTGGACAAGGTTATCTCGCCGTCCGTATGTTATCTCGCCGTCCCGCAAGAAGTCCATTCCAAGGATGAGGGATCTACAGCACTCTTTTAAAATAATAAAACTAGCGACAAAAGCTGTATTTCCTATCTGGAGTTGTACAGTACATTTTTCTATAGGTGTCATTATCTGGCCCCCGGCATTTCGAATATAAGGGCCCGTCCATTGCATTTTGACTTTGTTAAGCCGGTCTGCCAACTGCTCACTCATTATCGAAAAGTCTGCGCCAGTATCGACTAAAGCTGTCACGTCGTGCCCATCAATCGTTAAGAGTAGGTCGGCATCCACAAATTCGCCGGCGTTCCGTTTCTCCGGGTTGCTCTGCTCGTTTCTCTGTAATGTTGGGGGACTTTCGGCGGTTCGACGACTTGCAACCTTCCCCCCGGAGGTCGCCGATTTCAGTTTCCCCGCCGTGGGCTTGGAGAGTGGCCTCTCACCACGTCGGCGAAACTGCGACGGTTCGGTGAAGAATAACGCAACGGAGACGGCGAGCGCGACCGGAGATTAGCTGAGCTGCCTTGTTCCCGAGTGACACTGTCGTCGAAGCGTCGATGGCTCTCTGGAAACTGTCGCGGAGTGGCAGGTGACATTTCCTGGGTGCCACCCTGGCGATGAGGGCAAAAACGATAAATATGCCCTGGTTCGCCAAATTGAAAACACAATGGTCGGCGATCAGCGGTGCGCCATACGTCGGTCCTGCGAAGCTGGTGTCGCCTGAAATGCTCCCTCTGTATCGAGGCAGTAATGGGCGGCCGCTGGTGGTACTGCTGTACTGGCCCGGTAGAAAGCGGGCGACGAACAGCGTCTGCGTAGCTGCATGCGCGCGGCTCGAAGCGTGGCTCGGGACACGGTTCAGGGAGTGGCTCAGGTGATGCAAATGCTTGCCGGATTTCTTGGCGGACAACTTCAGCGACCGAAGCAACAGTGAACTCCTTCGGTGTCGCAGTTTCCTTCGCAATCTCCTCGCGCACAATGCCTCTTATTAGTTCACGCAGCGAGGCCTCGTCTGTCACTGTCAGTACTGCGGCTCCTGCAGGCGCATCGTTAGTCAGGCGTTCGTATTGCCGGCAACGCTGCTGCAGCGCCCGCTCGATTGCTGTGGCTTCCTTAATGAACTCATCTACTGTTGTAGGCGGGTTACGCACAAGACCAGCGAATAGCTGTTCTTTGACGCCGCGCATGAGATGGCTCAGCTTCTTCGAATCAGGCATGTTGGGATCCCCGCGGCGAAACAAACGAGACCTGTCCTCGGCAAACATCGAAACACTTTCGTGGGGCTTCTGAATGCGCAACTCGAGAAGGCGTTGTGCATTATCGCGGCGATCAGTGCTTCCGAAGGTGTCAAGTAGCCGACGGCAAAATTCCTCCCACGTTGTCAAATGTGCCTCGTGGTTTTGGAACCACGTCCTTGCGCTACCTTCAAGAGCGAAGTACACATTGGAAAGCTTCTGGCGCGGACGCGACTGATTGACCTTAGGTACGCGTTCGTACTGGTCCAGCCAGTCTTCGGCGTCTTCATACGTGTCAGCGTGGAAGCTAGTGGGGACTAGATTGTTTTGAATAGTCACCTGTGTTGGACTTGCAAGCGCCATTTCCTGAGTCGGTGAAGTCGCTGACAAAGTTCCTTGGAAGAGGCCGAATTCCGGGCACAGACCTTGCAGGCGGCGGCTTGCGCGGTGCACAGGTGTCTCGACGCGTGGATGATGTCTTGAAGGGCTGGAGGCAGGGCTAGTCGCAGGAGTCGTCCCTATCATTACGCGATGAGACGATACCCCGCACCTCCACCAGTGTCACGGCTCACTGGAGACAAGAGCGGAGAGCGGTATTTATTCGAGAGAGTTAGGGCTAGCGCTCAATACAGACTTCTTCTCTAGCGCCTCGCTTGCACGGACGAGGTCGTCGTCTTTATCGTCAACGTGGTTGGGCACAGATGGTTTTGCGGCAATATTTATATTTATTCTCTTTTTCTCCCACTGTCCTATGGATTCTATTAATGCCATTCGCCATCCCTATACAGAGTAGCATGCCAGCCGTAGTATACGCGCCGGCAAAAATATCTGCTTTTCTAATAAAGAGTCTCATCTCTCTCTCTCTCTCTCTCTCTCTCTTGGAGGAGGAGGAGGACATTTTTCTGATTTTCTCGAGCGAAATTCAAGAAGTTCGTCCGGACGAGGAGCCGCCTACAGAAAGTAAAGAAAGGCACTCGGAACGGCGCACCAGAAACAGTGGCAAGAAAAAGAGGCGTCGCAAATTCAGAACTGCGGTAGAGAAGAGAATGTGGCCGACTAAATCTAAAGCCAGTAAACTCTGTGGGGAGCGCAGAGAAAATGTTAGAAAGGCGCGTGAGTCGGTTGGAATGTTTTAGTCAGAGCACGTCCGAAGCGTCATACGAGGTCGAAAACAAAGCGATATTCGGCGCGGAGGAAGACAAAAACCAGGAGGCAATTACGTTTCCCCTCGTTTAGTTCTTCTCAAGGTGCAGCTTGTGTGACAGAGCAAAACAAGGCGGTTAGGCGAAGCGACGTAGCCATACCTAGCAGTGTATTCCAAGAGCAATACCAGAAAGGCAGGTGGACAGTACGAAAGGTATCGGGGCTCTGCAGCGACGGGAATGACATACGTGCCATATGCATTCCCGGGTTGGCAAGTTTGAAAGGAACTTTCAGACAGCGCCCACATCGAGTGTTTAGGAGGTGGTTTTGACGCGCATAATGTTCAGAATCTTTGTTTTTCGACATGTTTATTCTTTAGCAGATAGGATTCATTGATTTTATACGCTTGCACCGCCAAGTCTAAGTTAATTGTTTATACCTGTAGTGGCGCGCTTATGAATCAGTTCGCTTTTCGGAAGTGATCGCGAGATTTTTTTCTTTGAAGAAAAGACGCGTATTTTAGCGCGGACGTTGTTTAACCACATGATTTAGAAAGTGTTAGTACTGTGCCTTTGAGGCGTGTCATGCTCGCACACAAAGAAGCAAAGCGTTGATGCGTGTTTCGCACATGTATTCATCAGACAGCAACGTTTTAGTATCGCTTAGAGCGTGTGTGCTAGAAATTAGAATTAAGCTCAAATCCTCGTGAAATTTCAAGTGCGTAAGTTAAGCAGCATAGTTTTGTTTTGCATTAGTGCTGGTGCTTTGTAGACAAGAGAAAAAAACTGATAATGTGTGTGCGAACTGGTAATGTGAAGATTAGGAGAGCTTATTCGGAGAAGGTGAATTGCTCGAGAAGAAAACTTGGTCTTTACTGTCTGTGCTTGTCTCCCCATACTTCTGCAGAGAATGCGTTCTCTGATGTGATGCCAGCAACCGTGGTCCGTGCTTAAATTAACGAAAGCGATCAAGCTTTGGGGTACCTCAGTCGAAACCTGACACCGCGAGGTGTTTAGCAACTCGGAAGAAGAATGTTTTGATATGAAATAGTCAATCTATAAGCTGTAATGCGATATCCAAGGCGGTAAATTCATGGTCGAGAGCGACCGGGGCCCTCTTGCATGGCTGAAGTAAATATAAGAAAGAAACGCGAGACGAATGAGATGGTTTGACCGGAATAAGAATGCAGACTAGCTGAGCCAGGGCCATGAGCTGAGAATTTGTTTTTAAGAACATGTTTTCTATGCATCGCTAGTGATGAGGAAGTTAGCCGCTTGTTTTTGTCTTGTCGAAAGCTGAGCAACATGAGCTGAGAATTTGTTTTCAGGAACATGTTTTATATGCATCGCTAGTGATGAGGAAGTTAGCCGCTTGTTTTTGTCTTGTCGAAAGCTGAGCACGACTAGAAAAAAAGAGAGAAAGAGAGAGGGGTAAAAGGTAAACGATACGGGAATCACAGCGTCCGGCAGCCGTGTCACTCGGGAACACAAACGAGTGTTTGTGTGTCTGCCTTTGTATTCCTAGGGAGGTGGACACAACGATGCAAATACCCTCTCGAGCTGCCGTGTGACATCAGCCATTACAACTAGAACGATCCACGCGGCCACGAATTAACATCGGCGCTTCGGGCAGCCTGCCATGTGGTAACCGTCAGGTTGGATTTCTTGGCAGTGGAGGTCTTTGTTACGTCTAAACAACACAAAGGCATTATTTGGACGATTACCACGTTACAAAACTACCGCCCTTCCTATCCAGACGTAAACGCAGCGTGGACACCGACCATTGAAGGGTCCTATTAAGGGCGCTCACTCCACCATTACCCGGAAACTTGAGCAAAGTATGAAAAGGTGGGAACCACGACACCAAATTGAAAGGCGTAGTCAGTTAGACATTTAGCACAAATCAAATCACCAACCATCTATCAGCGCCTACCCAGACGTCAACGTAGCGCAGACACCGACTGTTGCAGTGTTTCACGAAAGGCTTTCACCCCGCCCTTTACCTGGCAGTCTGAGTGATGAAAAGAAGGAGCGACAACGGCGACGAGCGTGGTGTCGCTGGTTGCTTTCTCGCCTCAGATTCGAAACCAGTCCCTTCGGGGGCGGAGTTAAAGGGAAGCTGAAAGCTTTTCCAGAAAAAATGAGCGAAGAGCAGTACGTCGTGGTTTTCAACCCTCTGAATTCGAATATCGCATCGAAATTGAGCGAAAGGAAGCGCAAACATATTTTATTTCGACGAAAAGTGCAGCAGCAGACACGCCCAGCTCGCGCGCCACGTTTCCGCCTGTGATTGGTCGGGCGCCTCGTGACGTCAACAATGGTGTTCGTCCGGACCGACTGCTGCCGCTACACACGAAGCACGGTGCAAAGTAGTTTGGTGGTGTTTGGTGATGACCTGAGACGGTCATGGAAATTTTCGAGAGCTGGCGTTTCTCTGAGGAGTTCGGCGTTAAGCCCAAACTCTACGAGAGCGATATTGCGCACGACGGTGACGGGCGATGGCTTCGAGCGGCAAAACGGGCCCTCGCTTGAACAAATCGCTGGGTGTTGTCGCTCGATCGCTCGTTTCTAGAAATCTAGAACTCGTCGCTCGTCGCCCGGAAATGCTATGAGTGACTAGCCAATTATGCGAAGCCGAAACTGGATGTACAAAACTCAAATACTACTGTTTCTCGCACGGAACGAGCAAACTATTGAATTTTACACGTGCAAGGATAAGAACCTAGTGCAAGACCTCCAGAAATATTTTGTGCTCCTTCTTCAGTAAAATACATCAACGTAAATTGATAAAGCATGCGTCACGCTAGTTTCGGCGCGTATATTGCTGCCCCCATACCGGGAAGTCGTCGCTCAAAGCCGTCGCTTGCGTGGAGTTCGGTTTGCAGGCGACGAGTGAACGCGACAGACATCGCCTCGCTTGTAGTGTTGTCGCTGTCGCGTGCAAGATCACTTGTAAGGGATTTATACTTGTACAAACTACACGTACGAATATACTTGTACATACTACATGTACGAGCCGATTGCGAAGAGCCGGCCTCTCCAAGAAGCAAAAAATCCTGGTGCAAGCACTGCTTTCCACGCGAACGAAGGCGGAGTGTTAGCATCTCCTTGTGTTGGAAATGTTCTTTGGCGAGTATGTTTTTTGCTAAGCTGCATTCAGCGTTCCAGTGAGTACGTTTCCGGGTAAACAACTGTAGTGTTATGTTCCTGCATGCCTCCTCGTAGAACGTAAGCGGTGATGCGATCTTCAGCATTTGTGCGCTGCCCCAAAGCTTTCGGCAATCTACACAGACGGTTTAAACGCGGGAAAAGTTTACCGGCTGTTGTAGCACGTGTAGTATAGAACCTTCATCAGCGCGCCATCTACACGCTACTCGTAACCGGCGAATTCCGTCGGCTACGTGACATGGCCGGTTTCTTATGTGTGCGAGAGAAGGGGGAGCGCAGCGTCTTGGCGTGAGCACGCTTTCCAACACATGCAAACTTTACGCGTAGACTGCGTTATGGTAGCTGCATGCAGGCTGCTTCACAACACACGTGCGAATAGAAAATTCGCAGTTGGCGATGAAACCTGCGTCAAGGGTGGGCGATAAACATGCACCTTCCGTTCAGCGTGCTAACTACTTTTTTTAGGAGAACCGAAAGCACGCATTATTGATAAACTCCGGTAGTAATCGTCACGGAAGTGGTTAGAGCGCAACACTTGTTCTTTAGCGCTTGAAGTTGTTTCGTTTCACAGCAGCCTCCCACTTAGCTGAAAGCTTCTTGTCTTGCAGGAACTAATGGAACATCGGAACATCGTCGCGGCCACTGGTGTTCGTGCAAGCGTAGGCTGCACAGAACGCCGACATGAGCGGCCTACAAGTTCAATTGATGCTGCGCACGTCAACTACCACTCCTATATGCACACAAATAAAGGAATGTAGGGTCGAGCGAAGCTGATTAGGACGGCACGCACGCAGAAATAAGCCCGGTCAGGCACGGTCTCGGAGACTGCGAAAGAGCGGAACACCAGTGTTGACGTCACTAAGCCGCGGTTTCTGGTCGCCGCTCGCATCGTCAGCGTCAGCAGCAGCGCGCGGCGCTCGATGGGGGGCGGAGCTACAGCGCAATTTTAACCGACGATTGCGTCGCTCCTAAGTGAAAAATCCCCCCCCCCCCAAAAAAAAATTTTACCTTCATGGTTTATAAGGTTCCCGCACCCGTATATGAGCGTCTTATTGAATTCTACAGACTCTTCAGCTTCCCTCTTACGCGGCTTATAGCGAGCGTGGCCGTGGTATCATAACGGAGTAGACAAGGGGTTCGCTGCTGGACAGTCTTCAGACTCCCTAGTCGACTCTCCTAGGGAAAACGATGGTATTGAAAGCGGAGACTTTTCGAGAGTGGGGACAGAGGGTCCTGATGTGAACTGAGCCGTTTAACTTGTTTCTGCGTGGAGTGCGCTTCCGTACAGAAGCCTTGTAACTATGCCAATAAGGCCTTTCTCCTTCATTTTTTACAACTTGGCGTCGTAGTCGATGGGCTTGGTGGATTCCATGCCAAGAACGCCAGCCTAGCGCCAACAGCGCAGAATAATTGTCGCTGTGCCGGCAGCTAAAATACGCATTTTTGTATCTATTTCTGCATTCTTCTTCTATTTTTAACCCATGTGGCAGAATAATATCCCAATTGTATTGTGATTCTAACGCAAGATGGCCCAAGTGCGTATCACGATTACTCCACTCATAGATTTGTTCTTGCCTGGATCGTCTATGTGCTTATGCGTAAAATTTACTATCTCTGATTGCGCAGCATGTCTAAATGCCTTGTTTGAAGCATTAGAGTGACTTTCGCTTAGATACGTAGATTTATTGGACACGTATACGTATATTTAGATATCTTGTTGCTAGATTTTGCGTATACATTCAGTGAACTTTGTTTCCAGTGACAACTTTTTGCCCTTTATCAATCTGTATATTCGCATTTCATTATTCCCTTATTTCTTATCATCGCATTTATAATGTATGCTTTGCAGAACTGCTGCTTTTTATATGTGCTCCAGGTTGCGACTATAATTTCGGTGCAATTGCTCACAATACAGGATGCTCCTGCGCATTGCATTGGAACGAAGCATAGTGTCATTGAGATGTTTCCCTGGCCCCATTGCATATATATAAAACTGCAAACAACGTTCCCAAATAAAATGAATCATTAAAATTTTTGTCCTCAACTCCTTCATTTCATGGCCTTTACGTTTCTTATATAAGCGGCATCCACTGCTTTGCTGGTTTCGAACTGATGTACGTTATAAAGTTCATGTGATACTTTCTCTACTTATTAAATGGACAAAAAACATAGAAGCCTTTATATCAGTTATTTCTGCCACGATTTTTGGAACGTACTAATATATCATTTTATGAAAAAATACACATTTTACTTGTCTCGACAGTACGTAGCGTTTAAGAATTCGTTTGCAGCATCTTCAGCAATGGCGATGCAGTTACTGTTCAAGTATTTGCTCCCTCGACAAATTCCGTAAGGAGGAGGCCGCGCTGCAACGTGAGTCACCCCCCCCCCCCCCCAAACAAATTCTGGCTATACACCACTGCAATGTTGTTACAGATGAGATGTGTTTATTTGCCACATGAATGAAGGGGTGTAGAGACGAGATCGCAGGCAGGCAGGTATTCTCTACTCTGCGCGCAGTTCCTCGATCTGCTCTTCTTCGGCTTCGCAGCGCAGCGTAAGAATAGGCTGAATAAAGAGTTGTATACATCGCATTAAGTCGTAGGTCACTTATTACCAGCTTCAAAAAAAAGGAAAGCGTCGCTTCACATTGACTTTCTCCACGCGCGTTTGTTTCCCCAAAGATTTTAGTGGCCACCGTTCGCACTTGCCGTGGACGCCCACTAAGTCAGAATGGCGTCGCAGAGGAACATCAGTCACTGTAGTTATTGGTGGAACACGCGTATAGGAGAGCATGCAGATGAACCCAGCAGATGCTGCTGCACTGGTATCCTCCACGAAGGCGCAGCGTCGGTGACTCTGTGTACGGAGTGCGTGCCAACCAGAGTGTACAAGTGACCCGACAATGCGTGCAGTCGAGTGAGCCAGCCCGAGGCAAAACTACACGCACTCCACCGAATTGATGCAAGAGGCATCTTCTGCTGTCGTCTACGCAACAGCATGCACGCACGTAGAACTTCAAAAACGACTCCGAGTTGAACCAATGGACGAGCCACTTCGAACAGGTTCGAGTGCAGTTCCAAAATGGTGAAAAATATCGGTATGGTTTAGTTATGGTTCGTCTGAGAATAACGGTTCAGTTCAGATTAGGTTCGATACCTTGCGAGTGACACCGCAGCTTGAAGTATGTACACACTGTGAATTCGCCTAATCTGGCGTGAACACTTGGCCTTTGCATTTCGGCATACCTTGTGAGTGGTGTACAGCATAAAAGCAGAAAGCGCAAAACATTATTAAAGTCGTGACCTTTGTGGAGGATAAACGAACATTTCACGATAATACATTGCGTGAGATGCAGACAAGCACAATCGGGCATATCTTGGTTGGTTTTACAGCAGTTATTTAGATGCTTCTCTAAAGCATCGCTTCACATAGATTACAACATATGTGCTGGATGTGCGTGATTTGCAATCAAACTTCCGGCCTCGCACTCACCGCCAACGAAGAGTTCAGTGCCAGCCCGACGCTGCTTGATCGCGGTGCGTCTCCGTACTCGCCCATTGCTACGGTGAAGACAAGCGTGGCGAGCACCATGGTCTGACTGCAGGCCATTGCGAACGTCCGAGCCAGTCTGCTGCAAGTGACCGAGGCGAGGGAGACGCGGAGGTTCTGGTCCGCCAGGCGACAGAAGCGCTCGTAGAAGCGCTCCTTCATGCCGAACACTCGCACAATGGTCAGCGAGTCCACGGTCTCCGTCACGTGCTGAAGCAGGCGCGAGAAGTGAGCGCTTCGGATGAAACGTGTTGCGTTCACTGCACGAGTGAGCAGTGCCTGCGAAGAGACACAATATTTCGTCTAACAAACGCTTACCGCCACACCGTCTACCGTCATACGTCACCAGGTGTGTGCGTGTGGATTGCAGTGTTAAAATTGCATTGATGATCGATGTTACCGTGCCTTTAGACATTTTTAAATGTGTATAACATATGTTCTAGCTTTCAGTGATGTTGTGCAGCTTATATTGTCTGTACTTCCATTTGATAACATGTTCTCTTCTACTTGAACGCGTAACGGTCTGCAGATACGATATAAAAAAATAGAACACAGCGAAACGCTCACATTAATTATACTGTTGCAAATAACGGTTAAAATCTGAAACTATCTCATGCTATCGATGAGCCGTAATCGCTCCTTTCTCTCTCTACTCCCTTATTCTTGATTGCTCTCTCCTTTGTGGGCTTATCTACCACTGTCAGAACATGCTGTAGAGTGATATTTCAAAAGCCCTGTAGACCCACTAGAACCCCAATGCTATAGAAACAGCGATATAGGGAAAATAAATATTAAAATATTGTTCGGGGTTTTACGCCCCCAAACCCCGATGTGATTAGGAGTCACATCGTAGTGGGGGATTCCGGATTAATTTTGCCCACCTAAATCTCTTTAACTTGCACCCAGTGCAGGTACACAAGCGTTTTTTTTTATTTTTTTCTCCCATCTAAATGCGACCGTCGCAGCCGGGATTTGATCCCGCGACCTAGTGCTGAGCAGCGCGAGGCCAGCTCTTTTAAGAAACCACGGCGCGTCATATGGCAAAGTAGGAGGACATAACGCATAGATGCAGTTTTTACAAAACCTTTACGGTACCAGGCATGTTTGGAGATATGCTGCTCACTTACCTGAGCCTCTTTCAGTGTCGCGGAAAAGCCAGGTCGCCATTATATCTATCAGCTTATTGGAAGTACCGTCATACGTCGAATTTGTGCGAACTGTGTTTCAATCTGGCTGTGTCTGAACACAACGTTAATTAAGTCAATAGCCCGGGGTAGATAGGGTAATCACGCTCCGGAAGGCCGTCTTAAGCACGTGTTCCACTTCAGCAATGTAACATCACGCGCGGGCGTGCTAAGTTTCAGACATTAGAACTGACAACCGGGCTCACTGATAATGATTCATTCATTATCATTAATTATCAGTCATTCACGGTCGCGCAGGATAAGGAAGGAGACAGGATGGATACTTGTCCTCTTTTCTTCCCAGCCATGCTGCTGTTTTGCGCTATCTTGCTCATATTAGGAACGCGAAGTTTTGTTGCTACATCTGTTCTGATATGGGTTACTGCGCGCCCTCTTCTCGAACACACAAGGCAGATTCATCGCCAGGTTCGCTGCCTATTATGCCACAGTGGCCTGGAAGCAGCTGAAAATGTGGCATCGTGTCCGTGCTGTGTGAAGCAGTCAAAAATCGCATTCACATTTACATTAATTACTCCATTCAATCACTGCTGAATCTGCGCTCTTTCCTGCAAACACCACCAGCATGCAATAAAATCAGTTCACCCGGAAATAGGTACACCTGCGATTATTTTCCTTTGCTTGGTGATCCGTGACAAACCCCTTCAACCGAGTAAGATGCTCCGCATTACAGTCTTCTGTGACACACTTCTGTGATTCCTGGGAAGCCATAAAACCGCTGCTATCCACCCCACGATACGGCCAGCAACAACCTACAACTCTAGACTTCCTCCATCATTACCTAATATATGGACAATCCGCAATACACTAGCATCACACCAGCCTACGCAGACTGCCATATGAACGAGCTATTAAATACACTTTTATAATTTATACAACACAGTGCTTCCGCGGTGTAACCGATGGTCGGTGTTATGAGGCGCATGTTGCTGTGTTACAAAACGCAAAGCCGACAACGACGCAGACGATGAAGGGACGAGCATGATCGTGCAACCGAAAAAAAGTTCGCAGTTGCGCCCGAAAGACCGATTGCGATACCAAATTAGTGGACAGCTGTACGAAGTAAGGTAGTAGTTTTAACAGCCATATAAACTTGTAAACATTCGCTTATACTAAATAAATTACCAATGATAGAATGTGTAAGCGTTATTCAAAGAAGACGTAAAAAGAAACAGGCACTTCTTTTTACGTCCCTGTTCTGTCGCGCACAAGTTCTACCATGGATTCAAAACAATTAGCCCGCCAACGTGTTTTAACTATGTTAGCCAGCATGGTGTCAAGCGCGCAAAGTTACGTAAATATAAACACATCTCGCTCGATGAGGGCGAAACCTCGCTGTCAAAATTCTTGAGTGAGGAATCGCGGCAGCAAAAAGCGAACTGACCTTGATGCATCTCTCGCTCCAACGCGAACGAAACGTCGAAAGCGCAGCGCATACGAAGCCACCAGCTCTACGCGCACTCTGGAAACATCGCAGATCACTTTGCAAATGAGGCCCGCATGCGCGCGGTTGGGCCACCTCGCAGACCGCTTTCAAGACACACGAGCGCCGGCAACGCGTCCCTGCGGCTTCGGCCAAAAAAAAATTAAATTGTGGGGTTTTACGTGCCAAAACCACTTTCTGGTTATGAGGCACGTCAGAGAGGAGGACTCCGGAAATTTCGACCACCTGGGGTTCTTTAACGTGCACCTAAATCTAAGCACACGGGTGCTTTTGCATTTCGCCCGCATCGAAATGCGGCCGCCGTGGCCGGGATTCAATCCCGCGACCTCGTGCGCAGCAGCCTAACACCATAGCCGCTGGGCAACCACGGCGGGTTCGCGGCTTCCGCCAAAGGCGTCTACTACGGCTTTCGCGATTCGCGTGACCAACGCCCTAGTAGACACCGTGGTTGTCTCTTCTGTGTACGGAGCGGCAGGCGAGGAGGTCATTGAGACACCGTAGCAGCCGCCGGAGAAGCACGCCCCTGCTATTTCACCGGACCCGCCTGCCTGCGCGCGACAGGAGAGGGCACGCACCCGAGCAGAGTTCCTCGCTTGCCCTCGCGAGATTGAATCGCGTTTTCCAGCTCACCCTCACACACTTTCACTCGTACGGAACATCGCGGCGACGCCGACGGTGGCGCCGACGGAATAAATGCACCTGGAGTGTCCATATTGTTACGTAGGTCTCGGTACTGCTCATCGGCGACGTTGGCGAAGGCAGACACAGAGAAAATGCCGTTGGTGGTACTACTGTCGGCGTCGTCAGGCTTGTCTACCGGCTAGCGAGACAGGCAGTCAGCGTCCTTGTGTAGTCGGCCAGATTTGTAGGAGACAGAATACGAATATTCTTGGAGGCGTAAGGCCCAGCGACCAAGTCTTCCTGTAGGATTTTTCAGTGAGCATAAACAGCAAAGCTCGCGATGGTCTTGACAAGGGAGAAGGATCGGCCATATAAGTATTGGCGGAACTTCGCTCCCCCTAACTAGGGCCAGACACTCACGCTCAGTGATGGAATAGTTGCGCCCCGAGGGTGAAAGGAGCCTGCTGGCGTAAGCCATAACTCGCTCGTTGCTGCGCTCGCGTTGTCCCAGTAGTGCGCCAATTCCGTGACCGCTGGCATCAGTACGGACTTCGGTAGGCGCAGTACTGGCACAACGCCAGTGCCAAAATGGGCCAAAACGGGAGGCGTTGTGAAAAGGTCGATTCGATGCGAGAATGCAGAAGCCTCGTTATCGTCCCACTGGAAAGGGGCGCCCTTTTTCAAAAGCTCGGTTAGTGGTCGTGCTATGGCCACGAAATTTTGCATGAAACGGCGGAAGCACGAACAAACGCCGATGAAGCTGCGTACATCCTTGACACACTTCGGAACAGGGAAGTGCGTAACAGCACGGATCTTGCCTGGGTCTGGTTGCACTCCGTTCGCGTAAACGAGATGTCTAAGGACGGTAATCTGGCGACTGCCGTTTGGCACTTCGATGCGTTGAGTTGCAGACCGGCTCAACGAAAAACGTCTAGGACGGCTGAGGGGCAGTCGAGGTGCGTAGCGAACGTTGCGGAGAATCCTATAACGTCGTCCAAGTAGCACAGGCACGTGGACCATTTGAAACCCTGAAGAAAAGAGTCCATCATGCGTTCAAAAGTAGCAGGAGGCTTACATAGACCGAACAGCATCACTTTGAATCGATAAAGATTGTCGGGTGTTACAAAAGAAATCTTCTCGTCGTCGAGATCGTCCACGGCAATCTTCCAGTACCAGAGCGAAGGT
Organism: Dermacentor variabilis; assembly: GCF_050947875.1. Classification (NCBI taxonomy): domain Eukaryota; kingdom Metazoa; phylum Arthropoda; class Arachnida; order Ixodida; family Ixodidae; genus Dermacentor; species Dermacentor variabilis. Next base: position 1,272,256 of record NC_134576.1, read on the forward strand.
CAATAGAGGAGAAATAGCGAGCACCGTGGAGGCAGTCAAGGGCGTCATCAATCCGAGGTAGGGGATACACGTCCTTTTTGGTAACCCTGTTAGGGTGCCGATAATCCACGCAAAACCACGGTGATCCATCCTTCTTTCTACCAGTACTACAGGCGACGCCCATGGACTACATGGCGGTTCAATAATGTTCTTGGCAAGCATTTTGCGAACTTCTGCGTGAATAACTTGACGCTCAGCCGGTAACACTAGATACGGGCGGCGATGAATAGGAGGGGCATTGCCGGTACTAATGCGATGTTTAACCGCTGTAGTTTGGGCCAAAGGACGATCGTTAATGTAAAAAATATCGTGGTAGGAAAACAGAACGCAATAGAGATCACGGCGTGCTCAGACGGCATGTCATGCGCAATAATTTTATGTAAGTCGGCGATGGTACAAGTTGCCGACTGCAATGGTAGACGAGGATTGGCTGAATTGTCGTCTGCTGCAATAGATGCTACTGAGTGATCCTCGAATGAGCAAAGCTGGGCCAAAGACATTACGCGTGGCAGCACTTGTGTCGTCAAGCCAAAATTGGCGTTATGCCTCCCCAGACGATGTGGTCGTTCAACTTCCTTGAATAAGGTGCTGAGAGTACAGCTGGGTTACGGCTTCTTCAGACTGGGCGAATGTTTCCGAGTGATTAGTATCAGGAACACCACAAAAGATTAGGTTATTTCTACGTGATCGGTTTCAGCGTCATACATACGCCGTCACAAGCAAGTGGCCATGTAAGTAATTTTAGTAGTTTCTGCTTTTACGGCTTCGATTTCATATCGCAACGGAATGATGCTTTGGCAAAGTTTTTCAACTACTGTTATTCGGGAAGTCAAATCCGACACCATCTTATTCGTTGCCAGTAGTCGGTTCTTAATGCTTTTCATTTCTGTTATGATTTCTTTTTAGCCCACTGATAGTTTTTGCCGCTCTTTTAGTTACAAAGTCAGCAGCATCGGGACCCGGGTTAGGCTCGATGTCTCCGGACAAGAGAAGCAAGAACCCAATGGCACAAACACTCTCAACAGCAATACTGACACAGCACCGGGTGCTCGGCAGCTGCACCAGAAAATAATTGCTAGACTTTTTTGCAAAAACCGAGTACTTGTTACCAACATGCGTGACGAAGAGCAACGGGTCAACAGAGCGGCGTCCACAATCGCGGCAGCTTTGTACTTAGCGGTAGCCCTAGTGTCAGTGCCGATGCGACCTTTTACACGGAATCCAGCATCCAGATGTGGCATGGTGGTGCTGGCACAGATGAGGTTGACAGACTATGGCGTAGGCGCCAGATGGCGTACAAGGTGACCACGTGCAGGTTTCATTGACGAGGAGCAGTAGCGCACATTCTAATGGCGTGTTGATAACCGGAGTTATCGTTGATGATAACTGCTCGTGGGTGACGATAGCTAGGAGCACCAGCATGGCAAAGGGCAACGGGTCAGCTTTCTGCATTGTGGTACAGCAACTGAGCCCACAGAGTGGTGTCGACAATCCCGGCAGCATTATACTCGGCGGGAGCCCTAGTGTCAGTGCCGATGGGACCTTCCGCAGGGAATCCAGCATCCAGATGACGCATGGTGGCGCAGATGAGGTTGCATAGTCGATTCCTATGGCGTACAAGGTGACCACCTGCCGGTTTCATTGATGAGGGGCAGCAGCGCCCATTCCACTGGCGTGTTGATAACCGGAGTTATCGGTGATGACAGCTGCTTGTGGGTGACGATAGGTACGAGCACCTGCGTGGCGAAGAGCAACGGGCTAGATGTCTGCATTGTGATAGAGCAACCGAGCCCGCAAACATAACCATATGCCATGCCTTTTTTAATGTGCGTCCTACCGCTCCCTTTTCGTTCCAGTGAACTTGCCAGTTTCTAGCATCAACAAGCTCATAGACGAAATCGTCATGACATTAGCCGGGCAGCGGGCATGGGCGAGCGTTCAGTGCGCGTTTTCTGCTGCTCGCTGAACATCGCCATCCCGGCGCCGTAGCAGAAATCTTCCTCGCGTGTGTGCTTGCTGCATACCCGAGTTGTAGCCGACGGCTGTCTGATGGTTCTAAGTTTCGCGAGCCAAGCTTCACGCAGCTCCTTGTCCTGCGGCTACCTGTGAATAAGGCTGACACCGGGCTCCGTTGCGTACGTCCGGCATTGCGGCACCGAGCAGTAGACTACCATGCTGCACGCTTCCAAAGGCAGCCACCTACCTATTACAGTACTTTCAAATGTTGTCAAGCAGACACCCAAGGTTTGGTAAAGCCTCACCATTTAGTCAGAACCACAGCGCAGCTGGGACTTTAAACTTTGGTTTTCAGCTCGCTTTGGGCACTTACGAAGCAGCCGACGTGGCCGCTGTGTCCGCGTGATCCCTCAAGCCACGTCACGCCGATGGTGGCACCAGCTTTCCCAATAGCCTTTCGCAACTACACGCGATGCCCATCGGAGCCGCTTCTCAACAGCAATTTTTCGTTTCACTCGTGCCTTGTAGTGGTCATCGGGTCTCTCTCTTCATATCCGCCTGGCACGCCGTAGCACATCAGCTTATTTACCATACTCACGTTTACTACAATTCATATTGCTCCTAAAGCTGCTAGCCTAACTTCCTCTAACATTCGTATAACACAATGTGTTGCCATCACATTCATTGCTTCACCCTTGCTTCGATGGGGGCGAAATGCGAAAACACCTGTGTGCTTATATTTAGGTGCACGTTAAAGAACCCCAGGTGGTCGAAATTTCCGGAATCCTCCACTACAGCGTGCCTCATCATCAGAAAGTGGTTTTGGTACGTAATATCCTATAATTTATTACATTTATTATTCGCCCTTGCTGCGAAACTGACTTTTTTATTTCTAAACAAAAATAAATTTGTTCCTATGGAGACAGTGCAGTGTCATTTTCTTTTTTTTTTGATGGAGTGGGTGTAGCGCGTCGTATGTCGCACTCTCCAAATAGACCATGATGCAGGCATGCTGTGTTTTGACTTTTAGCGCTACAACGTTATAATGTATAAATATTTACGAACGAGAAAATGGAAACAAAACTGATATCTTTGAAGAACAGACCGAAATACTCACTCAATGTCTTGCTTAGTTATGTCTCGTTGTCTGTTGTGCCCCCAACTGCAACTCCCCATTGGTGCATGAAGGTAAATTAAGAAATAAATTCGTTGGGACGAGATGTTGGGCTTACTGTGCCGACGCCAAACACGATGAGCACCACCAAACCGACCACGATGACAGCAGTGCTCTCCGTCCCGATGACCGCCAACCGGGAGAGGGCCACCAAACCGTTCTGAACCATCTGGCGGCTTAGTGTGGCCATGCGGTTGTCCACTCCGCTGAGATCAGCGGTGAATCGATTCAAAATCCTCCCTCGCGGTGTTGTGTCGAAGAAAGACACTGGGCTGAACAGCACTCGTTCGAGCATTTTGTGGTGAAGTGCGCAGGACAGTCGATTCATGGCGAAGGAGAGCAGCACGCTTCCCGCTAGGCGGCTGGCCACTGCGAAGAAAAGATTTTCTGTGAACATCCACTGGTTTGGCCACACGAGTTCATTAGCACACTACTATTGCCTACTGAGAGCGAAACTTCTCCTAAGCAACATACAGCCTGAAATTGACAATTGAACGGATTAGCAAAAATATACAAGAAACAGAAATCCCAAAAAACCCAGCGAGTTCGTTCTTCGCGCTTTATCAGTCGACTATAAGTGCTCTCTGAAACGGATGAGACAAATTTTGCAGACGCGTAGTGTACAACTACCGTAAAACATTCGCGCAACAAGATGAAGCGCCTCTTATAATTGCGATAGCAATTATATAGACACTCCAGGCGCTGTCATGTTTAGAGTATGGCATGAAATAGACGGTAGCTGGCCCATGCCGTCGTCCAACTTATCCACGGTGAGGAAGTTGTTGAATGCAAGGACAGCTTCTCATCGAGAACGAGGAATATGGGTTTATTTACAGTATCTACATAAGGACGTTGCAGTTGATCAGTCTTGCATGACTGCGAGAGAAAGCACCCTCCGCAGCCGCACAACAGCTGCTTCTAAACATCCTGTCCTCCCTAGATCCCCAGGTGAAGGAAAAAACGTTCGACCAGTCATCGTAGCCAAGCCGCCTATGAGCGGGAGGGCTTACACACACACTTCCGCAAAGGTATCACTGCCCCCACCGAGTTGAGACGGTCTTCGCAGAACCGGGTCTTGCGCGTTGAAAGGCGCGTGGGACGGTGCCGCCAAATACATTCCCTCGGGAACTCCCCCGCTCCCGACAGACCAGGTCGGTGGTAGCGAGTTAACTAACAAAGCCTGGTTCGTCGGCCTCGTTTAGTCATAGTGGCACCGCGGGGGTGTTGTGCGGCAAAGCGTCGTCCCAGCAAACGAGTCGCCGTGGCAGGGAGCGGAAGGATTCCATGGTCACTTCCGGGAAGCTCGCCACGCTCGCAGCTGGCTGAGAAACCTCTGCAGGCCGTTCCTAACAGCTCCTCCATGGCCCGGAAAATTTCGGCTGTCCTGCGCTGACAACGGCTTGGCAAGAGTAGAATGGCTGGTGGCAAGGGGGGGATGCCTTGGCTTGCAGCAACCACTTCTGTAATCATGTCACTGCCCCAAAACATCCAACAAGGACAGGTAACTGCAAAATGAACCCCACAACACGGCTCTGCGCTGAGATTACATATCTCGGATCTCACTTTAGACAAGCTAGGCTTGAAGGAAAACATAGGTACTGAAACTAAAAAAATGCTGCTTTTCGCTACGCCAATTTTAGAAGCAATTTCGTGCTGACAAATTGAGCAATCATGGAGGGAATCCTGCTAAATGAGAGGGGATCTTCTTGGCATAACAAACTTAACAATAACAACCCTAAATTTAGGCGGGGTCCTTAAACGCAGGATTCAAATTAGCCTGCTCAAACCATCCGCATTGCTGTGCAACATTCCCTTCTTATATCTAACCGACAAGTTGTACTCTTGGAAATTGAAGCTCCATCAGAGCAAGCGGCCATTTTTGTGTGACATTTGATTGAGCCACATGAGAGGACAGTGGTCGGTCTCGAAGATGAACCTCGCTCCATTCAAGTAACACGACAACTTCTGAGCGACCCAATCGAAATAAGCGCATTCCTTCTCTGAAGCGCTGTAGGCGTCCTTTCTTACAGTCAGTTTACGGCGGGCCTAGAGGATAGGATGTTCCTCGTTATCGTCGCCGCCCTGACTAAGTACCAGGCCCATACCTCTGTCGCTTGCGTCGCTATGAAGAAGAAGAAGAAACTTTAGTAAAGAAGAGTCCGGCAGTTCTTGATGTGGTGGCCTCAGGTGACGGCTCGAAGTTCTTGGACTCGAGCGGCATCTTTGGCTTGCCGGACGGCCCAGAGCTGGTCTGCCAGCTCTGAACTTCTGATAGCCGCCTCCCAGCGGCGGCGACGCCGACGGAGAAGGTCCCCGGCGGCTCCCGCATCCGGGGCGGCGTCGGGAAGAACGGAGCTCGAGCCTTCTCCTACTCTGGCAACAGCCGCGATTCTGGACGCGTCGCCAACGGAGCTGCTTTGATTACCGTTGTTGCCGGCACACTCCCAGAGCATGTGTCGCAGCGTTGCTCTGTGTCCGCATGTTTTACACGCGTCTGTTGGATACAAACTCGGATAGCAGTGGTGTAAGATAGCGGGGCTAGGGTAGGTGTGTGTCTGGAGCAAGCGTAATGTTACGGCCTCGTTCCTGTTCAATTTATCGTGCGGTGGCGGGAATGTGCGTCTTTCGAGTCTGTAGTGTTGGGTGAGGTCTCTGAACGTGGCTATGAACAGTAAATTTTTTGTGTAGTCTGTCGCGCGGAGCACAGGACGAGAAACCAATAGCGTTTTCAAACTTTGCAAAGCGTTCTCTTTGTCCTTATCCCAGTGCACGCTATTCGGTGCTCCCTTTCGGAGGGCGTCCGTTAAAGGACTTCCTATTTGCGAGTAATTCGGAATGTAGCGTCGATAATACCCCACAAGTCCCAAAAATGAGCGAATGTCTGTCTTCATTTTCGTGCGCGGCTGTGAAAATTCTCCGATCCTAGCTGTTTTCAGATCGGCCGGCCGTCTTGTGCCCTGACCGACAAGGCCCAGATAAGTAACCTGCGAGCAGCCAAACCTGCTTCTTTTCCGCTTTCATCGTTAAGCCGGCTTCCCTCAACCGTGAGAACACCTGTTTGAGGTGCAATACGTGCTGTTCCCAGCTGTCCGAAAAAATTGCTACATGATCAAGGTATGGCAAGGCGAACTTCTGCAAGTCTTTCAGGACAATATCCGATAACTCAGAGACGCTAAACGGCGCGCTCTTCTGCCCTAAGCTGAGTGCGAGAGTGTAAAAAGTGTCTACAGATAAGATAAATGCGGCATAGCGGCTGGCACTTTTTGAACGGGGAACTTTCCAGTGCCCCCGCAGGAGATCTATAGTAGAAATGTATTTAGCAGCGCCAACTCTTTCAATTCGTTTCTCAATGCTGGGTATCGGGTACAGCTGATGCCTACTGATGGCATTTAACTTGCTGTAATCAACACACGGACGAGGGTCCTTGTTAGGGGTTTCTACAAGTATTAGCGGTTACGTGTAGTCACTCTCAGCGGGCTCAACAACTGCCAACTCTAGAGAGCGCTCTATCTGAGCCTCTATAATTTCTCTCTGTCGTGGAGACACCCTGTAAGGCTTTGATCTTACGGGTTCAATTGACGTCAGCTCTATTTGATGCGTTATTAGTTCGGTTCTACCCGGCCGATCGCTTAATCTGTCGAGATATTCTCCGAACAGCCCTCTTAACTCATCTAGCTGGTCGGGTCTAAGAGAGTGCGAGCTTACCGAATGTCTTACCACTTCTTCCAGGCTGATTTCAGAGTTGGAAGTCGCCTGACACTCACGAAACTCGGTACTAGTGTCATCCTGCTCCTTGATGGTACAGTTAACGACTCCGCTACGCCCTACGTACGGCGTCACGAAATTGCAGTGGTATATCCTCACTTCCTTCCTGCGACCAGGCATTTTCAGAGCATAGTTAGTATCTGAAATAGATGGTAGCTGGCCCATGCCGTCGTCTAACTTGTCCACGCTGAGGACGCTGTTGAAGGGAAGGACGTCTTCTCATCGAGAATCAGGAATATGGGTTTATTTACAGTATCTACATGAACACGTTGCAGTTCATCAGTCTAGCAAGACTGCGAGAGAAAGCACCCTCAGCAGCCGCACAACAGATGCTGATAAACACGCTGTCCTCGCTAGGTACCTAGGTGAGGGAAAAAACGTTTGACCAGAGTCATCGTAGCCGAGCCGCCTATAAGCGAGAGGGCTTACACACACACTTCCGCAAAGGTTTCACTGCCACCAGCGAGGTGAGGCGGTCTTCGCAGAATTATGTCTTGCGTCTTGGAAGGCGCGTGGGTCGGTGCCGCCAGATACATTCCCTCGGGAACTCCCCCGCTCCCGACAGACTAGGCCGATGGTTGCGAGCTCACTTACAAAGCATGGTTCGTCAAATTCGTTTAGTCATAGCGGCGCCGAGAGGTGTTGTGCGACACAGCGTCGTCCCAACAAAACGAGTCGCCGCGGCAGGTGGGGAAGGCTTCCATGCTCGCTTCGAGGAAGCTCACCACGCTCGTAGCTGCAGCTGGCTGAGAAAACGTTGCAAGTAGGCACCTCTTCAGGCCGTTCCTAACAGCGCATATTCGTCGTCAGCGTCCCTGTCGCCGTGATGTTCCCTATAAACTTCAAGAGCGATAACACCGTCGCCGCGAAGCGTATGCTGTACTTGGGAGTGAAATCTAGTGAGGGGAACCGACAATCACGGCTCAATCTCGGGAGTGTAAAGCAGTGAGGCGGTGAGGCATTGCGTCGTCTTCCGTCGCGCGCATGGTTCTGGGGGAAGGGTAGGGAGATGGACACCGTTGTACTCCGGCAGCAGCTGCGTTATGCGCGGTCACGCCCGCCCTATCTCGAAAGCGATTTGTGTGAGGGGTTGAGTATAGGTAGCCTAGGTGCGGCGGCTTTTCATACCTTCGTGCGTGCTGCCTTCTCATCCCTCAGTCTCCGTTGAAGCTACAGGCAGCACGTAGGCCAGTTTGCTCGCTGCTGTTGCCGCGCTTCCTACAGCCATCGTTTTGACAGTGAGTGTCCGAAATCATCGAATGTGATGTGTTCATGTTTGCCGGTTCGTGCTGACATTATGCTTGTTAATTTAGTTAGTAAACGAATGCTTGCCATTTTATACGGCTGACAAATCTACTATTCTTACTTCATATAGCTGTCTACTATTTCGCTATCGTAGCTGATGCTTCGCATTTCGTGCGAAACTGCAACTTTTTCTAGTTATGAGAGCTACGGACGATTACAAGTTACCCCCTTCCCTAGCCATTCTTTATCTCAACTCGTTCGCCTAGTTGTCGGGGTTAAGCCCCGCCTTCCCTGGCTCTGCGTCATGATGCGGCGTGGTTTACTTCCAGTTGTCTTAGGGCCAGCGCGCGAAACCTCTCCACCCTCTCCGCTAGCCGCATGACCGTCGATGCCCAGCGAGAGCTATCCAAGCACCGTGCGTTGCGAGCGTTCTATCAAAGCGCCGAGCGTGTCCAGTATTCTGGTAACCACAGGCGGGCTGGACTTGTCGCCTGATTGGCAGAGATGTAAACTACAGCCGCTCCATACTACTACCACTCAGTCAAAGGAGCTTTATCGCAAACGTACGTGAGCGGCCTCATCGGCCAGCATGGTCCAGCCACCTGGTGGGACAGTGCTTACCAGCCAGAACAGAAAGGTAATGATGCTGTAAACAAGGGCCATATAACGTGAAACTATTCCGATCTGTTTTTGTTTCAATCTCCTGACGTCCGATTTACGTAACCAGCGACACAAAGATCGGGCGGTAACCCGCAGCATTGTTTGAAAATCCCAACGAAGCAATCTTCTCATTTATAGGATGTCACTTTCCTTTGCTTTCAAAGCGAATAGCATTGTCTGGATTCAGCAGTTTTTCTTATCTAATTGGCTGAGAAGGAGCGGCGAGCACACTCAAGCGGAGAGAGTTTCGATGGGGCCGAGTCAGCATAGTGAATGTAGGTCACCGGAGAAGGAGGGTGGTGCCGGCGTCTGCGATTGCTCCGGTTCCCCTTACATAGCTTGCGGTGGCTGTTTGAAAACTTGACAGCCGTGCAAGGTAAGGTTAGAAATGCCGCTAAAACGAGTCATAAGCAATGAAGTGTTGGAAGAGCGATATCGTATGCCGAAAGGTCTCTATAACATTACATTCCCACGTATTTTTTTTATTATACGCAAATAAGTCCATGCCTTCCGGCAACTCCAAGTAGCCATTGCCACAGTCATCGGCAGACATCCATCTTTCATTCCTAACAGAGCGGGGCAGTCTCTGGCTTTTCAGAATAACAAAAGTTTTGTTCGGCATTTTACTTCGTCTTTAACGCGTACGCGTCAGTTTGACGCGGTCAGTTATCACGGATTTGTGACGCCGCGGGGCAGACAGGTGAAGTGAGCGCAGCCCGAAAGGTTTGATCAGCAGCAATTAATCAAACGACTCCTTTTTCACTAATGACGAAAAAGTAGTTTTTGTTTCGTTCGGTCTAATGATGCCTAAACATATTATATATATATATATATATATATATATATATATATATATATATATATATATATATATATATATATATATATATATATACATATATATATATATATATGTGTGTGTGTGTGTGTGTGTGTGTGTGTGTGTGTGTGTGTGTGTGTGTGTGTGTGTGTGTGTGTGTGTGTGTGTGTGTGTGTGTGTGTGTGTGTTCGCATATATCATATATGATGTTTTCGCGGTTTTCATGGCATCGCGTGACAGGCAGGCGCACGGGGACTAGATTGACTGGAAAATTTTCGGACGACCATGGAGGGCCGATTGCAGAATTGGGATAGAAAAGCTTGGAATAGCTTTACGTTATATTGCCCTAAGTGAAAAATACATCTGAGACATTTAAAAAGACAATGTTTCAGGTTTACACACCTGCCCAAAATTTCACCAGCAGCGCAGTACAATAGATTTGGTCACCGCTGCATTAGCTCCGTGTTCGTTTCAGCTCTGTACCACCCGGTGGCTGTACCAACGAGGTCGTTCTAATGACCCTCAATGGTTAAGCATGCGCCATCCTTTTAACTTTTCCGTCGCTGCGCGGGCTATCCGCCTTCCTCCCTTATCCGCGCCCGTCTTCCCTTTCGAATTCGACTGCAGCCGTCACGTGGCAGCACGCGCTCTTCCATTGTATTGTTCTTCACCTCTGAGAAAAAAGCGTGCACTTTCAGAAGTCTCTCCGGCACCATTTTCTCTGCAATGAATAAATACGCGCCGTAGTGTAGTAGTATGCGGTTTATATGGTGACGGTATCTTCCGTCGTGAAAGTGTCGTTACGAACAGCGCGCTTCCTTGGCGCTGTTCCTATTCTTCCTCACAAGTTGCTGCGCCTACAGTTGCCATAATCGCTTGAGTGAAAAAAAAAGCCTTTTTACAATGCCATCCCGAAAGCAAATTGTGAAGTGAAGAAACTATATCGATGCACCTGATTGGTCGCGCAAGCTCCAACGAGCCAGGGTCCACGCGCGGTGGCGAGATAAGTAGGAGGTTCCTGAATAGCACAGTGTGTCCCAGGTGTTTATCCGCGGCCTTTCACACCGCGGGACTTAACCGCGGATTCCGTGCGCTCCCGCGTTGTGCACCATGTCGACGCAGTCTTTCCTCCTTGCACCTTTTTTTCTAATGCGTAAGCACTCTTTGGCGAATACCACAAGCAAACTTGTCCGTCGCGCGAAAGGTGTCATGCCTTGCACCTGCACAAAACCGCGTAATTTGCAAAGACAGGTAATGGTTATAATAGTTTAAGTGTAGATGATTAGTAGCTTTATAAGCAATAAGGAACAATTAAAGAATTGGACATGATCAGGGAGAATACGTATAGGATACATAAGGCTCAATAGACGTGCATGGGGAAGCTACGAGTTGGGGTGGGGGGCCAACTTGAATTTTGAGGGTGGGGCAACCGGAAATGCAGGTGTGGGTCAACTTAAGTTTGGAGATGGGCCAACTTAAAATTTGAGCGTGGATCCACCTTAAATTAGGGGGTGCGCCAACTTAAATTTAGGGGTAGCCAAACATGAATTTGAGGGTGGGTCAACGGAAACTTGGGGTACGCTTACGCATACTTAAATAACTCCAGTGGAGTTTCTGCATGCTTTTTGACATAAGGCAAAGTGAGTAATACTCAGACAACAAATTTGCGTTTCTCAAGCATGTATGTTTAGCTGTGCGAAAGATACAGCGTCACTTAATATGTTAGAATACTCAAGGAACAGATCAGACTTTCACACTTTAATACTAAACCAGAAAATGGCGTTCTAGCTTTGAAAATTCTTTGCGAAATGCTGCTCATTCCATCGAAATTTACACTATCCTTAATGTATTTATTTATTTATTTATTTATTTATTTATTTATTTATTTATTTATTTATTTATTTATTTATTTATTTATTTATAGATACTGCTGTCTCAATGCATGAGACATAGAAGCAGAGGATACACCAGACACAAGATGAAAACAAAATACAATGAATTTGAAACGTAATTACAAATTGTGGTTAGACAATTCGTTCAAAAACTCTGCATTAGGCTTTTCCCGCAAGGAACAAGCTAGGTTGTTGCAAATTTCAACAGTGCTTGGGAAAAACGAATACTTAAAACAATTTACAAAAGACTGAAAAGGAACAATATTAGGTGGGTGTGAACGGCGCGTGGCACGCCCAGTGGGATGACTGAAGGAAATCGGGGCATGAATGCAACTTTGGCCGTGTACAATCTTATGTAGCAAAGTGATACCTTGAAGTGTGCGTCGATGAGCCAAAGGTTCTATTGCTAATGCGCATTATTCAAATGAGGGAGAAAAGTTGCAGTCATATCGGCGAAAAATGAAACGTATTGCTTTCTTTTGTATGGCTTCAAGCTTACTAATGTCATGTGCAGTGTATGGTGCCCATACCACTGAGGCGTACTCTAGTAAGGGTCTGACGAGGGATTTAGATGCTGTTAATTTGCAGTCCTTAGTGAAGCACTTGAGGGTTCGCTTTCAATATCCCAGTTTTTTAAGTGCCCTAACGCAAATTGTTTCAATTGAAGGTGCCATTTGAAGTTTTGAGTAAAGGTAGCTCCAAGATATTTGGAGGTATTCACAGAATTTAGGTAGTGCCCATTGCAACTATGACTGAAACTTGACGGCTGCTTTCTATTTATGAAAGTCATTTGTACAGTTTATTGGTAATTAATACTCATTTGCCACGCGTTGCTGCAACCACAAAAGGACGAAAATACATTGTTAAGAACCTCTTGATCTCGTCTGTTAGTTACTCTGGTATAGAGCACGCAGTCGTCAGCCTACAATCGCAGTTTCACTGCTGTGTTCCTACTGACCTGTGCGACATCATTAATGTAAATATTGAACAGCAGGGGCCCAACGACTGAGCCCTATGGTACCCTAGAAGCGACTGTGGCCGACGATGACTGCGCGTGATTAAAAGTAATATACTGAGATCTTAAATGTAGCCAATCAGCTATCCAGCCAAGTATTTTGTCATCGTTAATAACTTTACTGAGCCCAAGAAGAAGCTTTCTGTGGTACACCATGTCAAACGCTTTGCTATAATCTATGAATATGGCATCAACCTGACCTCGATAATTTAGAGTCGAAGCGATGTCATGAGTGAATTCAAGGAGTTGAGTAGTTGTAGAAATACCAGAGCGGAAACCGTGTTGTTTCTGCGACAATATATTATTAGTAGTGAAATACTGAAGGAAATGTTTGTGAATTATGTGCTCTAAGAGTTTGCAACAAGTACATGTTAATGAGCTAGGCCTGTAGTTGGAAATTAGTTGTTTATTACGCGATTTGAACAATTTGAACACAGGAATTACATTGGCGATTTTCCAAAAGTACATGTCTCTAATGATTTACAAGAGATTATGGTTGGCTAATGAGCATTCCATTCTGCATGACGCTTCAAAAACGTGTTTGATATACCATCCGGTCCGGCACCCTTAGTAATGTCGATTTTCAAGAGAAGGCTATAAATACCAGTATAGCTAATTTCAATTCTTGCAAACGGAGCCATTTCCTGGATAATACCAATGTCGGGGGTGGTACCATTGTCATCTCCAAACACAGATTTGAAATAGCCATTAAATGCATCCGAGATTGTCGAAGGATCCGAACAGGACACATCATTTATTACGAAGGATGACGGGCCGGACGTAGCAGGGTTGATGGTTTTTCAAAACTCTAGTGGATTATTTTTCATAAAAGAGGATAATGATAGAAATTTCTCGGTTCACTCATTTTGGCTTTAAGTAATTTATTTTAGGACTCACCGTCATTATTGTGTGCTTTCCGTCGTTTTCGCCGTCGCTCAACGCGACGTTTGAGTTGTATAATTGGTCTGGTATACCATGGCGTTTTATACTCTATTGAGGAACAAATTGCGCTATACAATCATTAACGATACTATATAAGTGGTTAGTCAACATATCAACACTGTAGTGTTCACTACAAGGCACAAAATCATCAAAACATGATGCAAGTTTTGCAATAATAGAAGTGTCGTCAGCACGCTCAAAATTAAGGACAGTTTTAAACGTTGGTCTTACTGGTACACAAGCAACATTTAGATGAACAGTAACAGCCTTATGGTCAGAAATTCCGTCACCAACACGGTACTGATATATATTCTTTACCGAGTCATCACTGACAAAAATAAGATCAAAGACAGTATCTTCGCGCGCTCTATGAACAACGAGCTGCAATAGATCGAAAGCTACTGACATGTCAATTAACGAATCACAAATTATCCTATCAGGGCCAGTTGATGATAACGAATGCAAATCTATAGCGGCTGCATTCAAGTCACCGGTTAGTACCAGTTTAGAACAAATCAGCTTTTGTCCGACAATATAATCACTGATAGCCGAAAAAATGCCAGGGGCGGAATTTGGGGGACGGTAGATAGCACCGATAACATTAGCGAGACCATCAAATTTTTGTTTACACCATATATATTGTCTCAAGATTTGGAAGTTGAGGTAGTAAAGAGAACTCAATACCACTTCTAATAAACAGTGCTACTCCGCCACCACGACCAGAAGGCCTGTCTTTTTTAGAACCCTGTTATCAGGAGCCAAGAACTCATGATCAAGAATGGATTCGTTTAGCCACGTCTCAGTCACACATATAAATGATGGAATATCACATTCGATAAGTCAGTTAAAGTTTTCAATTTTATTAATCAGGCTACGTGCATTTAAATTCAAAAGCGTGAAGCATTGCGCTCGAAACTGTCAATCATTGCCTATAGCGGTCAAGCGACGGCTTTCTCTAACGATAGCTTTTCTGCTATCATCCCAAGAGTACCGAACGTTGTACACCAACAGATGATCATAGTACATCCGGGCTTTTTGCGCATTTTTCCTTATCTCAGCTGAATTCTGCCACAACTCCTTTCGCACCTGCCTCACGCGAACAGAGAAGTCTTCATTTATAACTATTCTTGTGACCTTTAACTTTCTTTCATTACTTAATATAGCTACCTTAGTTCTAAAATCCAGCAACTTAATAATTACAGGTGTTGGATTATTGCTCTTTCGCATTCCCATCCTATGACAGCGTTCGATATCGCTGCACTTAATTTCTAGTTTCGACGTAATCAGTTCAGTTACCGCTTCCAGAATTCCTCTGAAGATTCGCGGGAGCTTCCAGCAAAACCGAATTAAGGAAATTTTTTCTACGGGACCTGATTTCTAAATCGTCGTTCTTGCGATCCAATTTATTAACGATCTCTAGAAGGTCAGTTACAGCCTTTTCAAGCTCAGATACGCGCAATGCAACATCAGCAATTGGTACAATAGACTGCTCTATACCAGTTAATCGTTCTTCGAGGGACGCTACCCTAGAGGAAAGACCCGCTAGCTCTTGGCTAATTTCTGTTTGTCCTGAGACTGATTCGAGTAACATCTTTTTCGATGTCAAGGCCAGGGTTAGTTTCCACACCATCGCACAATAGCAACAGCACCTTTAAGGAATTTATGAGCGAAATAAACACATTCATGAGGACTGCAGGGGGGTCCGGCAGCAGCAATAGAAAACGATTGTCACTTCTATAGCTCTTGAAATTGTGCTTCAAGCTTACCTGCAAAGCAGAGCACAAGATTTTGAAGCGAGTGCATTCGCTTTCATGCTGCCGCCGGACCCACTGAAGAGTAGTACACGATGCGATGCTTTTATAGGCTCTGGTGTGCTCATAGTTCTCCTGGTACCGTGCCACGCGCAGTTCGACCCCGCATTGACAGTCGAGCAGATATGGTGGAAATCAGGTTTCTTCGCAGTATCCCTGCAAGTAACTTGGCCACACGAGGCATTAACAAAGCATCCACTGACCGGCCAAGAAGGTAGGCTGTCGAGATGGCTCGAATAGGATGAGCCATCCTGAACGCCTAAGATTCCGATGCATGCAGAAATCTGCAAAGCTGAGCATACGATTTTGAAGCGAGTGCATTCCATACTGTCGCCGGACCCACATTACTAATATATGTCGGCGACGAATCGTTTTTGGGGCATATGATGTTTAATTCATGTAGGACATTTTTTCGTCTTTTGTTTAGTACTTATGATAATTTTTCGCTTGACAAATTAGAGCCTTAGATTATGCGTGATTTCGGCAGAAAAAGCTGGAGCCGGACGCTGTACCCAGCACGCTCTATGGCTTTCAGCGAGAGCACACAGTCATTGCCAACGTAATAAATTTTAATGTTTATTGTAAGGCTGAAGGCGAAGCCATCATGCCTCAATGACTGATGTGACTTGAGTGACTGCTTCCTTTCCCTTTAACGACGCAGCTCTATAACTGAGCAGTTACAGTTGGCGGTCCTCAAAACAAATTTGTAGATTCTATTTTTACTTAATACTTTGAGATAGCCCTCTTTCATAGCTACTTGCGACAATTCGCAAACCATACTCATCCAAAGCCCCTACAGAGACGGGAACGTATTTACCCGCGCTATCCCTCTCCTGACTCCAAAGTAGACACTTGTTACATATTGTTACGTGTAGCTGATGCCCATTGCTATTTGCAATTTATTTACAGGGGAGCTAACGGAGGCAAAAATGGCGACGCTATATAAAGCGGACACACGTCGTCTTCTTCCTCCTCAGTGCAGTCACACTGTGGCGGCTGTTCCATAGCATCACCCCCGGCAGGAGAAGCACCCCGTTCCGGTGCTTAATTTACACATCCGCGGTGAAAGGTGTGTGGTATGGCTTTAGTCTCGCCACGTGAACGATGTCGCTTGCAGCTGACGATGACGCTGAGAGGTCGGAGGGGATGATTGCATACACGACATCGGTCACTCGTCGCACCACACGGTATGGGCCAGTGTAGCGCGACAGCAGCTTTTCGGAAAGCTGCCCACACGACGAATGGGTGACAAAAGAAGCGCCAGAGAACCCGGTGAGAAGTGCACGTCGCGATGGTGGCAATCACAGAGGCGTTTGTGATGCTCCTGTGAGGCCTCGAGACGGGTGTTGGCGAGCTGGCATGCGCGGTCGGCGTGTGCGGTCGCGCCGCGGGCGTATTCAGTGGCTGAACGTGTGGCCGAGGGCAGCAAAGTGTCGGACGGCCACGCGGGTTCTCGGCCATATAGGAGATACAATGGTGAATGGCCAGCGGTGTCGTGACGCGATGAATTATACGCGAACGTCACATATGGTAAGTGAAGATCCCAGTCGTGGTGGTCGGTCGCAAAGTTCTTCGAAAGCATGTCGGTGATGGTCCGGTTGAGGCGCTCCGTGATGCCATTGGTCTAGGGTTGGTGGAGGACGTGCTCAACTTGTGCTTTGTCGAGCAGGAGCGGAGGATGTCCTCGACGACTGCCGAGAGAATGCTGCGGCCACGGTCAGTGAGTAATTGGCGCGGAGCACCGTGCACTAAAATTATGTCATAGAAAAGAAATTCAGCAACGTCAGTAGCACAACTGGTCGGCAGGGCTCTGGTAATTGCGTACCGTGTAGCATAATCAATAGCGATGGCGACCCATTTATTTACGGAGCCTGAGAGAGGAAATGGTCCAAGAAGGTCTAGATCGACACGGAAAAAGGGTTTGGGTGGGATGCCAATCGGCTTGAGAAATCCAGCTGGAAGTGTGGAGGGCTTCTTCCGGCACTGACAGGGCTCACAAGCGGCAAGGTAGCGCCACACGGAGCGGACGAGACCCGGCCAAAAGCATCGACGGCGCACACGGTCGTATGTGCGCGAGACGCCCAAGTGTCCAGCGAAGGGAGCGTCGTAAAGTTGGTGGAGGACAGTCGAACGCAGGTGTGATGGAACGACGAGCAGAAGGTCAAGGCCGTGTGGATGGAAATTGCGGCGGCTTAATGTCCCCTCCTTGAGGAAAAACCTTCGGAGAGAGGCGTCGCCAGGCGTTGACTCCAGACGGTCAATGAGGCCTCGTAAGGAAAGATCGCGGCGTTTGGTTGCCGATTGGAAGAAACTGGGACACAGAGAAAACGCAAGCGATGGCATCCGCATCTGCCGTTTCGTCGACGGGGTAGCGGGACAAACAATCGGCATCCTGGTGCAAACGTTCCGTCTTATATATCACGGATAAGGTATATTTTTGCAGGCGTAACGCCCAGCGAGCGAGTCGTCCCGTGGGGTCCTTAAGCGAAGATAGCCAGCAGAGAGCCTGGTGATCCCTGATGACACAGAATGGGCGTCCGTAGAAGTATGGACGAAACTTCGCAACCGCCCACACAAGAGCGAGGCACTCGCGCTCTCTGTTCGAATAATTGCGCTCGGCGGGTGATAGAAGTCAGCTGGCATAGGTTTATAACGTGATCATGTCCACGCCGGCATTGTACTATCACTGCTCCTGTGCCGTGACCACTGGCAACAGTTCGAACTTCCATTGAGGCAGACGGGTTAAAGTGGGCCAGAATTAGAGGTATGGTAAGGAGTGTAGTCCGCTGCGAAAAAAATGCGGCATGGTCGGGACCCCAAGAAAGAGGGGCGTCCTTCTTCAAGAGGTCGGTAAGGGGACGTGCGATAGTCGCAAACTCCTTCAGAAAGCATCGGAAATAAGAGCTACGAAATAAGAAACTACGAACGTCCTTGGTAGACTTCGGAACAGTAAAGTTGATAACGGCGCGAATTTGGTCCGGATCAGGTGGCACGCGTCTGGCATCCACGAGGTGTCCAAGGACGGTGATTTGGCGGCGTGCGAAGTGACATTTTCACGACTTCAACTGGAGACCGGCGTGGCGGAACACGTCAAGAATCGCTGAAAGACGGTCTAGATGCGTGTCGAATGTGGGCGAATAAACGATGACGTCGTCCAGATAGCACAAACAGGTGAATCACTTGAACCCCTGAAGCAAAGAGTCCATCATTCGTTCGAAGGTGGCGGGCGCGTTACAGAGACCGAAAGGCATCGCCTTGAATTGATAAAGGCCGTCAGGGGCAATAAATGCAGTGTTGTCTGGGTCCATGTCGTCGACGGATATGTGCCATTAGTAAGTCGATAGAAGAAAAATAGGTGGCACCGTACAGGGAGTCCAGAGCGTCATCAATACATGGCAAAGGGCACACGTCCTTTTTTGTGATTTTGTTCAGGTGGCGATATTCTACACAAAAGCGCCACGTTCCATCCTTCTTTTTGACAAGAGCGACGGGAGAAGCCCAGGGACTACAGGAAGGCTTGATAATGCCCTTTTCAAGCATCTGTTTTACTTCCTGTTGGATAACAGCTCGTTCCGACGCAGAAACACGATATGGACGTCGGTGTATAGGGTTCGCGTCGCCAGTATTTATACGATGGGTCACAACGGACGTTTGTCAAAGTAAAAAAATGTCGCGATAGCCTTCAAGAACGCGGCAAAGGGCTTCAGCTTGAACAGGTGTAAGGTAAGAGGAAACCATCTTCGCAATGTCGACGTCAGTACCACGCGAAGACGTCACGGCATGGGATGAGCTGTAACGATCTTCCACTGTGAATGGCTCGACCTCATCATCCTGCAAAGCGCTAATTATAGCCAATGAGATAACCTGAGGCAGAACATGCGCAGTTGGCGAGAAGTCGACAAGGGGAAGGCAGGTGTGGTTGCCAGTAATTGTCAGCACGGTGTGCGGCACGGTAACACCATGTATAAGTATAATGGCCGGAATTGGTTTCGACCACGTAATTGCTGTCAGGTACAGCTGGTGAGCACAACAAGTCGACGTGTGTCACAGAGTGAGGTGGTAGGCGAATAAAGTCCGTGCAGCTCAAATGGCTTGGAGGTGGGTGTATAGGGTCGGCAAGAAGAGGCAAGTCAAGGCGAAGTGAGCCGGCCGAACAGTCAATGAGGGCAGAATTATTTGCATGGAAATCCACACCGAGAATGAGTTCGTGAGGGCAATGCTCGATGACGGTGAAAAGGACGACGGTGTGTCTCTCAGCAATGGTGACTCGGGCAGAGCACATGCCAACAATAGCGACAGTCCCTCCGTCGGCGACTTGTACAACTCGGTTCGGGGCAGGCGGCAGAACTTTCTAGAGCCGACGGCGAAAAGCAGCACTCATAATGGACACATGCGCCCCGGCGTCAATCAACGCGCCCACACGAACATTGTCGGCGAAAATGTCCAAAAGGTTCTCGTTCGTAGGTAAGGTGAAGCGAGGATTTCGTGCCAATGTCGTCATTGCAGCTTCACCTCCAGAAGCTGCACTGTCTAGTTTTCCGGTCGGGGGTGCGGCGAGTAGGTCGGAGAAGGAGCACGGCGTAACGGGGTTGAACAAGATTCATGGAGGGAGGGAGAAGGCGAGCGGGAGTAGCGGGGTCGTGTCAAAGGTGTCACAGGGTCCGATGGTGGGGCGGGCATAGAAGGAGCGAAGGACGCGCTAGAGGGACGAGGGTGGTAATCAGGAGAACAGCGCGTCGGAGAAGTCCAGCGGCTACGGCAGTGGCGAGCGACATGTCCCATGCGTCGGCAGTTAAAATAGATCAGCTTGTCGTCCACGGTTCGCCATTCGGAGGGGTTGCGCTGTCCATAAGAAGAGTAAGAGCGGGGTGGGGACGTGCGTGGAGAAAGAGGTTCCGAGCGCACAGAACGAATCGATTGCTGGCCGACATTGGACAGCTCTTGACGGACGACGGCCTGAATCAAAGAGATTGCCACCGGAGAATGATCAGGTGATGGAAATGAAGGGGCCGCCGGTTATGCTGCTTCGACCTCACGACGAATGATGCGGGTCAAGTTGTTACATCGCGACGGCTCGTGGAAGAGGTCGTCACAAGACGACGTAGCAGCTGTGTTGGGAAGTCGCGTGACGTGCTGGGATACCCGGCGGATGTTAGCATGCTCGAGAAGGCGGCACTGCTTGACGATCGTATCAATGCTGGTGACGTTAGTAAACCCCAGTAAATTGAAGGCATCGTCAGCAATGCCTTTGAGGACGTGATTAACCTTATGATCCTCAGACATGTTCGGGTCAGCCTTGGCACAGAGGGCCACGACGTCGAGAATGTACGACAAGTAGGACTCGGTCAACGTCTGTACACGTGTGGCAAGGGCTTTCTTGGCATTGACTTGGGGACTAAACGGATTGCCGAAAAGTTCGCGGAGCTTCTCTTTGAAGAGATCTCAGCTCGAGATCTCCTCTTCGTGAGTGTGGAACCATGCCAGTGGAGCTCCGTCAGGTAGAAAAGAACGTTGACAAGCATAATAGTGGGATCCCACCTGTGACTGGTGCTGACACGTTCGTATAATCGTAGATAGTCATCAACATGAAGAATGACGACATCGGTGAAAACACCAGGATCCCGAGGGAGGGAAACGGCGACGAAGGTCGGAGCTGCAGGCGGAGACGCTTGCGTAAATGAAGTGCCGCCAGCAGGAGCCGAAGTTGCACTGTCGCCGTTGCGACCGCTGCGGAGCTCCATGACGGGTACGGGGAAAGTCCACCTCCACCAAATTAATGTTACGTGTAGCTGATGCCCAATGCTATTGAGAATTTATTTACAGGGGAGCTAATAGGGGCCAAAATGGCGATGCTATATCAAGCGGGCACACGTCGCCTCCTTCCTCCTCAGTGCATCCACACTGTGGCGGCTGTTCCGCATCAATATTTTACGCCCTTTTCCGACATGCCTTAATTGGGGTTGGGCTCCTGAAAACTCAAAGGAGCAGCACCGCTGCGATAGGTAGCGATGCATATTTTTAAATCTTCATAATAAATTAGGGGCTTTACGCGGAGCGCTTAAATGTGACCCTTAATGATCAAAGGAACCTACTCGAACAACTAAGTACGCTTGTACAAAATCATCAAAATCGTTTCGGGGTACCTTTAAAGAGGTCTTTAATTCTGTACCGCTTAAGGGACTTTTGCTACGTGTTTGTTTGCAACTAGTGTTTGTTTCCATTATGCGCACTATTGGCCAATTAGGCCGCCTTATTACCTGTTGTATACTTAGCTTATATGCACTGTGTGATGTCGGTCAATTGGGCCTTCTTAATTCGTACTGCACCTTTTCCTTGCAGTATGTGCGACGCTGGCCAATGGGGCCTCCTTATTTCACACTACATCCTTTGTTTGCCCGCGCTGTGTGGTGTCGGCCAACTCGGTCGTCTTTATTCGCATTATAGCTTTTGTTTATTTCGACTATGTGTGGTGCCAGCCAAGTGGGCTGCCATATTGCACACTACACCTGGTATTTGTTTGCACTATGCGTGGTGTTGACCAATTGGGCTGCTTAATACGTATGGTATCCTTAGCTTATTTGTACTATGTGTGGTGTCGGCCAATGGTGCCGTCTTAATTTGTACTACATCCTTTCCTTGCACTATGTGTGGCGCCGGCTGATGGGCCGCCTTATTTCACACTATATCCTTCATTTGCTGGCAATATGTGTGGTGTCGGCCAACTGGGTCGCCTTAATTCGCATTATATTTTTTTGTTTATTTGCACTATATGCGGCCTCGGCCAATTGGGCCGCCATAATTCGCACTACACCTGGTGTTCGTTTGCACCATGGCTGGTGTTGGCCAATTGGGCGACATACTTCGTACTGTAGCCTTTGTTTATTTTCACTATGTCTGGTCCGGCCAACTGGATCGCCCTAATCTGCATTATATCCATACATTAATTGCACTATCTGTCACTATCTGTGATGTCAGCGAATTCGGCTCCCCTAATTCACACTATATGCGGTGTTTGCACAATGTGGGGTGTTGGCCAATTGGACCATTTTAATTTCCACTAAATCCTTTGTTTGCTAACGCTATATGTGGCGTCGGCCAAGTACGCCGTCTTAATTCTCACTACAGCCTTTGCTTTCACTATGTGTGGTATGGACCCATTACGTCACCTTCATTCACACTATATTTTTGTTTAGGGGCGCAATGTGTGCTGGTCGTCCAATTTGGCTACCTTAATCCGCATTATATCCTTTGCTTGCACTATGTGTGGTACCGGCCAACTAGGCTCCTGTAATTCGTACTATATCCTTTGTTTACAGTACGTGTGGTGTCCTCCAATTGGGCCGCCTTAAATCGCACTATATCCTTTGTTCTTACTATGTGTAGTGTCGGTCGATTCGATCGCCTTACTTCGCACTACAACCTTCCATTGCGCTATGTGTGGTGCCGGCCAATTGGCTCGCCTTAATTCCCACTATATCATTTGTTTTATGGCACTATGTATGGTGTCGGCCAATTGGGTAGCCTTAATTCGCATTATATCAATTGCTTGTATGCATTACGTATTGTGTTGACTAACTTGGCCACCTTACGTCACCTTACTACATCATTTGTTTTTTTGCAATATGTATGATGTGGGCCAACTAGGCTACCTAAATGCGCCCTACAACCATCGTCTGCACTATGTAGTGTCGGCCAATTGGACCACATTAATGCGCGCTACGTCTTTGCCTGCACTATGTGAGGCGTCGGCCAATCGCGATGCCTTAAATCTCGCTATATCCTTTGTTTGCACTAAGTCGGGTGTCGGCCAACTAGGCCGCCGTAATTGGCACTATATCCTTTGTTTGCACTATGAGTAGTGTAGGCCAATTGGGTCGACTTAATTAGCGTTATATCATTTCTTTGATTGCGTTATATCTGGTGTCGGCGAACTTGGCCAGCCTAATCCGCACTACATCCTTGGTTTGCACTGAGGCAGTGGGCACGGAGGCACGGCCAGGAGCAGTTTGCTTCAATTTCCACACTTCTGCCTTTTACAGGCTTACCTGGCTTCTTTTCTGGTTCATGGTTATATTGCGCTCAGTTTTACACAGACGATATTAAGGAAGGACAGGACGTGGTCGGACGTAGCGCAAACTACCAACTGTTTAATACTGTTAAAGAAGGTGCTTTTCTACAAGGAGATATGGCGCGGGGGGGGGAGTATAAATATATGACAAGGTGACGACAAGTGATCATAGTTTGAGTCAGGCATACATCGTTCACAAGCACCCGTTCCCCCTGGCAAACTCGACCTCAGCTTTGATAAGCACGATGGACGGAGTGCTTACGCACATTTCTTTTTCTTTAGCTATCGCACGCACCTCCCATATTTCTCGCTCCGTTTTTGTTTTTGATGTGCCAATGACTGTGGTGCTTTCTAGTAGCGGAGAGCATTTGCATTGTTTGCAATGTGCAGCCAAGTTGCTAGGTGCTCTCAGAAGCTGGCACGTGTGTTTGTGCTCCCATAACCTATCATTTAGACAACGTCCAGTTTACCCGATGTATACTTTCCCGCAATCTAGTGCGATTTGTAAAACAAC
The DNA here is from genome assembly GCF_050947875.1 of Dermacentor variabilis. Classification (NCBI taxonomy): domain Eukaryota; kingdom Metazoa; phylum Arthropoda; class Arachnida; order Ixodida; family Ixodidae; genus Dermacentor; species Dermacentor variabilis. The sequence continues at coordinate 1,296,157 of NC_134576.1, forward strand.
TGAAGTAGCACATTCCGCGCACTTTTTCACGTGCTTAGTCTGGCAGACCGTAGCACTAGGTTTTGCCTCTTTCGATCCTGCGTTCACCCTCTTGCACATGCCTTTTAGTTTTTGTGGGGCGGAGAACATAACTTGAACATCATGACGTTGGGCTGTCTTTTTTATCCTATGTGACAAGCCATGAATGTAAGGCAACACCACGCGCTCTTTTTCAATTTTTCTTTTTCCTGTGTTTTTTGCCTTTTCCTGTTAGTTCTGATTTCGGGTAACAAGTTTTCACAGGTTTGCACCACCATAATATTCGGGTACCCACTATTTCTTCAGCGGCTTACTTGCAAATCGATGCTCTCCCTCACAGCATGGCGGCATGATTTTTCAATTGCTTGACTGATGCAAGCCTTCAAGTTCTGGTCAAGTTCAAGCCGAATATTATGTTCAAGCCGAATATTATGTGGAACAATGATCCCCCCACAGTGTATCCTAACTCCTCTATGGCGCAAGATTTCTTAGAATTGTGCAATACCTTTTCACTTACCGAAATCGTTAAGGGACCAACAAGAATAACCACGTCTGTTTCCAATACACTTGACCTTGTTTTTATTACCCGACCCGATCTTAATTACGCCCTGACATGCTTGCCAGGTATAAGCGATCATTGCCTACTTTCATTTAAAGTTTGCCTCGACCGACCTCAACCGATTAAAAAGATCAAGACTTTAAGAAAATATAACAAGGCTGACTTTCTTTAAATTAATAATGAACTCGCAGCGTTCCTTGAAGAATACTTGCGTAAATTTCAATGCCGTAATATTTAGTCAAAGTGGAGTATCTTTGTAAATAAAGTGACTGAATTAACAGATAGGCACATCCCTGTTTACACGATCACATCTAATCTAAAAAAAAACATGGTAAAATCGTCAGCTCGAACGCTTGTCTAATAAAAAAAAAGCGCCTGTTTAAATCGGCTAAACTAAGCCGTACCGATTCTCGTTGGTCAGCCTTCAAACAGAGTGCCGATGAGTACGCGCAGGGCCTCAAAGACGCCAAACTTCCTAAGCAGCACATTGCCTTCTATGCTTAAAACTAACCCTAAACCATTTTGGCGCACGGTTATTTTTCAAGACAATAATATAATAGCGTTCAGTGACGTTAATGATGAAGCTATACCAGCCAACCAGTGTTCCGGAGTACTAAATGAAGTATTAGCAAAACAGTTTTCGCTACCCAGCAATTCCACACCTACGACCATATGGCCATGACGTAATGTTCCTTCTCATTATCAGCTATGATGGCGTCGCAAGCATCATTAGGTCACTAAAACCATCCTCTGCGCCGGGTAGTGGTCCCATTCATGTGAAATCCCTTTAAAGCACACTTTGTTACACATCAATCATTTAACAAAAATTTTCCAGCAGTCATTGCACAATGCTTTTTTTCCATCCGAGTGGAAAGTCGAGAAGGTAATTGCAATTCACAAATGAGGCAATAAGCATTCCCCTCTAAATTACAGACCGATTTCGCTCACAAGTACACCTTGTGAGACACTAAAGCATAACTTGGCTTCTCATCTAGCTACTTTTTTGGAGTCGCACTCATTTTTCGCACCATCATACCATGGATTTCTCAAATCATACTCGTGTGAAGCTCAACTAATACTTTTTCTATACAAACTACACACCATTGTTGGCAATAGGTCCTTGGCTGACTGCATTTTTCTTGACTTTGCGAAAGCCTTTGACAAAGTGTGTCACAATGTGCTCATCTATAAATTACGACTACTTAAGCTCGATCCCTGCATTTTAATCTGGATTGAAAGTGTTCTTGCTAAACGTCCTTAGTTTGTTTCAGCTAACGGCTCGAATTCTGAAGAATGCACGGTCCATCCTGGGTGCACCGCTGGGCTCGGTCCTCTTCTTTTCCTCGTCTATGTTAACAGTACACCATCCTGCGTTTCCTCATCGGTTCGTTTGTTTGCCGATTATTGCGCAATTTTCTGAGAAATAAGTCCAAATGCCGCCGCTCTTCTTCAAGCTGACATTAACGCAGTCTTTAAGTGGTGTAATACATGGCTTATGGAACTAAACATTAAAAATGCAAATTTATGCGAGTGTCTAGAAAGATTACTAGGTTGCCCATTTATCACTTAAATAATTCACTACTCGTCAGCGTATCTTCATATAAGTACCTCGGAGTTCACATCAGTCGCAATGTAACATGGGATACTCGCATCTCTCATGTTGTCCGCAACGCTAATCGCATGCTCGGATATCTTCGCGGTAACTTTGCAAAATCACCTTCGTATCTCAAACTAATGCTGTATAAAACACTTATTCGCCCTAAGTTAGAATATGCCGCTTCGGTTTGGGATCCGCATTATAATAATTTGGTAGATTCATTTGAAATTGTGCAAAATAATTCGGTCCATTTTATGCTCTCTAATTAAAATCGAATCGTGAGCATCGCGGTAATGAAAGCTAACCTTAATCTACCTCCGCTTGCTTCTCGACGTGCTATGCTTCGCTTAAGCCTTTTTCACAAACTGTATCGTCATCCCTACCTGCGTAATTTACTAATACTTCCTCCCCACTACGTTTGCACCGTCTGGATCATGCTCATAAAGTTGGCATTCCGTTGTGTAAAACAGAATCATTCCTACAGTCCTACATACCATGCACATCAAATGATTGGAATTGCTTTCCCAAATTGGTAGTAACAATTTGAGGTCATGAAAATTTCTGACTTCGTTAACCAATGCTCTGTAACATCTTGTCTTAGTCTGCCTCTTTATAGCTATTATTGTATAATGAGAAAAACTCGACTGCTTCTTTGTATATATATAGTATTTCTTGTAACATGTATTTTCCCTCTTCTTAACTACTCTCGCATAATTAGAAACATTGTGCTGCTTTTTGTAGTTGAAATTTCGTTGTTTTTCAGTATTTTGTACCACTCCCCTCTTTAATGTCTGTTCACCCTGAGGGTATCATAAATACATAAATATATAAATAAATGTGTTGTACCGGCTAATTGTATCGCTTTAATTTGCACTATATTCTTCGTTCACTGGCAATATGTGACGTGTCGGCCAATCGAGCCACTTCAATTTGCACTATATCCGGTGTATGTTTGTACTATGCTTGGTGTAGGAAAAGTGGGCTGCCCTAATTCGCACTATATCCTTTGTTTCGTTGCACTATGTGTGGTGTCGGTCGATTGGGATGCCTTAATGCGTACTATATCTTTTCCTTTGATTGTTTGCACTATGTCTGCTGTCGGCCAATTAGGCCGCCTTAATTCACACTATATCCTTTGTTTGCAGTATGTCTGGTGTCGGCAAACTAGGCCGCATTAATCAATGAATGAATGTTTATTTCATCTTGAATACAATTTCAAGAAAGGTGCAGGAGCAAAAGGAGCGCAGCGCTTGACAGGCTCCCATGTGCCCGCAAAATACGCGTGTATTTACATCATTTAGTGACAGTTCGTTGGCAGTGAGCTAACATACGCAACATTACATATTTGCACATGTTGTGTATGAGTTTACACAAAAATTTAGAACAACAGAATTTGACAAATTAATTGGTTAAAGTTGGTTTCCTAAAATAGACGGCGAAATAATAAATGTTGCCCTTTGGCCCCTGTTCCTATTTTCTCTCCCTGTCCAGAAACAGGTAAAGTACAGGTTGTGCATAGTACAACCTGTACTATGTACAACCTGTGTTATGTACTATGTACAGCCATTTGATTGTACAATAGTACAATCAAATGCTGCATATTAACATGAACGTGAATCCACGTAAAACATTAAAAAAGGGAAAAGTGATTTACGATATATTTATGTCGCAATAATCACTCTCTCAAACACTGTGTTAGTAACAATTGTCTCACGCGGTTTTCGAATGCATTTCTAATTATTGTCATATCTATGTTATTCTTTAGCTTATTTAGGATTCTTGCCACTTGGTATCTCGTTGTTTGTTTACCATAATTGGCCCTTGTTTTTAGTGTTCATTTTATTTTGCTCTCATATCGTAAGGAATTCATTCATGTTTTCGTGTATATATACTATATTGTTATGTATGTACTGTAGTCGATTAAAATCATAAACGTCGTTCGCTTTAAGTATTCTGTATTAAAAATAATGGTAACGTCCTTAGCTCATAATATAGCCCTTCTTCTTTTGTAGAAGAATTGGCCTGTTGTACAAGCATCCAGCACATCGGGATTGTTCAGAGGCTAAATTATTAGCGTGTACATTCCAAGAAAGCTGGAACCAAACTTGGACCCAAACACCAAGAAACTTTTGCTCCTTAACCCTTGTTATCTATTGCCCTTCAAAAGTTAAAATATTTTCCAACTTAGCGACTTGTTAAGTGTACGAAATATTATGTACTTTGCTTTCGCTATGTTAAGCTGCAGCCTATGTTTCCGGAGCCAGGCCGAGAGGGTCGCAAGGTAGGTGTTGGCCCTTTTTTCCATATCTGGTAAATCTGGAGACTTAAAAAAGATGGTAGCATCATCCGGCATACATAGGTTCAGGAGAGTTGGGTATAGTTACAATGTCATCAATGTAAACAAGAAATGAATACGGTCCTAATCTTGACCCCTGTGGAACTCCATGTGTTAACTTTAGCTTTGATGTAGCGGTGTTTTATTTGCACAATTTGATAGCGGTCACTCAAGCAGTTTTTAATGCGCTCTAGTACAACTCCCCACACCCCGTATCTAGACAGTTTGTCCTGTAGGATATCGCACTTTTGTGAGCCAAAAGCTTTTTTAAGTCTAGAAATAAACCAAGGGTGCACTTCTCACTATCTTTGTAATCTTTCGTACAGCCCAGCGTTTCTTCAGTTGATCTGTTTTTTTTTTAAATCCATAATGGCTATAAGACACCTTTTATGTAATACCCCCTAACCGGGGTCTTTAATGTACTAAAGCGAAGTGAAGTATATATATTGTGTTCGTCAATAATCAGGCTTTGGTTAATAACTTTCAAAGATTTTTGACAAAATGGGAAGCACCCATATCGTCCGGTAATTTGATAAATTATTTCTATGGCCTCCTTTAAATATAGCTGTTACTGATGCTTTCTTAACTTGCACATCTTTTCTTCTACTTGTGGTGTCGACCAACTAGGCCGCCCTAATTTGCTCTACATCCTTTTTTTTGCACTAGCTGTGCTGTCCACCATGTGGGTCGCCTTAACTCGCACTATATTGTTTGTTTGTGTACACTGTGTGTGGTGTCGGCCAACTGGACCGCCTTAATTTGCACTACACACTTTTTTTCCCTATGTGTGGTGTCAGCCAATTGGGTTGCTTTAACTCGCACTATATCGTTTGTTTGTTTGCACTATCTTCGGTGTTTGCCAACTAAGCCGCCTTAATTTGCACTGCATCCTTTGTTTGCACCATGTCTGGTGTCGGCCTGATTCGCAATATATCCTTTCTTTGTTTGCAATATGTGTGGTGTCAACCAACTAGGCCACCTTAATTCGCACTACACCCTTTGTTGGCACTATGTGTAGTGTCGGCCACTTGGATCGCCTTAATTTGCACTATCCTCTTTTGACTTGATTATTCAAGTTTATTCCCATTTCCTTGCGCAGATGATAAAAGCATTAGTGATGGTATTACATTGGGTGGTCACATAGTTATGAAACTGTCAGGGGGACCACCTAATACTATAGACACGCCGTGGGCTCGGCGAGGCGATGGGGATCATGTCCCCAATGCAACGTTTCCTGCTTTCTGTCCAGGTTGCCCTGTTCGCCACTGCCGGTACGTCGACATTCTCAAGCAGGTGTCGCCACTTTGGATTAGACGACAGCAAAGATGGCTCCATCAGTGAAAGCTGCCCTTTATCGGACACGGACTTGGTGCCCGACATGCGCAGTGTACCACTTCAAGAATTTCCTGCGACAGTGACGTCACCAGCATGGCCTATAATAGACTGTCTTCAGCGATACTTAAAGGTAAATATACCTGGTAGCGAAGCTTCCATAGGAGCCCATACGTTAAAAACATGGCGGTCCATCGGCGGTTCATGGGGCTTAGCGCCATCTGTATGTGGTGGGAACACATCCGGCGGAAGAAAAAATAATGTGACGTCATGTCCGTTAAAAGCAGAAGCGACGTCATTTTGCTTTCGAAGGCGCGAAATTTGTTTTGTTGTCCTTCCTTTGGAGTTATATATTCAAATGCCCCGCCATTCGACTTGATGGGCGTTTCGAGCTTTCAGCGTAGAAACCGATGCAGGAAAAGCCCAGCCGTACGGTTGTCGAAATCGCATCCCTGCACAGAACATACTTTCTTTGGAGGCCGGCGAAAGCTTTAGATGTCGAGTGCTGATCCTATCGTCGGATGCCAAGCCCGTCGGCCAGCGCAGTCGCACGAAAACAACTACACAATTATCTGGCGGTCGCAACTCACTACTTTTGACTGAACAGATTAAAAAGCGATGAAGCTACCCGCGTCACCAAATTCAGACAAACTTCGACAAGCAAAAAGGCACGAACTGCGAGGGGGGCGTATTTCAACAGGTGAACTTTACGAGTGCGCCTTTCTGCCCATTTCAAGACGTGCATTGCATTGCGAGTGACAGTGGCGTCAACGCCCCCTGTAGCGATGGGCGCTGAAAAGAAATGCATTTATTACTAGTAATAAAATTAAACTTGTATTTTCTTAACTCGTCACGAATATATAAAATTGACTAGGAATTTTATTTTCGTTGAATGAATCTAACTGTGTCTCGTTTGAATTTAAAAAAACGCTTTTTCTTTCCCAATGTTTGTTCCCTCCAAACATAGTCGCGCTTCAATCGCTGCTCCCATAACCCCCCTTGCTGATGTCGGTGACAATCTGTACTGAACCGCTTTTCGTCCGAAGCTTCGCGACCTATTTGAATCGACCTTGGATACTTCGGCAGTGGGCTCGGCGAGGCGACGGGGATCATGTCTCCATTGCAACGTTTCCTGCTTTCTGTCCAGGTTGGTAGTGTCTGTCTGTACAGAAGTGACGAGAGGTGTCTTGTAGTTGTGCCGAGACCACATATGGTTTTCACCATTGCGTCTGAATGCTTCTGTGCATTGATGCTACTGCTTTGCGGAGATGTTGAGAAAAACCTGGTCCCGGTCCCTCTGCGCCAGAACTGCTTAAGCAACTTGTTGATGGTCAGCAAGCTATACACAGTGACCTGGCCAATGTTATTACTAGGCAAGAACAGACAGAAAAAACTGTCGCAAACTTTGGCATACGCGTAAGCGAACTAGACAAAAAGGTGAATGAAATATCAGCAAAGACGCTAGAAATTGAGCACCTAAATGAAAGCATGACATTAGTCCAGGAAACACTGAAATCGCAGAAAGCAAGGTTAGTTGACCAAGAGGATAAAAGTCGAAGGAACAATTTGATTGTGTTTGGCATCAAAAAAGACGAAAATGAGACTGAAGAAACATTGCGTCATAAGGTCATTGACTAAATTTTCCACCATAAACTTGGACTTACCTGTTCTTCAGTGGCGCGTATTCACAGGTTAGGATGCCGAGCTGTGAATTCACCAGTTATCTTGTATTTTCAGGATTACTTTGAAAAAAAGGACGTTTGGCGAAACGTTGGAAAGCTAATGGGAACCGCAGTGTCTATCTAAAACGACTATTCTGCTGAAACAGTCAAAAAGCATAAATTACTTTGGCATAGTGCAAAAAATGAAAGCAATAGTGGCAAGAAGGTTTCCCTTATTCACGACAAACTGCGAATTGATAACACCTACTACGTGTGGGATGATGCATCGAGTACACGGGCGCCCGCACCTATCAGCAGAGGTGATAGTTCTGAAAGATAGCGGTTGCATGACCAAGCACAAGAACTACTGATATTGTCTCTAAATGCCAAAAGTATTAAGAATAAAACTAACGCCCTTCAACTGCTACTCCTTTCCTATGATCCGCACGTTCTTGTTCTTTCAGAAATATGGCTACATGATCAAATAAGTAAATATGAAATTATTCCCCCTGGCTATCATGTTTTTGAAGGGATCGTGGTTCAAGGGGTGGGGGTGTCGCAGTTATTGTGAAGTCGTTTGTTCAGGTCACTGTTCTTGACCAAATTCCAGAGCACGAAAGCCTGTTTTTAAATGTGTCATGTTGGGGCTTGACCTTGTTATTATGCGCGGTATGTCGTGCTCCTGATTCTCCATTAACATTCCTTGAAAGCTTATATGACCACTTGTTAACCAAGCGTGAAAGCAATGTGAATATGACGGGGGATTTCAACCTACCAGGCTTCGACTGGAGGAGTTTAGCTCACGGGAGCTGTGCCTGTGCTGATGTAATTATGGACACCATGTTAGCTTTAAACCTTAACCAAGTTGTGCGTGACTGTACCCGTAAAAATGCTGTGTTAGATTTCTTCTTTGTCAGTGAATTTTTCTCTAATGGTGAACTCAGAGTTGAGCCAGGTATTTCTGATCACCATTTGCTTTTTTTTCTTGTCGTACTACTTGCGTTGATAGTACTCGAAATTTGGCTGTTGCCTACGTCCATGATTTTCACCGCGCTGACGACGCTCCTATTATTGATCATTTGGATGATGTACTGCTGCGTACTAATGAGGGTGATGTACACAGCTCATGGGAACGACTCAAGAAAGGCATATTATTTTCTATCACAAATTTCGTACCTCAACGGAGAGTGAGAAATAAGCAACGAAACCCTTGGGTGAGTCGTGATATTATTCATTTGAAGCGGAGACTTCAACGTCTGAGCTGACATGATTCTACGTCTCCTCAGTATATGCAGAATTTAAAACATGAATTAGCACAGAAACTGTCCACTTCGAAATCTCATTATTTTAAGGCTACTCTTCCTTCATTCATAAAAACAGGTCCTTGCAAGTTTTGGAATTACCTTGGCCATCAAAAAGGGGTCATAAAAGAAATTAAAAGTGATGATGGGAGCCTCGTTACCAACGGGAAGGAAATACCTCAGCTCTTCAATGGATACTTTCAAACTGTTTTTGGGGGCCTTTCAGATATGGTTTTTGATTTACCGAAACGATCCATCGAACCTAGCGAGGTTCCTGTCATTACCACAGAAGGGGTTGTGTCATTGCTTCGTAAAATAAATATTCGGAAATTTCGTGGTCTTGACGGCATTCCAAATGCTTTTTTAAAGCGTTATGCCGACCAGATCTCGGAGCATCTTGCTAAAATTTTCACTTTATCTCTGCGAACCGGTGAGTTGCCTAAGGATTGGAGGAAGGCTTGTGTTGTACCGATCTATAAAAAAGGGGATAGCTTACTCGCGTCTAATTACCGACCGGTATCAATTATTTCTACATCCTGCAAACTCCTAGAGCACATCGTGGCCCGCTTTATAAATGACCTTTTAAAGTAAAAGGACATCCTCTCCCCTTTTCAGCATGGTTTTAGGATGGTCATGCCAACCACTACTCAACTAATTACGACGGTTTATGACTTTCTCAGCGTACTGGATAACTCGGGACAGATCGATGTTCTTTTTCTGGATATTGCGAAAGCTATTGACAAGGTACCGCATTTAGAGCTTCTTTATAAATTGCAGTTGATTGGTCTTCCGCTGTATCTTGTAGAATGGGTGAGAGCATACTTAAGTAGTAGAAGGCAGTCTGTTGATGTGAATGGCACCCTTTCTGCATCGCTTGCTCTTACTTCCGGTGTTCCGCAAGGTGGTGTGTTAGGACCTCTGCTGTTTGCAATATACATAATTGATTTAGTAAATGTAATTCTGCGGTAAGTGTCAGTAAGATTGTTCGCAGATGACTGCGTTGTATATAAAGAAATAACATCAATAGAAGACCATAAATTGCTCCAAAATTTTTGCTTAAAATATGTCACGTGTGTAGATTGGAATATGGATTTAAACATTGATAAAAGTGTACTTATCCGAGTTACGCGAAAAAGAAATATTAGCAGTTACTAATATTGCCTCCCCAACAGTCACATTAGCGAGGTCTCACAATATTGACACGGGCACTTATATTTATCGGGCGACCACGTTTCGCCACCTAACAAATCTTATCGCACAGAGCGGGACGCGCCCGCATGTATCCGATGTTTCTGGAAAGTTATCGATGCTTCTATCCGCTGTCTGTTGTCGCCGAACCTTGAGCTATCTGATTTCATCGCGTGACGCGAATGGTGTAGAACTTTGTGGAAAGCACGCGGATCCCAACGATTAGCCTGGAACATTCGATGACTGCTGTATAGAAGCCGACGCGCTGTGCCCGCTGATCAGATTTTCGACGATCGCCGACTGTGTTCGCCGCTCTCGTTGTGCTTTAAGTGTAGCCTGTTTTGTGGGCACAGGTTCGCCCAATAAAACCTAGTTTTGCCTTTCACAGTATTGCTACTGTGTTCTTTGACGTCACAACCACGTGACAATATAAATACCTAGGAATAACTCTTAACAACCGGTTAACCTGGGCCACTCCTATTTCTGAGATCTGTTCAACTGCATTCTCGAAGCTCTGTTTCTTGAGACAAAAATTAAAACATACTCCTAGCCGTATTACGCTCTTGGCTTATAAAACTTTCATCAGGTCCAAACTTGAATACTCGTCCGTAATTTGGGACCCCCCCCCTAAGAAAGACATCTATCAATTAGAGTTCGTTCAGAGAAAGGCAGTGCGCTTCGTTTTTCATAAATACAGAAGCTCAGACTCCCCAACACAACTTATGAAGGACAATAATATCCCGTTGCTTAATACACATAGAAAACTGCACCGCATTTCTTTCCTTCATAAAATTTTTGGCGGCAAAGCTTAGCATTGCTCCCCCCTCATTCCTTAGGCACTCCATTATAGCGAATACTCATTACACCCTATATTTGCTAAAACAAACTCATTTAAGCGCAGTTTTTTCCCTCAAACAATAGCTGATTGGGACGCGCTTCCTGAATCAATTTTTCGCTCTCCTGACATGGAACAGGCCCTTCAAACTTTGTTTCTTTAGTAGAAAGTAAACAATTTCAATGTTCATTGTTTTAGTTTCTGCTCTGTCATCTTTTAATTTTTTATTCTCTTGTATGTCACATGCAGTGTAACCTTTTTTTCTTTCTTTTTCATTTGCGTGCTGTTATGATTTGTGTTTTCATGCCCCTCCTGCTTGGGCCAATCTGGCCTGCAGTATTGTGATATAATAAATAAAATATCAAGTATGGATTGCAACATGCTATAAAAGGGATACGGGAGCAATAAATATTAACAGAAAAGGTAGGGGAAACGCAATAGTACAAAAATAAGACAAACAAATGAAAAGAAAACATGATATATATATTGTTATGACAATATACAACAATTAATGTAAGCTGGAGAACATACGCAACTGAAGAATAACGCAGGCCATGAAATTGTGTAAAATAATGAATTCAGAAACTGAAGAACATCACTGTAGAAAGCGTTGCCGCACTAAGTTGAAGCAAAATTGATGCGGACAGGAACAATAGAAACACATAGATTTTACATGATATACATATTTACACGGAAGCAACAGGTAATATAAATAAAACAAGATTGTCAGAAATAATAATTAGTGCAACATGTCCAATCGATATTTCTTGTGGAGATGTCGAAACATGTGTACCGTGATGATGATTTAATTTCGTACGGTATAGAAATTCAAAATGATGTCCCGGAGAAGACAACAGTTAATTTTACAGAATTTGTTCGAACGAGGGAAAATAGTAAATCATTGTTTGCAGAAAACCTGTTAATGTTAGTATTTTTGAGGAAATAATTTGGAAGAGCCCAGGTTAAGATGTCATAACGTTTAATCATGAAGACAAATAGTGATAGCCTTCGTTTGAACAATTCTGTTAGTGACAGAATATTCAGGGTTTGGTACAGAGGTTTAGAGTGCGTAAACATATTATTGAAAGTCATTAGTCCGAGCGCTTGATTTTGAAGGTGCTGAAAGGCGTCGAGGTGCCAGTAATAAGTGTTGCCCCAAGACGATATACAATAGGAGAGATGGCTATCAATGTAGGAGTCATATACTGAAAGAATAATGTGTCTGTGGAAATAGTTACGTGATTTATTGATTACATGAATTCCGAACCACACTTTCTCTATTAGTTAATGAACGTGAAGATCATATTTTAAATGCTCGTCCAAAGTAAAACCTAAAAATTCGTTGCTGTTAGTAGCCGGTATTACTTCTAGTCCTATCGTGAGCACCACGGGAGCCACTTTTAACAATTGTGATAAAATATTACAAAGTTGTCTTTATAGGTTAATGCACAAATAGTTATTCTTCCAATAAACGCTGACATTATCTAAATCACAATTGATCTTTTCTTGCAATACCGTGATGTTTTTGTGAGGTAAGTATATAGTTGTATCATCCACATATAGTAAGCAGCCAGTGTGGCGAAGTGTTAAGGGCAAGTCATTGATAAAGAATAGAAAAAGCAAAGGGCCTAGAATAGATCCCTGAGATACTCCTTGGTTAGTAGTCTTGGCACTGGAAATGCTGCCATCTACTGCGACAACCTGCGACATGTCTTTTTAAGTATCTTTTTATAGGAGTCAAAGCTGGACCAGATAGTTTCGGGTTTATGAAAGAGAATGGTGTGATTAGTGGTGTCGAAAGCTTTAGTAAGGTCAACAAAAACTGCATCAAATAGTGATGCATTATTACTAACAAGTTTAATTTGGTACGTAAAATTAATGAGTGCCAGTTCAGTTGACAACCCTGGACAGAAGCCAAACTGATGGGGAGAGAGTAGGTTGAACGTTTTTAAGTTTGATATTAGGCGTTGGTGCAGAAGCTTCCGATTACTTCGGTACAAAAATGAAATAATGCAGATTGGCTGTAGTTATTTATACATTCACGGTTATCTTTCTTGTAAACACGAGTTATCTTTCCGTTTTTGAGGAAGGTCGGAAACGTACCGTTCCTAAGTATTTTATTGATCATGTTAGCCAGAACAGGCGAAACTGTATCTTTAATGAAGTTTATTCTTGAACGGTGAATGGAATCGAAACCTGCCCCTGTTGTTTTAAGTGATGATATGACAGAATGAAATTCTGCGCTAGAAACTGGATATAGGGAAAAAATATAGGGGGCCAAGTGACAAATTCTTTGTTTATTGGCAATATTCGAAGTGTCCGGCAATCGGGCCACCTCAATTCGCAATATATCCGGTGCTCGTTTGCACTATGCATGGTGTTGGACAAGTGGGACGCCTTAATTGGCACTGGATCGTCTGTTTGCTTGCACTCTCTGTGCTGTCGGCCAAGTGGGCCGCCTTAATTTGCACAGCAGGCTTGTTTTGTTTGCACTATGTGTGCTTTCGGCCAATTAGGCCGTCTCAATTCGCACTACATCCTTCTTTGTTTAGAATCTGTATGGTGCTGGTCAATTTGGCCGCCATTATTCGCACTACATCCTTTCTTCGCACTCTGTGCGGTGTCGGCCGCTTGGGCCACGTTAATTCGCGCTATATCCGGTTTTTGTTTGCACTAAGCTTGGTGCAGGACAAGTGGGCCACCTAAATTCCCATGATGTCCTGTGTTTTTTAACACTACATCCGGTACCGGGCAATGTGGCCGCCCTAATTCGCACTATATCCATGTTTTTCGACGGTGCTATTTCCGATATCGCCCCATATTTTTCGAAGACAAAACGTCAGCAAAGCGTTAGATTGCTCTGGCTTTGACTAACGCCATAAAAACAAGTGTTTTACCATTAAAATCAGTTTTTTCGTAAGTGATACAAGAGGAAGCACCAAGAGGAAGACTGCCCGTAGAGCTCGAACTCGAGTCCAACAACTTCGCAGTATGTGACGCGCGGTTTCCGATTGACCACCCACAGAGGCGTTGCACTTCTCAGGTCGCGGGTCCGATCGAGGCCGCGATAGCAGCATTCCGATGGAGTGCAAAGGCTCTCTTGTACCACGGTGCACGTGAAAGAAGCCCCAGGTTGTCAAAATTAACCCTCGGCGCCCTCCCTCCAGTACGGCTTGCTTCATAATCAGATCGTGGTTTTGACTCGTAGAACACGAGAATCAGTTTTCTGTCGTTGGCGATCTAGTCTAACAGAACCCTTTGATGCGAGGCATGTCTAGCCCTCACGCGGCCCATTGTAAGTGTTGTGGATGTTTCCATTATTATTCAACGGTGGAGAAAGTGCACAAGGCAAACGGTGCTCGTACTCACCGGCCCCGACGGACAAGCCCACCAATCCACACATCCAGCGGGAATCATAAGGGCTGCTGGCACTGTCCGGTCCATTTGCATCCGTCCAGTCTTTGATCCACACTAGCTGCCACGAAGTGGTGACAGCGCTTACCGCGAAGCACACCACGCCCGGCCAGAGACTCCAGCCGCACATCTTCAATGTGGTCCACAACACATCCACAGCGCTCTGCGAGTGACGTGTATAAAGGAAGCGCTTTTGTGAGGACGCAAAATCTTCGCTCATCGGGAAAGATCGCTGGTCTTATAAGCGATGGTTTAATTAGGTGATCTACTAGATAAACATGCGAATAAAATTCGTGACTTATCTTTGACCCCCAGCTTGCTAAATGGGCATTGTTTAACATTACATTCTAAACTGGCACGAGAAACTCTTTAGTACATTCGATGTTGATGATAAAGCACAGAAACTCATCTTATAGGATTTGAGCTTCATTGAAAATATAGCTGATTCCACGTCCATGGTGTTTGCTCTGTAGCGTGTTTCTCTTGTGATTTTACTGTGCTTGTTGGAAAGTTTTGTTTCTATTGTGCATATTGTCATCTAGTTATTGTCATGTAGTCTTGCTGTGTCGCAATCAAGCTATTGACTAAGCTTATAAAACTACTAATAATGAATTTGGCAATGAACTTATTAATATGTAGTGAGCAGCGCATTCTGCTCATGTGTTATTCGTGTACTCCATAAACTATGAAACAATGCTTTAAGCATTGATTTTGGCGATGACTTTATACAAGATACTGTTCGTGGTGGCCTGGATTCACCCTTGGGGTTTTTTATATACTCGGAAACATAGTACCTTTAGTTAGCAAACTGGAACCATCTATTGCCAGAGTTTCAAGAATTTAGTTAAGGTGCTAGTGTGAATTGTTCCCCTTGTGTTAAAGTACTTTAGCGTTAGATTAGTGCACAGAAATGTTCATGCACGTACCTTCGTGGATACATTTTTCTCCTCTTTAATCATTTTTCCTGTGGATTCACCTCGGCGGACGTCGCAAGCTTCAATGCTGTGATTCAAAAGAGTGGGTGATCAGTAGTAGACGTATTACAGCAGTCGTTAGCATGAAGCTTGACGTCTTTTAGACGTCTGGCCGTTTTTGACCATTATTTTACTTATTTCAACTTTATTTTCAGATCAGCTGTCAAGGAACTCGGTCTATCAGTCAAAGTACTGCATTCATACAATTAAACCATAAGAAAAAACGAAAACACTACTTTGGTTCAAAGAGTACGACGAAGGTTGGGCTAAAAACGTCACAGCACAGTATTTGCAATGCGATTTGCATAATGGAAGTTGAAGAGCAAAATATGCGATAGAAGATTTTTCTACAAAAGAAATATTTATAATCGATTTCAAATGAGAAGCTTCTAACCCTCTGCCTCCACAATACATTTGATGAGCTGGCTGAGGACTAACTCAGCGCAGAGGAGTCGACTGGCGCCAACGACAGCCGGCAGACCTTTTCTTCAAGCAGTCGGCCTTGAAGAATGTATACAAGCACACCAAAACACTGACGAGCTACCCTGCCAGATTGGATATTTGGATGGGGTATCATCAATGCAACAAAACATGGATTCGACATTACACGAAGGCATGAGATAGGTTAGAGCACAATACACAGACAAAACAACAAAGTACTTGGACCCTCACGGACTCTCACGGATGCTTCACCATATCGGGCCCACGCAAAGAACATGGTGGCAGTTGTCGTAAACCGTAAAGGCCTCTTTCGGTTTCGCGAGCAATCTTTACAGAAGAAGAATATTTAGAAGAGTCTTAGCTATAAAAGAACGCATAGAACGCAACGCTCCACTGACAATATTCAGATTCTCAGGCCGCATGCAGGAACTATTGAAGGGGAAAAATTGGCGCGAAGGCACACCGGACACTTACCGAAATCAGCAGAGAACTCAATATCTGGTATACCGAAACTATAACATGGGCCCCAGGGCACGAGGGTGTTACTCGGAGCCCCCATGCAAATGCGGCGGTTCAAGGTTTAACGAATTGCCGACAGCCATCGATCCCAGTTATGGTAGTGCACATGCACTACCAAACAACGTACAGAGACATATGCCCTTGGTGTGGGAGCACACTGACACTCTACGACATCACATGGGAATTCAAGGCGCACACCGAAGGGCAAGAAGAGGACAACACGAGAGTGAGGTGGGAGGCATTACTACCCAGCTATGCCCTCGTGGACCAGCTCAGGCTGGTCCGGAAGGCAGAAAGGACGGCGACGGCCAGAGGTACATTGGAATAGGGGCCCGACCACACGTTGTTGCCACGTTTTAAGAGCAACGAAGTCGTTTGTGCAAATAAAGTTTTGTTCTTCTTCTTCGGCGGTAACATATGCGTTAAAGCTACGAGTATGACAGCAGTACTGATTTACTATCAGCCATATGAATCCAAGAGACAATGAAGATAGAAAAAATACATCAAACTAACTAATTTCGTTTGAATTGTAGAAGCAATTACGAGTGAGTGTTAAAGTTTAGACATTAGATATTATTTATTTCATCATAAATTTGTTCATCAACATAAGCAAACAACTGTTGGGCCCATAGCCAAAGCTTGTGTGGGCCCATGTGGTATACATGCGTATGTGCTGCGGCGATCAGGACAGTGATAAACAAATGCGTATTGATTATACATAATTGTACAGGATGAGAAACAAGAGGGAAAAACATATATCAGTGCAACAATAGAATAGTATTACTGAAAAAATATCACCACAAAGACAGCGCAACATTCTTAACTAATTTTTGCGGTAAGCTTCACATTCTTAGTAAATAGAAAGGTACTATGTGGAGCCTGCGGTTGAAGATAGGGTGTACTGCCGCAGCCGCGGTCGTTTATAGCCGCCATCAACGCTCGATTGGCATTAAGTCGCACTCATCATGCGAATGTTGAATTCAGAGCCCAACAGCGGGAAGTTGAATGTTCTTGCCTTTCTCACTTTTTTTTCTTTCCATACAAAATTATGCTTATCACACAATTTAACCCAAAAGTAGAATCAATACTACAATTCAATTACGCAACCTAATTTCCGCCTTGGGTCTCCGGCTGCATTGTCTGTTGACCTCATAGGGTTATCACTAATTATGGACCCTTTAGGTTCCCGTAGTTGTTCTCAGAGATTACACAGCGACTCTGGTAGACGGGAGGCAGCATGCGACAATTCGTTATCCATCTGCCTACTCAAGCAGCACGCGACGTGTGTGGTTAGAAGGATATCTCCCGCCAGCCGCCATAATCGCCAATAGCGCTGGTTAACACTCTTAAGGGAGGCCCTTCAAGGAAATATTGAAGTTGGTGGACAGCTGCGGCCATAGTTGAAATGGTAGAGCAGCGTGCGTGTTCTGCCGAGGCTATCGGTTCGACTCCCTTCGGCGGCAAAGTTCCCCTCTACTTTTATCTCCTGTGTCATTTATGAAGAATAATAACGTAATGTCAAAGTTCTCCATCCCGCATTAAGTTACTACATCTTTCCTGCAGCAATTCAGGCTCAAAGCCAATCTAGCAATTATCCACCTAATTTAGAGCTTTAAGTGGTTCCAATCTGAGGTGCACTACACCGTTCTTCACATTACGCAAACTACGCCTCATTTATTCTGACCTCAAAGTGCTGTGCACCTCATCGCACCATAACTTCCAATTAATGCGATTAGCAATATTTGCCTACTTCAGCCGTTTTGCGCTGTCTGTCTGTCTGTCTGTCTGTCTGTCTGTCTGTCTGTCTGTCTGTCTGTCTGTCTGTCTGTCTGTCTGTCTGTCTGTCTGTCTGTCTGTCTGTCTGTCTGTCTGTCTGTCTGTCTGTCTGTCTGTCTGTCTGTCTGTCTGTCTGTCTGTCTGTCTGTCTGTCTGTCTGTCTGTCTGTCTGTCTGTCTGTCTGTCTGTCTGTCTGTCTGTCTGTCTGTCTGTCTGTCTGTCTGTCTGTCTGTCTGTCTGTCTGTCTGTCTGTCTGTCTGTCTGTCTGTCTGTCTGTCTGTCTGTCTGTCTGTCTGTCTGTCTGTCTGTCTGTCTGTCTGTCTGTCTGTCTGTCTGTCTGTCTGTCTGTCTGTCTGTCTGTCTGTCTGTCTGTCTGTCTGTCTGTCTGTCTGTCTGTCTGTCTGTCTGTCTGTCTGTCTGTCTGTCTGTCTGTCTGTCTGTCTGTCTGTCTGTCTGTCTGTCTGTCTGTCTGTCTGTCTGTCTGTCTGTCTGTCTGTCTGTCTGTCTGTCTGTCTGTCTGTCTGTCTGTCTGTCTGTCTGTCTGTCTGTCTGTCTGTCTGTCTGTCTGTCTGTCTGTCTGTCTGTCTGTCTGTCTGTCTGTCTGTCTGTCTGTCTGTCTGTCTGTCTGTCTGTCTGTCTGTCTGTCTGTCTGTCTGTCTGTCTGTCTGTCTGTCTGTCTGTCTGTCTGTCTGTCTGTCTGTCTGTCTGTCTGTCTGTCTGTCTGTCTGTCTGTCTGTCTGTCTGTCTGTCTGTCTGTCTGTCTGTCTGTCTGTCTGTCTGTCTGTCTGTCTGTCTGTCTGTCTGTCTGTCTGTCTGTCTGTCTGTCTGTCTGTCTGTCTGTCTGTCTGTCTGTCTGTCTGTCTGTCTGTCTGTCTGTCTGTCTGTCTGTCTGTCTGTCTGTCTGTCTGTCTGTCTGTCTGTCTGTCTGTCTGTCTGTCTGTCTGTCTGTCTGTCTGTCTGTCTGTCTGTCTGTCTGTCTGTCTGTCTGTCTGTCTGTCTGTCTGTCTGTCTGTCTGTCTGTCTGTCTGTCTGTCTGTCTGTCTGTCTGTCTGTCTGTCTGTCTGTCTGTCTGTCTGTCTGTCTGTCTGTCTGTCTGTCTGTCTGTCTGTCGATGGATGGATGGATGGATGGATGGATGGATGGATGGATGGATGGATGGACGGATCTAAGCCAAGTGCCCGAAGTTGTTTGTCTGCTCGGGCCCCTAGGTATGTTTTCGTGGCAGAGGAGACAGAACCGTCCATGTGTGCGTGGGGGCGTTCGTTGGTAAAAAAAAAACCTTGTTTACCTGTGAACAAGGCTCCCGTGTGGGAGCTGAAACGCCTTCTTTTCTTTTTGAAACTTTACTTGGTCGGCGTAGTGCCCCGGGTTCTTGTTTACCTTTTAACAAATGTTCTTTTTCACACGTTTTTAACTGTAACTGGCTTCCGCCCCCCCCCTATATAATGCCCAAATTGGCCTTTAGATATATGAATAAACAAATAAATAAATAAATACCTTCGGCATTCTCATTCTTTCCTCCTAATTCCAGCTTAGTGATCTGACTCTCGTCATGTCATCGTCATCAAGCCTTCTTGCCCGAACCTGTGGTCGAAATTTTCTAATAGCTTGGGTGGCTCGGTATGTGCTCGTGGTGCTATAGTCGTTCCACCATCGTCGTCATACAGATTTGTCATCCGAGTGTCGCCGTTCCGTCGTCATGGCGCCATTGTCGTCATACAGTCACATACAGTCATGTTGTCACACCGCCATCGTAATGTCGTCGTGGTCGTCGTTCAATCGTCGTCACTCCGACGGCAGACTCGTCACGCTGTCCTCATCACGCCTTTAATACGACTCCGTGGGCCCAGTTGTTTATAGCTTGGGTCACTAGTCATGTGCTCGTGGCTGCGTCGCAGCCACGAGCACATGAATAGCACATGAAACGACCGCGTCGCAGCCGCGGTCGTTTCATCTTTGCCATTACAGGTTTTGAGATCCACCATTCTTGCTTATGGCTATGGTGTTGCGCTGCTAAGCACGAGGTCACGTGGTCGAATCCCGGCCACGGCGGCCGTATTTCGATGGGGGCGAAATGCGAAAACACCCGTGTACTTAATTTATGTGCACCTTAAAGAACCCCAGGTGGCTCAAATTTCTGGAGCCCATCACTACGCCATGCTTCATAATCAGCTCGTGCTTCTGCCACGTAAACCCAAAGTTTAATTTTTAACAGCTTTTGAGCCGACTGTACTCATGCTGTCATGGCCACACCATCATCGCCAACATTCGTCGTGCATTCATTGACACAACGCCGTCGTAAAGTCACAATGGGGGTTCCATTGTCGTCATTCGAACTCCATCGCCATCACACAGCCCTTGTCACGCTTTAGTTTGACCATCGTCATCACTTCAGTAATGTCATCCCATTACCTTCATGCCGGCTTCATCGTTCAAGTCACATCAATCTTTCTTTGTCATTATCTTGCAATCATACTGGCATGGTGGAATCATATTGCATCGTTCAGACTTGATTATGCAGCATGCCGTTCTCGTATTGCCGTCATCATGGCTCTAACTTCGTCATCTGACTCTCGTAATACCATTGTCGCCACCCAAGCATCCTCTTACAGGCTTCTTGATACAGTTGTCGTCACGCCATTGTCATCATGCACTCGTCGTCATCGTGTTGTACTCACAGCCTTGTCATGCCGTCGCCGTCATACAGTCACCGGGATGCATTCATTGTCATACTGTCGTCGCGATGCAGTCACGGTCTTTACATCGACGTAATTCTAATTTTGAAATCCGACTCTTGTCATACTGTTGTCGTCAAACAGCCGTCTTCTTATCGTTGTCGTAAAGTCCTTGTCATCCTATCGTTGTTTTAACATTATCGTTTCTTCAGTAACATCATCTACTTGTAGTCTTGCCTTTCATTTTCATACCACCTTCGTCAATCCACCTTCATTTAATCCACCTATCATTTTATGGTAATCATGCTACCGTCATTCAATCGCGATTACGCTGCAGTTGTTATACCATCATTGCGTCGTCGTCTGATAGTCGCTATCATGAATGAATTGTCATAGCATTGTCATCATGCCATCCATCCGTGCAATCCATCCTCACTTCATCATCCGGTTGTCATCATACCACCGTCGTCACGCTATTGTGGGCATATACTATTGTAATCTCACTGTCCTCATGTCGTCGTTATAACGCTATCGTCGTTTGCGATTCTCATAATTTAGGAATTGACATACAATGACCGTCATGCCGTCGTCGTTATACCGCCTTTGCACTTCCATCAACATCATTCCTTCTGCGTCATTTCGTCGTCATGAATGCGTTGGTGCCATACAGTCATCGCCATCATGCCTTTATCTGTGGAGACCTTGGCAAGCAAGTGCAACTGGTAAAGTATGTAAATATCGGAGTATGGGGGGGGGGGCACATATAGTGCAGGCAACAACAGTAAGAATGAGCCCTGCGCATGTTAAGCAAATGTGACTTCAGGAATACGATGTGTCGCTACGTTGCTCGAATGGTAATCCCGTTACCGTCTACAGTCATCGTGGGATCAGTTCTTGCACAGTTTTTTTCCCAGTATCGCTGTTATCAAACTTGCCGAAAGACCCGCTTACAGAATTCGAGTTTTTTTTATGTTATCGCGGATGATTCGGCGACTACAGTTAAAGGTATCGGATTAATTTTCGTCCATGACGTTCGCTATAAAATCAGTGACTACATTCAAGAACGTTCTGATTCTATGGGCATATTTTGCGACGAACTTGATAGCAGCGTTACTTGCGAAAAAAACGGTATGTAAAGAAACGGTTCCTGCTGTCTGTTTGGGTGACAAAAATTAAATAGCTGCAGGAGAAAACAACACCCTCTTTGATCTCAAGGATACAAATATGCCATTTCGAGCCTGCCAAGTATTGTGAAATATTGGCTGTGAAGTACCGGAGGAGCAGCTCAAAGTAAACCTAAAATTACCTTTTCATTTCATTTTTATTTCCTTAAAGGCCCCCAGTAGAGGGTTTTACATAAGGGGTGAGGTTAACATGAGAAAGCAAAACATTTTTTTTTTCATGGTGACAGGTGGAATGTAACTTTTTCTTGGAAGGTTGATGGACAGGTGATGGCTGAAATTTCATGGGGAAGGTCGTTCCAGTCGCTTACTGTTCGGAGGAAAAATTACTTGGAAAATGTAGTCGTACGGGCACGTTGGCGTGAAATTTTCAGTGGGTGACCAATTCGGTGAGACGTGCGTGATGGCGGTGCGCAGACGTATGGCTGCTGTTTGAGCTGGGAATAATGAAATTTGTCAAATAGGCAAAAGCTAGAAAAACGACGACGGAGCGAAAGACTATAAATCGGACTGTAGCTTGAGAGATGAAACACTAATATAGGATCAGTATGAGCGGTGAATGAAACGGGCGACTCTGTTTTGCACAGCTTCTAATGAGTCAATGAGGTATGCTTGCTGTGAGTTCCAGATGGCGGATGCATACTCAAGTTTTGGCCTGATTAATGATTTATAAGCAAGTAGCTTTACATTTTGAGGGGCGTCGTGAAGATGACGTTTAAGAAAGCCTAGTTTTTTTATTCGCAGATGATATTAGATTTGTTACGTGCTCGCGCCATGATAAGTCATTGCTGATAGTGATGCCGAGGTAAGTACAGGACGGGACAAGTTTGAATTCGGAAACTGTATCTAAGACAGCAGAAGCTGTTTCGTCACGTTCCTAAGCCTTGACTTAAATCGCCTAATATTTTACTTATGTCAGCCTATAGCAGCTCACCTGGCTCATTGAGGAAAAATACTGAGTGTTGCAAAAGGGGTCCCGTTTCTCCAACACTAGACGTTTTTCTTATCTAGTTCCGCTGTTAAATCAGCTTGGACCTACAGTGTGGCATTTTTCTTCTTCGCGAGGGCGACGATGGATACCGATGAAGGCTACCATAAATTGGGTGCGATATTCAAGTTATCCCGACCACGGCGGCCGCATTTCGATGGGGGCGAAATGCCAAAACACCCGTGTACTTAGATTTAAGTGCATGTTAAAGAACCCCAGGTGGTCGAAATTTCCGGAGTCCTCAGCTACGGCGTGCCTCATAATCAGAAAGTGGTTTTGGCACGTCAACCCCCATAATTTTTTTAATATTCAAGTGTTTTTTTAATAAAACGGAGGTCAATAACGTTCGCCTACCTGCAAATTCGCTCTATTAGCATTAGCCTCTCAGTTTCAAATAAAAATGTATTAAAGAAGCTTGAGCAATTACTCTCCTGAAACATAAGTTTCTTGTAGTAAAGTATGTCTAGGACGCCCAGCAACTTGTCTGGAACAACTCTGCGTACTTCCATAGGCTCTGTTAAGAAAGATGCGTTTATTCTGAAAAATTACGCTGTGTATAAGCCGCAGCGCTCGCAGCATACAGAAAGTGCCGTTTACAGCCGCACGGTAACAAGAAGTAGCACACATAGACACAAATACCGTGAAGTACCATCGAATAGGTGAGGCACGCGTGTTTGGGGAAATTTTTTGTTAGTACAATGTCTCTTCTATTTACTGGCATTAATTTTGACACCGGGAGTGCTTTTGTCGATGTGCGCAGGCTTGACTTGGGCTTCTCGAAGATTGCACTGTAGCACACGCATTGAGCTTATTATATGTAGAGTTTACTTCATCTTAACGAGGCATCACTTTGTCGGTACACAACACCAGCTTGTCTGCCACTATGGGGGAATGTCACCACTTTATACGTCCAGGTTATACATTCACGTAATACCTCAATGTTATACGTCCAAGAAGACATAGATATACGCCAGTAAACAAAAATGCTTATCTGAAGTTTTTAATAGCGTCAATGCATTAGTCCATTTATGCTTAGACCGCCGCGTGATGGGTGATAAGTGCTCGGCGTTACAGGGTCGTTGGATCACTTTAATTCGCACACACTGCTTACGCTTGCAGCAACAAAATGTAGCCTGCGAATAGTTACGACTCTATGGCCTACCGAAATATGTTACATGGTCTAGAAAAAAAGCACCACATAAGAATGTTGCCAATTTGGGCTTCTGAATGCGGCAAGTTGGGTTTGATTTTTTCCTTTCAGGGTAGACGGCGTCCAAGTCTAAGACCATGCGATGGCTCCCTCTCAGCAACAGGACTCAATCTCGAAGGCTAGGCTTTTGCAGACTGCACGCGCCGTAAGGAATCGCACAGCCAAAAGAATGTCACGGACGCCACGTTCCGGACGCCGCCTATTACAGCGGAAATATACAGCAGCAAAGCGGTCTCACGTTTTCTCGTGCTCCAACGCCAAAGTACCAGAGTTTCCGAGCATGAGTGTGGCAGGTGCCCTCATATCCTTGAGCAGCTCTTCTGGATGGCTGTAGGAGACACCCGTCTTTCCACACATCAGGAACAGCTGATCGGCATGCTTTAGCAGGTAGCCCTGATTGGTCACAAGAAGCCGGGTCTACCGAAAAGGGACAAGACATTACAGGAGTGTTTACGGGTACCTACGCCAATTGAACGAGCATTGGGTGATATATTTTTTGTCGTGATATCACTAAATTGTACGCTTTGGCTCTTAAAGTCACGATATATCGCGAAGTTACTTCGTCTTTGCACTTGCTTAAGTATTTTTTTTACAAATTACCAATGAACATCTTTTTTAAACTGCATAGAAGACATATTAGGTATAGTACAGCAAAATATACTGCAGATAAGAGAAAAAGAAATAATGCAAACAGAATGTGCCCAAGGAAAATTAATATTTAGTTCTATTTATTAGAGTACCTATCGCATACGACCCGCATGCTCCACCACTTGGCAATGGCTGCGGCAATTCTGCCAGTTGAGCCTTGTTTGTGAGGGGCACAGGATGATGTACGCAAATATTTAGAGCTTGCACACAAGACAGGTTACCAACGAAGGCTAGTGCGGCTACTTGCCCATCTTACAACACACATGATGTATCCATCCAATACACGACAAAAATCTCCACGTATCTGCTTCTCGATAGAGATGGCCTCTTCAACTAGTTTTTTTTTCTTTGCAGCGCCTTTGTTACATTCGATTTTCTCTTTATTTCGCTACGGCGCTAAGCAAGAAAAGGACCAGCGCCCTCCTTGTGAAATTTGTGTCTGTTTCCTTCAGCACTGTAACTATGTTTTAAATAGCGAGTAGCTAGCTAGCCTTGGCTTTAGCATTGGTAATTGTCTTTTCCCTTTCGTTTAATACTGGATTAGTGTTCTTTGGGTAATTAAGGCACTTTTCGGGGATATCTATCTATGTATCTAACTGTTTTCCCGCCTGCAGGGGTCACTGGCCGGGTGGTTAGCACATCGTGCTGCGGTGCTGAAATAACATGGTTCAAACCAACCATCGGACGAACTTGTATCACTGAATATGCGGCAATGTGTACATATGCGCCACTCTTCAACGAAGCTCTTTCACAGCGACATGGGCAACTGTAGTGGCACGACTGCGTAGGCACAGTTGTTCGAAGAAACTGTGACACCGACTTGGAGCACTAGTTATGTGCCAGCCTCCAATGAATATCTCTGAAGCACGCCATCTCGGGTCACCGTGCGTGTGCCAGTGTGCCGCTCTTAAATGAATGGCTTTGAAGCCATCTTGGGTCACCAGGTATGTGCCACTAGCAATGTACCGCCCTACACTGACGAAAAAGATCCCTCAAATTTTTTTGATGCTGAGCGGAATTGAGCCCATGTCGCACAGGTATCAGGACCGAAACACGACGCGTTGGCGGACTGCATCACAAGTGCACTAGACCAACGCTTTGTTAAGCTACGCCACGAACGCACTGGGTATATGCCACTTTTCAATGAATGACTCGCCAACTCTGGTTACCGAGTACGTGCCACTTAGGGCGCGGCAAGCGAGGCAAGAATCGTGAATGTTCACCGGCGCGGCAAGGTTCTCGGAGGCCAGGCGTCTCGGCAGCGCCGACAGACGGCGCGTCCAGAAAGAAGCGCGAGAGAGGAGCCAGGTCATCGCATGACGGGTTTCTCAGCGTTCGTAGGTGCAATTCGGATGCCATGCCAGGCTTCGCACTTAGCGGCGACGAAGCTAGAGGGCGCCGAGTGACCTTTGAGAAGCGCGAAAGAGAGTTTCCGTTGAATTACACGCCTCATAAAAAACTCGATTCAACAATGGCAAGACGTTGCGTGGCTAGACTGATTCCATTCTAACGCATCACCGTCGACAGTCATCAGGAGAACGGTTATGCCGATTTCTTTTTTGCTTTCTTTTGTCTAAATTTACGCACCGCGTGGCGGGGCTAAACGCAGTGCCGCCGAAAGCCTACCGGCTTTTTCTTATGGCTAGAAGTGTAACAAGAATTGGTGCTCGGTGGAGCACCTCAATATGGGAGGTCATCTCGAAATGGGGACCTATAGATATTTGGGACCGTCTCTGGGCGCCCATCGTCCTCAACACAACTTTGGCGAGGCAGACGAGTGTTGCCGCCCAGTACTTGCCGATAAAATGGTACAACCATGCTACCAGCCTGGTGCTCTACAAGAGTTCCAGACGACCGGAAGGACACTCGCCTATTGGAAATTTGGCGGCACGGAAACGCGGGGCTCCTTTTTTTTCTCCATGAAATCTTATGTTTATGTTCTCGACCGTGTACTTTTCGAAAATTCGGCGAAGGTCTGCCTTGCTGGCTTCGGCGCCATATGTTCCCAACATGTAGTTTTCATTTATTCGACTGATCTCGCCTCGCACGTTCCTGCTACTAAGAAACTTGACACTAGCCCAAAGAAATGACGAAGATATTCATTAGCACTTACCGAAGACCTCAGTGAGAATACGGTGCGAATGTAGAAGACACGCTGCCTAGCTACTTTGGGCATCTGTGTGCCCTTCCGAACGAGGATACACAGGGAGATACGGCACAATCTATGTCACCCTTTTTAACAAATGCAGTAACTTTCAGCAGCCGCCAAGTGCGGGTAAAAAATAAGAGGCAATTTGCGCACCGGTGCGCCCCAAGTCAATTTGACATCCGTATGTGTCCAGTGCCGTCAATTGCGGGAATCCCAAATTGCTTTGCGAGAAGTTTATAAAGAAATGAACGGGCATTTCCCCGAGTAGATTCGAACTATGGTCCCACAGAGCCGCTCTCGGGGGTTATAATTCTCAGTAAAAATGCTGCTCCAGAATAGAACGGTCTCGCCTACTAGCAGAATGGTTCGCTGATGCGACACCCTGCAGCGTGTCGACAATTGAAGACCGAGTTGAAAGAAGTGATAATATGCCAGAAGTGCAAAAGGCAGGACAGAAAAGAGCAGGCAGAAATATCCATGCCTTTTAATTTCCCCACCGGAAGCGGCCCCTCCAGAATGAATGAAGTTCCCTTTTTCTCGACCGAAGATCGCTCCGCAGATATCTTCGAATGGGTACTCGAATCGTCACATAACCATTGCTAGAACAGAAAAGATTAATGTAACGCTTACAGCTCTGAGTGGCCAACGTCATGCTGTGAGTTGCCGATGCCACACTCTGCAACTGATCTATTAACTGCTGAATAGTCGAAATGATTTTAACGAAGCCATTGGTACGGAGTGTAAGAGAGGATAGGAAAGAGAACGAAGAAGCCTTGTCTCTCCATTAATGCACCAGTTGGGGAGCGGCACCTCTACGAACGAAGATGCCTACAATTCACATTGAAGATAGCTTTTCTCTCGAAATAAGATATCTAAAGCGATCTACGAATATTTACTCTAACGGATATCAGCCGAAGCAATGGCTTCTGGCATGCTTACGCCACATGTAACTCTGTGGCACATTTACCCCACACAAGGTAAGATGAGACGCTGAGGCGAGGCAATGGCCGGCATGCCTTACTACTGAGGTTACGCGTTCGATCCCAGCCGCGGCGGCCGCATATTGATCAGGTCAAAAGAACTCGTGTACATTGATTTAGGCGCACGTTAAATTACTCCAGGTGGTCAAAGTTAGTCGGGAGCCCCACCCTAGGGCGTGCCTTTATAATCGGAGCGTGATTTGGCACCCTGGAATTTGAATAATCTAAACACTGCGAACGTTATGTCGCTAGCTATTGTAACATCGCTTGGTATTAAGGGAGAAACTGCAATACGCGCCTTTTTGTTATTGCTGCGCACAGTAATTCTTTTCAGTGCCTCCTAATGAGGAAACACTTTCGCAGGCATATATTCTTCTCTTAAATACCCTCCCCACTGCAAATTTGTGCGTACCAAAACGTAATTGCCAAGGAAATATCTGCTCATCGCCGTATAATACCTTGTCCCTGAGCATCCCGTTCTTGCTGAGAAGCTTCTTGAAGACCTTGGATCCTACTTGCGGGTCGAGTGCGCTCAGCGGGTCGTCGAGGACGTAGATACTGCACTGGTGGTAGGCAGCCCGGGCCAAAGACAAGCGCTGCTTCTGGCCGCCACTCAAGTTGTAACCCTGGGAGCAGGAAACGCGCAACCGCTTTTATATTGGCGGCAATCCTAGATATTTTATGAGTGAACAGTCACGGGTATAAAAAATAAAAGGCCAGTTATCTGAGTACGCATAATCTCGAAGAGAAATTAACGCGTAGTTGACATCTTCGCGCCGTCATGGCCGCTCTTGTCCAGAATAACAAACAAAAAATACTCGCGAGGTAAGAAAGTTCGTGCATCGAGGGCGTAAAGTGCAAAGTGCATGCAGTGAATTTGCTCTTTTAGTTCAAGCAAGCTTCAAAAGAAGACTTGAAAGGGCCTGAAGGAAAGCTTGCACCGCTCCAGGATGCACGTTAAATTGCGAAACTGACGCTCAGCAATGCTGAGTGATGTCCCGTCGGCTTTGCAGAAATTCTGAGCCAAACAACGCGTCCGCGATATTGGTTCACACTATCTGCTTCCCAATGCATTGACGTTGAAGTTCAGTGATTATTTATTTATTTATTAAAATACTTTCAGGACCTTAAGACACTACAGAGAGGAGTGAAAAAAAGAGTGGCAAGACGTCCAGCTGAAAAAAAAATTACAAGGCGTCTTGTAAAGCGATCTTGAACTAGTGGTCATCAGTTATGCTGGCGACAGTGGAGGGAAGGTGGTTCCATGCGACGCTTGTTCTAGGAACAATACAGCCAATAATATAATTACACAATTTTGTGCGACAGGATGGTAGACCCACCTTGAAGCGATAACATGAAATTCAGCTTGTCCGGTATTCAGGTAAACCCAAGCGGACTGGGCGTTTTAGCGGATGAGCGGAAACGCAAAACTGAATGGCATGCACGGTGCAGCCGGTTGGTAGCGCACAGCTCGACCAGACGAGCTGATATTGTAGCAAGCAAGTGCACTTCATTTCGCTGCTGGTCAGAATTTTCGGCAGCAACACGATCACGCCGCTGACGAAAATTTACCCGAGCCACGACGCAGAATACACTTGGTTACTGCAATATTAGCTCTTTGTTTGAATGGTTCAGTTCTGCCTAACCAGGTGGCGGCACCATGCAGTGCGTTAACGTTTTCGCCTTCGCTCATGCGGAGAAACCCCCAGTAAGCTTGTGTTTATCGGAATAGCGGAGACGCTAAATCTCCCTAATGGTGGTCAGCGCACTATTCAAAAGGAGGGACAAAATAAAAACAAAATGTAACGAGGAGGGCTGGCTTTCAACTCAATTTAATTTATTAGACAACCGTAGGCTCACACACGGTGAAAATGAAAAAAAAAGAAACGATAGGAAGAGGCTAAAAGCAACAAAATCATTATTCCTTTCTTTTCCGAACCCAGCAGCTCAATAACTTCAACCACTTGGCCATGATAGCACGCTTTCTTGTGCCAAAGCCGATTAGCTCTGAGGGACACTTGGCGCATGCGTTCCTTGCCACTTTCCCGTTTTCTTTCGTCGCGTGCACCGCGCTTTGAGCGCTCTATTGTATGTCCACTGCGGAACTTTGGGTGCAAGAACGTAGGGTTCTAGGTTACTAACGTGCGCCGGAAAGCAGTGCATTCTTTCTCTGAGCGTGTGTAACGTGCCTAATGAGACATTGTCGCTATAGCGTGGAAAAAACATGGTGCAGTGTCCACGTTGGCGGGTGTGGCCCCGCAAGAGCCCGAAATTCCCTGACAGAAAGGTCGCAGTAGAGCCTTGCTGGCCTGAAGGCCTCTTGTTTTCTCGATATAATTTCTCTGACTCGCTTACGCCTATCCTCAAGATTCTTCGTGGAGAAGGAACTTGCAACGTCCTGCCAGGTCTTCAACTTCGTGAAGCAACAGATCCTTTGGCAGAGCTTTTCGTCCGTACAGGAGCTCGACAGGTGACTATCTAGTAGTATCCTGATGTGAGGTATACATATGGTACATACCGCAAAGTAGGTCTCCCAGTAGGTGTGATCACTGCCTACAAAACAGGTCAGTATGTATGTTAAGGTTCGGTAGGTTTGTTCCACTACGCTCTTCATTTGTGGACGGCACAGAGATGTGGTATCATGTTTTACGCCATGATCTTGAAGCACACGTGTGAAGGCCCAGGGCATGAAAGGCCTGCCGCGATTCCTAATCACCCAGAGAGGTGTCCCGTGTCTCAACACAACGTTTTTGTTCAAAAATACGATCAGATGCGACGCGGAGACATCCTTCAAAGCATTTGCTTATACCCATTTGCTTAGGTGTTTGGTGTAAAGACAACCATGGGACTATACCTACTCGGTGTTCTTAGAAATATTCCTCACAGCTACAAACGCAGCTTCGGGTGGAAAAATAGGCTCGATAGCAGGCTTTGGTGGATGAGGCAAACACTTTTTTTCTTTTGAAAAATGATGCAAATGTGAAACATATCTCGCGATTGTCTTTACTGTGCAACGCCACTATAATCTTTCAAGAACTTTCCCAGGCGTCTTGCGTACACCGAGATGGCCGTTAGATGGAAGGTCGTGACATAAAGCCAACACATCTGCTCTCATAACCGATGGAATGAAGAGTAACCATTTTCCGGAAGACCGGAGAATGACTGTAGTCTGGTTCTCCAGGCATTCATCTCGTAATAATACGCAAAAACACACGGACAACAGAAATAGAAGTGGACAGGACGCGCGTAGGCTCACCACTGGTTCTTATTATGTGAAATATGATTATATATATATATATATATATATATATATATATATCATATTCTTCACCGTCACGTAGTAGTGACGGTAAAGAAGGCAGCAAAATTGTGATTATAGAAACTGGCGCTTTATTGGACGGACTTGTGCCCCTAAAATAGGCTATACTCAAAGAGACCATAGGATGGTATGAACTCGAATTAGCCTAGACCTGAGTAGGGAATAGAAGAAACTGGTACATAAGAAGCCGATCAATGAGTTAGCGGTAGGAGGGAAAATAGAGGAATTCCAGGTCAAGCTACACAACAGGTATTCGGCTTTAACTCAGGAAGAGGACCTTAGTGTTGAAGCAATGAACGACAATCTTGTGGACATCATTAAGCAGTGTGCAATAGAAGTCGGTGGTAATCCGTCAGACAGGATACCAGTAAGCTATCTCAGGAGACGAAAGATCAGATCAAGAAACGCCAATGTATAAAAGCCTCTAACCCTACAGCTAGAATAGAACTGGCAGAACTTTCCAAGTTAATCAACAAGCGTAAGACAGCTGACATAAGGAACTATAATATGGATAGAATTGAACATGCTCTCAGGATTCGAGGAAGCCTAAAAGCAGTGAAGAAGAAATTAGGAATTGGCAAGAATCAGATGTATGCGTTAAAAGACAAAGCCGGCAATATCATTAATAATATGAATGAGATAGTTAAAGTGGCTGAGGAGTTCTATAGAGATTTATACTGTACCAATGGCACGCACGAGGATAAAGGGAGCGAGAATAGTCTAGAGCAATTCGAAATCCCACAGGTAACGCCTGAAGAAGTAAAGAAAGCCTTGGGAGCTATGCAAAGGGGGAAGGCAGCTGGGGAGGATCAGGTAACAGCAGATTTGTTGAAGGATGGTGGGCAGATTGTTCTGGAGAAACTAGCCACCCTGTATACGCAATGCCTCGTGACCTCGAGCACACAGGAATCTTGGAAGAACGCTCACATAATTCTAATCCATAAGAAAGGGGACGGCAAACACTTGAAAAATTATAGACCGATCTGGTTACTGTCCGTTTCTTACAAAGTATTTACTAAAACAATCGCAAATAGAATAAGGGACACCTTAGACTTTGTCAACGAAAGGACCAGGCAGCATACTGTAAAGGATACTCAACAATAGACCATATTCACACTATCAATCAGGTGATAGAGAAATGTGCGGAATATAATCAACCCTTATATATAGCTTTTATTGATTACGTGAAAGCGTTTGATTCAGTCGAAACCTCAGCAGTCATGGAGGCATTACGGAATCAGGGTGTAGACGAGCCGTATGTGAAAATACTGAAAGATATCTATCGCGCCTACACAGCCACCGTAGTCCTCCATAATGAAAGCGACAAAATCCCAATAAAGAAAGGCGTCAAGCAGGGTGATATGTCAGTTTAGAGTAGCGCCTTGTACTGGTCGTCTTTCTTGTGTGTGTCGTCTTGCGCTAAACAAAGTATTCATGGAGGGAGATACGATCTCTCCGATGCTATTCACAGCGTGTTTACAGGAGGTATTCAGAAACTTGGATTGGGAAGAATTGGGGATAAGAGTTAATGGACAATACCTTAGAAACTTACGATTCACTGATGATATTGCTTTGCTTAGTAACTCAGGAGACCAATTGCAATGCATGCTCACTGACCTGGAGAGGCAAAGCAGAAGAGTGGGTCTAAAAATTATACTGCAGAAAACTAAATTAATGTTTAACAGTCACGGAAGAGAACAGCAATTTACAATAGGTAGCGAGGCACTGGAAGTGGTAAGGGAATACATCTACTTAGGGCAGGTAGTGACCGGGGTCATGAGACGGAAAAATTTGATTCGTAGTTATCTTTCCGGTCACTCACAAACGAAACAAATAATATCTGGTGCATCACAAGGGTCTATACTAGGTCCAATATTCTTTATTATCTATATAAATGATATAGTACCCATACCTAGAACTCCTGCAATAAATATTTATGCAGATGGTAACATTGTATTTTTTTCTGGGATGAATCTAGACAATATACATGGCGAGGTTACAAGAATTGTCATTATGGTTGAATATAAACAGACTCGAAATAAATGTAAATACAACGAAGGTTATTTTATTAAAGCACGCAACAAACCTGAAGATTCTGAACATAAACTTACATTCGAAAACAATGCAATTGAACGTGTTTCTTACTACAAGTTTTTAGGTGTCCTGTTCGAAGAACATTTGAGCTGGTCCCATCATATTATTAAAATTCATGCTAAGGTATCTAGGTCACTCAGTGTGCTCTACAAGGTTAGAAACCTTGTTCTCAAATGGCTGAAATGGCAGATATATTACACTATAATACATTCTCATCCTCACTATTGTATAGTGATATGGGAGTCTAAAACTATAACTAATCTTTCGAGGTTGATAACATTACAGAAAAAAGCGATGCGATATGTCGAAAATCTCTCGTACAACGACCATACATGTTTGTACTGTTTCGAATACTCTGTTCTACAAGTGAATCAATTATATGAGTTTAAATTGCTTTCTTACGTCTATTACGAAATCAAGCTCGATCCTTATAAATATCTTGAATTGCACTCTAGTAGTAATGTGCGTTACAAATTAAGGCACGACCACTACAGAACTCCCCTTGTGATGACGAACTACGGAACCCAAATGCTTTCATACTTATTTCCCAGTCTTCTCAACAGACATACACAGGCCACAGAAATTATTCAGAAATGCGTGTCCCTGAACTCTTTCAAAAAGAATATTAAAGCTTACCTCCTTTCTTGTCCTAACAATCAATAGGTTGTGTATACAGAATTTTTTTATGATCCTCGGGTCCTTATTTTTACGAATTTTCCTTTAATATTGTAAAAGCTTGTACCTTGTGTTCGTTTTTTTACTTTGTATAAAACTGTGTTGTGTATGTGACGGTAGTGTATTATGTTCTTTCTGTTGCCACAGGCTCTGAATGTGTGAATACTGGTGCTTGGATCCCGTCAGGCCGAACATATCTGCCTTTTGCCCTTGCATCCGAGACCTTGTTGTCTGAAATAAAGATTATCATTATATTATTAGAAATAATGAGGAGAATAAGAATGGGCTGGGGGGCGCTTGGCAGGCATTCTCAGATCATGAACAGCAGGTTGCCATCGTCCCTCAAGAAGAACGTGTATAATAGCTGTGTCTTACCAGTACTCACCTACGGGGCAGAAACCTGGAGACTTACAAAAAGGGTTCTACTTAATTTGAAGACGACGCAACGAGCTATTGAAAGAAGAATGATGGGTGCAACGTTAAGGGATAAGAAAACAGCAGCTTTGGCGCGGGAACACACTCGAGTTAATGACATCTTAGTTGAAATCAAGAAAAAGAAATGGGCATGGGCAGGACACGTAATGAGGAAGGAAGATAGCCGATGGTCATTAAGGGTAACGGACTGGATTCCAAGGGAAGGGAAGCGTAGCAGGGGGCGGCCGAACGTCAGGTGGGCGGATGAGATTAAGAAGTTTGCAGGGACGACATGACCACAATTACTACACGAGCGAGGTAGTTGGAGAAGTATGGAAGAGGCCTTTGCCCTGCAGTGGGCGTAACCAGGCTGATGATGATGATGACTCGAAGAACAACGGTAGCGGCGAACACACTCGGGGATCGTAGAAAGTCTGATCAGCAGGTCAAGCGCGTCGGCTTTTATAGATCAGTCGTCGAATGCTCCAGAGTAACCGCTGGGGCCCGCGTGTCTTTCACAATGTTATACAATATTCGCGTCGCGCATACATGCAATCGGATTACACAAGTTGCGGGAAATCACAGCGGATGGAACCATCGACAACATTCCAGAAACTTCTTTTACATGCAGGCGCGTCCTACGCTGTGCGATAACATTTGTTACGCGGTGAAAAGTGGTCGCCCGATAAAGATAAAGAAGTACACGTGTCATTACCCCCTCTTAAAAAGCATCGTCCTGATGCTACAAATATAGGAGAGCGAAACACCAAAGGACACTTATTAAACAAAAGTAACAAAACAACGAAAAGAAACAAAGTCCAAAGGTCACATGATCTTGGCTTGTGGCGCGAAGTGAACACGGACACAGAAAGGAGCAAACAGGACGAGCACTAGTCCTTAGCGCTCGTCCTGTCTGCTCCTTTCTGTGTCCGTGTTCACTTCGTGCTACAAGCCAAGATCACGTTACCGTACCAACTCGCCCAACCGTCTATACTTTTGCATTCCAAAGGTCTGTTACGCGAAGTCCCAAAGTTCATTAATGCTGGTAGTACGGCTTGAGTCGCACAACGTGGACTATCTCCGGTCGTGAGCGGCACTGCTGTGATAGCGAAATGCCGTCTGGCACGACCTCATAGTCCAGTGCACCCATAGATCGGATGATCTTGTACGGTCCGAAATAGCGACGCAAAAGCTTCTCGTTCAGTCCTGGTCGGCGTATAGCGGTCCAAACCCAAACCCGGTTACCGGGCTGGTACTCGACGAAGCGTCGTCGGAGGTTGTAGTGTCGGCTGTCGGTACACTGCTGGTTCTTGATCCGTAGGCAGGCGAGCTGTCGGGCTTCTTCAGCGCGCTGGAGATAGGTCGTGACGTCAAGATTCTCTTCGTCAGTGACGTGCGGCAACATGGCGTCGAGCGTCGTCATCGGGTTCCTGCCGTAAACAAGCTTAAACGGTGTGATCTGTGTTGTTTCTTTCACCGCCGTGTTGTAAGCATAGGTTACGTACGGCGGGACCGCATCCCACGTCTTGTGCTCGACGTCGACGTACATTGTCAGCATGTCGGCGAGGGTCTTGTTCAGGCGCCCCGTGAGGCCATTCGTCTGCAGGTGGTACGCAGTTGTCCTCCTGTGGCTTGTATGGCTGTACTGCAGAATGGCTTAGGTGAGCTCTGCTGTAAACGCTATTCCCGTGTCGGTGATGAGCACTTCTGGGGCACCATGTCGCAGCAGAATGTTCTCGACAAAAAATTTCACCACTTCGTCTGCGCAGCCTTTTGGTAGCGAAGCGGTTGAGATATTCCGTCGCCACGACAATCCACTTATTCCCGGATGTTGACGTCGGAAACGGCCCCAACAAATCCATCCCGATCTGCTGGAATGGTCGGCGAGGAGGTTCGATCGGCTGTAGTGTTCCTACTGGCTTTGTCGGTGATGTCTTGCGTCGCTGACAGTCTCAGCATGTATTGACGTAACAGGCGATGTTGGTGGTCAGACGCGGCCAGTAATACATTTCCTGTATCCTCGACAGCGTTCGGGAGAATCCGAGGTGCCCAGCGGTTGTATCGTCATGTAGGGCGTACAGTACTTCTTAATGCAGCGCTGACGGAACAACAGGAAGGTAGCTGGCGCGGACTGGTGAGAAGTTCTTCTTATATAGAAGGTTGTTTTGTAATGTGAACGAAGAGAATCCGCGCTTAAATGACCTAGGTACTACGTCGATGTTTCCTTCCAAATACTCGATGAGGTCTTTTAGTTCTGGGTCTGCTCGTTGCTGTTTAGAGAAGTCTTCTGCTCTTATTATCCGAGGAAGGCGCCGTCATCCTCGTCGTCTTCCGGCGGGGGATCGATGGAGGCGCGTGATAGGCTGTCGGCGTCTGAGAGTTCTCGTCCAGACTTGTAGATTACCGTGACATCATATCCTCGCAGTCTGAGGAACCTCCTCGCCAGCCATCCTGAAGGGTGCTTTAAGTTAGCTAGCCAACACAACGCGCGATGGTCGCTGACGACTGTGAATGGCCTACCATATTGGTAAGGGTGAAATTTTGCTGTAGCCCAAATGATGGCGAGGCATTCCTTTTCAGTCGTAGAATAATTGCCTTCCGCTTTTGACACCGACCGGCTAGCATAAGATATCACCCGTTCATGTCCGTCTTTCTTCTGGACTAGGAAGGCACCGAGGCCTAGGCTACTGGCGTCAGTATGGATTTCGGTATCGGCGTCTCCTTCGAAATGTGCAAGTACCGGCGGTGACTGCATGCGTCGTTTTAGTTCTTCAAATGCGTCAGCCTGTGGCATTTTGCCCCTTGAACTCAACTTCAGATACGGCTAGATGCGTTGGCGGCTCAGCGATGCCTGAAAAGTTCTTGACAAAGCGCCTGTAGTAGGCACACATGCCAATGAATCTACGCACTGCCCCCTTGTGGATGGGCTGCGGGAACTTTGCCATGACAGCTGTTTTCTGCGGGTCGGGGAGTACTCGGGATTTGCTGATCGCGTGGCCTAGGAACAGAAGCTAATCGTAAGCGAAGCGACACTTTTCTTGCTTCAGAGTGAGTCCTGATGATTTGATGGCCTCTAGTACTGTCGCAAGCCGCCTAAGGTGAACGTCGAAATTTCCGGCGCTTAGGAGAGCATGGAGAGGAATATTAAAGCAATGGAGCCTATGTTCCATTCTAAAACAGTCATCAAAAAAAGCGCAGTTTGTTGTGCAATCTACTAAGGGTGGATCATAATGTCCCTGGTGGAATTCTGACTGCGAGCGAGATTTTAGACGTAAAAAGGTAGCGTGGAAGAAACTTTTATTGAAGTAAAGTCCTGTTAATTGGGCTCATTATACATATGTAACTACTAAATTTAAGCGAAAAGTCTCAAAAGCTAAGGAGGATTATGATTCCAAGCACTACACATACCTTTCCAAGTCTTCCAATAAAAGGGCCCTGTTTAAATTTCTTAGATCTCGTAAAGTTATACCGGTGTCCGTGAATGTCGATTCTATCGTTCTATGAACAAAAGAAGCATCGGAATCACTTTAGTAAATTACTCAAGGACTTGCGCGACGTTTAGAACATAAATGGCCCTTAGGACTAATGAAACCTCCCTTGGCAGACATTCTTGAAACAGTAGCAGAGACAGAGATTGAAACCATTAGTAGTTCATTGCCAGCGTCAGCCCCCGGTCCAGATGGAATTACAACACGAATGCTAAAGTTTATTTGATTATGCGCCTCAGGTCCTCCTAAACATAATAAATTTCTCTCTCAAGAATGCGTGGGTTCCAAGAGAGCGGAGAGTAGCTAAAATTATTCCACTATGAAAGAAAAAATCAGCTGGACTTGACTTAGACAACATAAGACCGATTTCTCTCACTTCCAATGTCGTCAAATTAATAGAAAGAGTTCTTCCCGGCCGTATAACAAATTTTATGCAGGATGATACCCTTCTCAGTTCTGGCCAGATTGTATTTCATCCCGGCCACTCCATATTGTGCGCCCATGTAGATTTAGAGACCCGCGTTAAACTTACTCGCCGCAAACGAGAGTACGCAGCTTTGGTGACTCTAGATGTATCAAAAGCATACGACTCTGTATAACATTGTATTCAATACGATAAACTTCAGTCTACGAATTTCCCAAAATCTATAACCGCTTGGATCTAAGAATTTATGAGAGATAGAGAGTTTTATTGTTACCATCGCGGTATTTCGACGTCCAAACACAAGCAGACAAGAGGTGTACCACAGGGTTTCGTTCTTTCCCTATATTATTTAACATTTTGCTCAGCAGAATTCCTTTGTGTCCGGAAGTACATGTTTATGTTTACGCGGACGATATCGCATTTTTTACGTCCGCAAATAATATACACTCACTACAACAGTAATTGCAGAATTTGTTCTGTCCTTGATGAGTTTGGGTTGCGGTCTTCGGATGCGGACGGGCGCAGCCGCGTAGTGGGAGTGTCCGGAACTGCAAGTGAAGGTTCCCTACTGTGTCGATGGGTAGCGCCACATCCCTGGCAAGCCCGGGTGCGGGACAATCACGTGGACAGTGCGTTCGCGCCAAGTGATGTTGTGTGGTCACCATCTCTCCGACTACGCTACGTTCATTATGTGTACTACGTGCGGAATAAAATAATTCCCAGTACATAACATTGGCGACGAGGCGGATCACCTGTGGCAGAGAAGCCCAGAGGGCATCGTGGAGCATCCAGTGAGTCATGGCTCAGCGCCAGCATGATTTTTCTGCACGTTTCGAGTTTACTGGCTCCAACTGGGCATCGTGGTTCGGCCGGCTACAGTTTTTCTTCGATGCCAACCATGTGACTCACCCTGTCAAGCAACGAGCACACTTGCTTACACTGTGCGGTGCTCAAATTTACGACGCGGTTTGTGCGCCGCTTCAACCGAAGATGCCCGACCAAGTGAGCTATGCGGAGATCGTGGCCGCAATTCAGGCACACTACGACCCTCGTCTGTCCGAAGTCTACAGTCATGCGATTTTCCATAAGAGAGATCAGCTCCCAGACGAGTCGGTAAACGACTACGTTGCCGCTGTACGCAAGTTGGCTACGAGCTGCAATTTCGGCACGCTGCCGACGGCAACAATAGCGACAGCGACGCCAGCTGAGGAAACGGCATCACCAACACAGCAGGGAGCTACGGGCTGCAATGCAACGCTTCTGCCATTAGATGTGATCTTGCGCGATCGCTTCGTGTGTTGTCTGCGTCATCAGAATCTGCAACAGCGACTATTTGCAGAGAAGGACATAGCTTTTTGCAAGGCTGATGATTTCGCTATTGGAGCAGAAAGCGCCGTCCAGCAGCGACGACAGATAAAAGCTGATCATGCGGAAGTCTACAAGGCGGCAACGCGCGCCTGCGACATCGCTTCGATCTCCAAGAAGCATTCTCACCAAGGGCAAGGCTGCTGGCGTTCCGATGGTTCGCAGAGTCCCAAGACTTGTAAGTTCAGCACAACTATTTGCAATTATTGCCGGAAACAAGGGCACATTGACAAGGCTTGTATTTCCATGAAGAAAGCTGAGAAAAAGACATACCAGCGTAGCATCTCCTTAGAAACTTCACGGACCGCGGAAGTGACTGACGAAATCAAACATGAGGTTTCAACGTTGCATGACCTCTGTGCAGTGGCAAACGGATTCAGCGCCCCGAAGTTTACTCTGACGCTTACAGTGCACGGCAAACCTGTGACGTTTGAGGTCGACTCTGGTGCAGCGTGTACCATGGTCAGCAGAGACATTTCAAACCGTATGGCATACACAGCCACCCTCTCTGAGGCAGGACAACATACATATGCGCACCTGGTCAGGTCAGCAACTGCAGGTTGTCGGAACGGCGACAGTAATGGTTCGTCACAAGGACACAGCTTGCAAGCTACCACTTCTCGTTGTCGAGGGCACTGGATGCAGCTTGTTGGGACGCAACATGTTTGACAGGCTGGGCATCGAGCTTCATAAAATTCACCAGACAACGGAGGAAGGCAGTTTGACCGAGTTGCTACAGAAGCATGGAAGACATTTTTTCTGAAGACACCACAGGACACACTGGTGCGCCAGTAAATCTGGAACTGAAGGAGGGGGCAAGCCCCAAGTTTTTGAAGGCAGCGCCTGTGCCCTTTGCCATGCGCACATCAACAGAGGCACCAATTGACAAGTACGTAGAAGACGGTATTTGGGAGCCGCTCCAACACTCAGACAGGGCTACACCGCTAGTATGGGTGCGGAAAAAAGATGGAAGCTTGCGCCCCCGCGGTGACTACCGCTGTACAGTGAATGAGGCTGCGAAACTAGCTTCATACCTCCTGCCCACAACAGAGAAAGTGTTTAGCACTTTGAAAGGTGGCCGGGTTGTCAGCACCTTGGACTTGGCTCAAGCTTACACTCAACTTCATGTGACTCCAGCGACAGCACAGGTTCTTACAGTAAACACTACAAAAGGACTGTACAAGGTAAACAGGCTTCCATTTGTTGTTTCAGCCGCCACAGCAATTTTCCAGCGGTTTATGGAGACCACATTGAGCGGCTTGCCGGGAGTTCGTGTGTACCTGGATGATATCATCTTGAGTGGAGCCACAGCAAAAGAGCACAAGGACCGCCTAGCGTCGGTTCTCCAGCGGCTGGCTCAGGCAAACCTACGATTGTGCAAATACAAGTGTCAGTTTGGTGTGGCGGAGGTTAAATTCCTGGGTCACAAGATTAATGCAGCAGGGATTCACACATCTGAGGAAAAAGTAGAAGCTATCGTGAAGGCACCAGCGCCCACAAGTAAGCAGACACTGCAGTCATCTTTAGGCATGTTGGCCTTCTATGATCGCTTTCGGGAGCGCCGGGCTACAGTGGCAGCAACCCTGTATGAACTTCTGGCAAAAGACAAGACGTGGAAGTGGGAACAATGGCATCAAAAAGAGTTTGATGAGCTCAAACAGTGCTCGTTGTCGAGGACTGTCCTGTCACACTATGACGAAAACAAGCCCCTCTTGATTTCATGTGATGCTTCACCTTATGGTGTACGTGCCGTGCTTGCTCAGCTGGACAGCCAAGGCACCGATTTCATTTGCATCCCGGACATTGGGTGCTGCGGCACGTAACTATGCACAACTTGACCGTGAAGGACTCGTTATAGTTTTTGAAGCCACCCACTTCCACAAGTACATTGTGGGTCGAGAAGTCACGTTCATGACTGACCACGAGCGGTTACTGGGGATTCTCGAACCATGGGAGCCGGTACCGGAAATGCTTTCGCCCCGAATGATAAGGTGGTGCCTTAAACTGTCAGCATACAACTACGACCTCCAGTCGTCGGTAGTCGTCATCAGAACGGAGATGCGCTGAGTAGACTGCCTCTGCCAGACCGCATTGAAGAGCCTAACCCACCTGGAGACGTGCTCATGTTCGAGGCGTTACCACGACCACCGTTGACAGCTGAGGTTGTGGCCACACTAACGCAAGAGGATCCAATTCTAGCAGAGGTATTTTCAGCAGGGCAGAATGGCACCGTGCAGCATCTGCAGGGACACAGTTTCACCCCATACCGCAGAAGAGCCACTGAATGTGTTATCCATCGAGGATGCATCAGCTGGGGCTCAAGGATTGTCATACCGGCAGGAGCACGAGAACAGGCCATTTCATTGGTTCACACTGGCCATCGTGGAATTGTAGCCATGAAAGCTTGTGCGCGTAGTTATCTTTGGTGGCCTGGCTTGGTCGACCAGATCGAAACTGTCAAGTCATGCGACCAGTGCCAGCGCACCCAGAGCTATCCAAAAAAGACTCCAGTTCCAAATTGGACGCAGCCAACGACTCCTTGGTACACATTGTACGTGGACTTTGCAGGTCCGGTAGAAGGACATACCTTTTTGGTTGTTGTCGACGCTTTCACCAAGTGGGTGGAGGTGCGACCGGTGAACAGCCCGACATCAACAGGAGTTATTTGTGTGCTGCGCTCTTTGTTCGCCACATTTGGCATACCACGCAAGGTTGTGTCGGACAATGGGGCTGCATTTGTCTTTCGCGATACAAGACTTCTACCAGATAAATGGCATTCGAAGCGTAACGTCAGCCCCTTACCACCCTGCTACAAATGGGCAAGCAGAACGTTATGTTGGAGTACTGAAGAGGGCACTGGCCAGAGAACCGTCCGGTTCGCTCAGTGTTCGCTTGTCACGTTTTCTGTTTCGGCAGCATACCATTGTACATCAGTCAACCAGGCTAACACCGGCTAAAGCCATGGTCGGGCGGGAGCTGCCAAACCAATTGGACCTCATCATTGCATCGGAAGGATAGGAGGCTGCACAACCTGACTTACCCAAAGTCCTCAACTCATGCAAGGAGAAGCCGTATGGCTAATCAATTCAGCAAGGGGCCAGACTTGACAGAAGCAACTCTGGTTAAGAGGATGGGCCAACGATCTTGGCTTGTGAAGTGCGCAGGAAGAATGGTGAGACACCATCTAAACCAGCTCAGGAAGCGCACCGGCGAAGTTAAGCAGGATAGACAAGCCTCAGCAACGCCCAAGTGGCACATGGACAGTAATCCAGCGGGAGGCACACCAGCTACGCCTTCTACACGTCCACTCGAATCGGAATCGAGCATACCGAAACGACCAGCACGGATCAGACGGCAGCCTACTTTGTACAAGGCATCCTTCTTAGGGGGGAAAAGTGTTGTGTCCGCGATGAGTTCGGGTTTCGGTCTTCAAATGCAGACGGGTGCAGCCGCGTAGTGGGAGTGTCCGGAACTACACGTGAACGTTCCCTGCTGTGTCGATGGGTGGCGCCACATCCTTGGCAAGACCTGCTGCGGGACAGTCACGTGGACAGTGTGTTCGCGTCAAATGATGTGTGGTCGCCATCTCCGACGAGGCTACGTTCATTATGTGTACTACGCGCGGAATAAAATAATTCCCAGTACATAACAGAATTACTTAGGAATGCTGGAGACATAGCTACAGGGGTTATCCATGCCGTTAAATATTAGCAAAAGTGCGGTATTAGTATTCCCAATAACTTTACAGGTGTATACACCCTATTTACTTGATTCTAAGCACCCTATTTTCTCACGATCGCGATGCCCAAAGTAAGGGGGATGCATAGATTCGAAAAATCTAGAATGATCCCCCCCTCCTCCCTCTCTTCGCTGCGACATCACGACGAGATGGGTGCGAGAAATAAAATTTTATTTTGCAAATATTCAAAAGAAAACTCGGTGCAGACAGTGAACCCACCGCTTCTGTAGGATGCTAAGTCATTATCACTGCCACTCGAGTTCGTCGCACCGCTTGAACCGTGGTTCTCGGTATCCCACAGCAGGTCGTCTTCCGTTCCGTCGAAGTTGTTTGTGATCGAGAACTTTTTAAATGATTTGAACACAACGTCCACTTGGACCCCCTTCTACGCGTCCAAAATCCTCTTTGCGATGGTTGATCGGGACGCTTTCTGCAGCTTTCCCGTCGGCGTCTTCTTCCGGTTAGGGTTTCGCACCCACTCTTCGTTCTCCTGTCGGAGATTGGCTTTGAAGGGCTTGTTGACTGAAACGTCGAGGGGTTGCAGCACTGGCATCATGCCACCCGGAATAACAACCACGCGGCTGTTGATGTTCCGAAGCTTTGTCTTTACCTCCGGCGTCAGATGGCCGCGAAACGCGTCCAACAGAAGCATCGACCGCGTGCCTGCAGGTCCGCGGAGCAATGATTCCAGAGTGAGCAAGCGCGTTTGGTGGCCTTGGCAACGCGCTCTTCTTAACAAATAGGGGGTGCTTAGATTCGCATGCAAAGTTTTCTCCGAACTTTTTTTGCGAAAATAGAGGGGGGCTGCTTAGAATCGGGGGGTGCTTAGAATCGCGCAAATACGGTATCTTTACAATACCAACAGGAAATCATTCCTCAAGTTGACGAACTCAAGTACCTTGGTGTCATTTAGGATGGCAAACTCACCTGGCGCAGTCACATTGAACATATTAAAACAAAGGCAGAACGAG
Organism: Dermacentor variabilis; assembly: GCF_050947875.1. Lineage (NCBI taxonomy): Eukaryota > Metazoa > Arthropoda > Arachnida > Ixodida > Ixodidae > Dermacentor > Dermacentor variabilis. The sequence continues at coordinate 1,340,427 of NC_134576.1, forward strand.
CCGTAGGTATCCTCCGCCGGCTCAGCCACCGTTGCTATGGACTACGTTGGGATACCTTACTGATGATCTATAAAACGTATGTTTGGCCCATATTAGAATTCTGCTGCGTGATATTTTCAGGTGGCCCCGCCTATAACATTAAACCTCTCATACTTTTAGAAAGAGAAGCTCTACGGTCATGCCTTGGGCTACCTAGATTTGTTGCCAACGCTGCTTTATATCAGGAAGCTCATATACCCATCCTAGATTGCAGATTCCGCATACTTACGGTTCAGACATTTTTACAAATTTATGGCTATTTAAAAAGACGTGGGCAATATGCTTTTGTCACTGAACCTGCTGAGTTTTTCCAAGTATCGTGGTCGAGGTTCCACAGTCCTCAGATAGTATTCGTACAAGCACAGTTACAAAAGTTGGATGTGTCCATACGCCAAGCTTACCATTCAAATGATGCCTTTACAGACCTCAAAACTAAGTTCGGGGACATATTTCCTAACCATGCTAAACTGTTACCAAGGCGAGATTTAATATCTCACACGGCCACCTAAACCAGCTAACCACTGACAACGTAATAGCTACTGACGCTTCTGTTTGTAACGAAAAGGCAGGAGTGGGGATCTTCTCTGAATCTCTTCAATCGTCCTACTCCCTTCGCCTTCCCGACTTCACACCTATATTTCAGGCAGAATTATTAGCGAATATATAAGCATTACGAAAACTCACGCCAAAAGACCCATTAGCTGTTATCGTGACCGACACGCTATCTGTATGCACAGCACTAACTGCATCTTTAAATTCAGCAATTCAAAGAACATTTTGTTCGATGGTACCTCCGTACTTACGAAAAGTATTTTTGCTTTGGGTATCGCGACATCATGGGTTGCACTTCAATGAAATGGCCGATTCACTCGCATGAACATCCCTGAAGGGCCCTATCATATCTGTTTTGCCTACATCAGGTTATGTCACCGCGGCTAGGTACAGAAATTTCGCTATATCTCAAAATTCTGAAATATCCATGCTGACACCGTGTTCTGAATTCCACCATCTTGGCTTCCCATGGAATATAAATTGGTGGCCTTCAAGGCAATTGGAAGTACCTTTTACAAAATTGAGATGTCGTATACCTCCTCTAAATTTTTACTTACACAGGTATGGTCTCGCTATGTCCCCTCTATGTTCTTTTTGCAGTGCACCTGAAACTATCGAACATTACTTTATCTCATGCCGCTGCTTTCTAAGACAAAGAAAAATATTAGAATACTGATTTACCAAACTCGGCCTATCGCTAAACTCGCCAAGCATTCTTTCTTTTGGAGCGACTTCACTGGGATCCAGCCACAGGGACGCTTTTCTTGCAGTTTACAATTTTATTAGAGAGACAAGAAGAGTACCTTCCTGATTTTCCACAATTATTCATAGTGACACCTGTACTTATCTTTATGAGGCGACCACGTTTCGCCGCCCAACAAACGTTATCACACAGCGCGGGACGCGCCTGCATGTATCCGAAGTTTCTGGAAAGTTATCGATGCTTCTATCCGCTCTCTGTTGACGCCGAACCTTATGTTATCTGATTTCATCGCCCGAAGCGAATGGTGTAGAACATTGTGGAAGGCACGTGGGTCCCAGTGGTTAATCTGGAACATTCGACGACTGATCTATAAAAGCCGACGCACTTGACCCGCTGATCAGATTTTCGACGATCGCCGAACGTGCTCGCCGCTATCGTTGTGCTTTAAGTGTAGCCTGTTTTGTGGGCACAGGTTCGCCCAATAAAATCTAGTTTTGCCTTTCACAGTATTGCTACTGTGTTCTTAACGTCACCACCACGTGACAATATAGACACAATGATGTGGGACGGCGCGCGCCAAGGCCGGAGCCATGGCAGATGACGAAGGGCGTAAGCTGCACGCTCTTCACAGAAGAAATGCGCCGCCTATTCCGCCACGCCGACCCCGAAATGTCCGAGGAGAAGAAAGTCCGTCTACTGATGCGTGGTGTAAAGGAGCAACTTTTCGCCGGGATGGTTACGAAGCCCACCGAAGACCGTAGACGAGTTTCTTCACGAGGCCACTAGCATTGAGAAGACACTGGAAATGCGGAACCGGCCATTCAACCGCCGCACGAACTCGAGAAACTACGCCGGAGTTGCGTCATTGGCCACCGACGACCTGTGCGAGACTATCCGAGTGGTCGTGAGGGAGGAACTACAAAAGCTGTTGCCTTCATCACAGCCTCAAGTGGCTTCGATTGCCGACGCCGTACGTGAGGAGCTCCAGCAACAACTCGGAGTACGCCCTGAATCGCCACAGCCTCAGCCGCAAGCAATGACTTACGCCGCTGTAGCCCGCCGTCACGTTTCCCCTCCGCGCTCACGGCAGGGCCCAGTGACGACACAGTTCCGTCGTTCACCACCACCCCCGCCACCAGCACGCCAAGCCGTCACCACACGCGACGTTCCAAGGAAGACTGACGTTTGGCGAGCCCCCGACCACCGCCCTCTTTGCTATCACTGCGGAGAAGCCGGGCACATCTTCTGCCGATGCCCATACCGTGAGACTGGACTTTGAGGGTTCGCCGTTAACGCGCCGCGACCTCACATTGGCGAACGACCTCGCGATATCGCCTACTACCTCGCCGCCACTCAGTGGAGCCCTCGACGACCTCCCATTCGCAGTCACAAGGCCGCTACCTGTCGCCGCAGCTCCGACCATACACCGGCCCAGCCCGGGGCCGCTCTGCGAGCCCATATCCGGAAAACTAAAAGCAGCAACAGATGGAGGTGCGGTTGCTGTTCGTCGAACTGACGAAGATCCTCCGCCGCCGACGAAGACGCCGAAGAGACCATCTAGACGACATAATGACACGCCGCCGTCCCGACGAAGTCAGGAATCCAAGACTGCACCGACGAAAGACGACTTGACCACGCGACGTTCCAGCGTCATTTCAGCACGACGCAGCTGTGATCCCACGCCAAGACCTAACTTCAACGCCAGACAAAGAACCACCGACCTCGACGTGCTTCTAGACGGCCACGCATTCACCGCATTAGTAGACACAGGAGCCGATTACTCCGTCATGAGTGGACCCATCGCCGCCCAGTTGAGGAATGTTAAGACTGCATGGGAAGGCCCTCAAATTCGGACCGCTGGAGGACACCTGATTACGCCGACTGGGCTCTGCACGGCAAGAATTACCGTTCACCACCGGACTTACCCTGCCACCTTCGTTATCCTCCAACAGTGTTCACGAGGCGTCATTCTCGGCACGGACTTCCTAAGCCAACACGGCGCAGTCATCGACCTGCAGTCGAAGTCGATAACCCTGTCTGAAGATCAAGCGATACCGCCGGAAAGTTCTCGTAGTCACCATGCCTTAAGCGTGCTCGAAAGTCAAGTCAGCATCCCGCCTCGCTCCAGCATTGGCATTTCCGTCGGCACCAAAACACCTGCCGACGTAGAAGGCATCATCGAAGGTGACCAACGTCTACTGCTAGACCGTGAAGTTGGCGTCGCAAGAGGGATCGCTCGACTGTATGGACGGAAAACAGAAGTATTGCTGACAAACTTCAGCCAGGAGTTTAAGCCCATCAACAAGGGCACGACGATCGCGTACATCGAGGAAATTCTGGAAACAAGTAACGCGTTTGTCCTCTCGGATTCCGCCGCATGTACCCCGACGACCATAGTTGTCGAACTAGACTACGACATTAATCCAAATCTCCCTCTGATTAAGCAACAGCAGCTCAGAAGTCTGCTCCGACGATACAAAGGCTGCTTTTCGACGTCATAGAGGATCAGTCGCCAAGCATCGCATAATCACCGAGGAGTGCGCTCGACCACTCCGCCAGAGCCCTTACCGAGTTTCGCCGCGAGAACGTGAAGCTATAAGATAACAAGTCGACGAAATGATGTGCGATGACATCATCCAGCCGTCGAGATGCCCGTGGGCATCCCCTGTTGTCCTGGTAAACAAAAAGGGCGGAACCCTACGTTTCTGCGTCGATTATCGTCGTCTGAACAAGATCACGAAGAAGGACGTATACTCCATCCCACGGATAGACGACGCATTGGATCGGCTCTGCAACGCTAAATACTTCTCGTCGATGGACCTGAAGTCTGGCTATTGGCAAATAGAAGTCGACAAAAGATATCGCGAAAAGCCCGCCTTCATCACCGCAGACGGCCTCGACGAGTTCAAGGTTATGCCATTCGGACAGTGTTCGGCGCCTGCAACGTTCCAGCGCGTGATGGACACGGTTTTAGCAGGATTGAAGTGGCAGACCTGTCTCGTATACTTGGATGACGTCGTCGCCTTCGCCGGAAATTTCGACGATCACCTTAAACGGCTTGCAACAGTACTAGAGGCCATCAGGTCATCAGGACTTACTCTGAAGCCGGAAAAGTGCCGCTTCGCTTACGAGGAGCTTCTATTTTTAGGCCACGTCATTAGCAAATCTGTAGTCTGCCCCGACCAGCAGAAGACCGCTGCCATAGCAAAGTTCCCACAGCCCATTGACAAGAAGGCGGTGCGTAGATTTCTTGGCATGTGTGCCTACTACAGGCGATTTGTCAAGGACTTTTCACGCATCGCTGAGCCGCTGACACAGCTAACTAAATGGGACGTCAAGTTCAAGTCGGAAACTCAGCAGGCCGACGCATTTCAAGAACTCAAAGCACGCATGCAGTCGGCGCACGTACTTGCGCACTTCGACGACCACGCCGATACCGATATCCACACTGACGCCAGTAGCCTAGGCCTCGGTGCCGTCCTAGTGCAGACAAAAGATGGACATGAACACGTGATAGCTTACGCTAGCCGGTCGTTGTCAAAAGCGGAAGGCAATTATTCTACAACCGAAAAGGCATGCCTCGCCATCGTTTGGGCTACACCGAAATTTCGCCCTTACCTATATGGCAGGTCATTCAATATCGTCAGCGACCACCACGCCTTGTGTTGGCTAGCGAAATTAAAGGATCCCTCAGGACGGCTGGCACGGTGTAGCCTCTGACTACAAGAATACGTTATCACTGTAACATACAAGTCCGGACGAAAATACTCAGATGCCGAATGCCTATCACGCGCCCCCATTGACCCGCCGCCGCAAGATGACGAGGATGACAACGCCTTCCTAGGAATAATAAGCGCGGAAGACATGGCGGAACAACAACGAGCGGACCCGGAGCTGAAAGGCCTCGTCAATTATTTGGATGGGCACACCGACGCTGTCCCTAGGGCATTTAAGCGTGGACTGTCTTCGTTCACGCTTCAAAACAACCTACTCGTGAAGAAGAACTTCTCACCAGTCCGCGCCGACTACCTTCTTGTTGTTCCGTCAGCGCTGCGTCCAGAAGTACTGCACGCCCTACATGACGATCCGACAGCTGGGCACCTCGGTTTCTCCCGGACGCTATCGAGGATACAAGAACGGTATTACTGGCCGCGCCTAACCGCCGATGTCGCCCGTTACGTCAAGACATGTCGAGACTGTCAACGACGCAAGACACCACCGACAAGGCCAGCGGGATTACTACAGCCGAGCAAGCCTGCTCACCGACCTTTTCAGCAGATCGGATGGACTTGCTAGGACCGTTTCCTACATCAACTTCCAGAAATAAGTGGATCGTCGTGGCGACGGACTATCTTACCCGCTTCGCTGAAACTAAAGCTCTACCGAAAGGCAGTGCAGCCGAAGTGGCGAAAGTTTTCTTGGAGAATGTCCTGCTACGACATGGTGCTCCAGAAGTCCTCATCACCGACAGAGGAACGGCTTTTACAGCAGAGCTCAGCAAAGCCATTCTGCAATACAGTGAGACAAGCCACAAAAGGACAACTGCCTACCACCCGCAAACAAATGGTCTCACGGAGCGCCTGAACACGACCCCCGCCGACATGCTAACAATGTACGTCGACGTCGAACACACGACGTGGGATGCGGTCCTGCCGTACGTAACATTCGCTTACAACACGGCGGTGCAAGAAACAACACAGATCACGCCATTTAAGCAGGTTTACGGCAGGAACCCGACGACGACGCTCGACGCCATGCTGCCGCACGTCACTGACGAGGAAAATCTTGACGTTTCTACCTGTCTCCAGCGCGCCGAAGAAGCCCGACAGCTCGCCCGCCTGCGGATCAAGAACCAGCAGAGGACCGACAGCCGACACTACAACCTCCGACGACGCTTTGTCGAGTACCAGCCCGGCGACCCTGTTTGGGTATGGACCCCGATACGCTGACGAGGACTCAGTGAGAAACTACTCCGACGCTATTTCGGACCCTACAAGGTCATCCGACGTATTGGCGCTCTGGACTATGAGGTCGTGCCAGACGGCATTTCGCATTCACAGTGGCGCCGCGCACAATCTGAAGTGGTCCACGTGGTGCGCCTTAAACCCTTTTACGGACGCTGACAAACTTCCTTATTTTGTTATTTTCTTTGCTACGAGTGCTTTTTCTTCATTACTTTCGTTTGTTTGCAGCATCCCGTCAATGCTTTTTAAGAGGGGAGTATCGACACGTGTACTTATCTTTATCGGGCGACCACGTTTCGCCGCCTAACAAATGTTATCACACAGCGCGAGACGCGCCTGCATGTATCCGAAGTTTCTGGTAAGTTAACGATGCTTCTGTCCGCTCTCTGTTGACGCCGAACCTTATGTTATCTGATTTCATCGCCTGACGCGAATGGTGTAGAACTTTGTGGAAGGCACGCGGGTTCCAGTGGTTAATCTGGAACACTCGACGACTGATCTATAAAAGCTGACGCTTGACCCGCTGATCAGATTTTCGACGACGTTGACGGCGAACCCTCTCATACCGTCTCCAGCCAGCTTTCCTTGTTCTCAAATGCGGAACTGTGGAATGTCGGTGGCTCCCTGGGCTGCTGCAGAATTGGGTACGCTGAGGCTGCCATTGGGGCTGTTGTCTTGGTCGTCTCTGAACGATTTTCTCGGACGATCTTCTTGGTCGTCTCTGCTAGAATTCCGGGTTCCGGGGCCAGCTGCTGTAGCCGGCGGCTTGCTTGATGTTCCGGCACGACGTTGGTGTTATCTTTGCGGTCCGGGCTTGAATTACGGCTTGTTGGGGGCGTCCGGTACATGAAGGTAAAGCACCTCCACCAGATGTTACGTACTAGTGACGGTGAAGATCGCAGCCAGACTGTGATTGTAGAAACTGGCGTTTTATTGGGTGAACTTGTGCCCTCAAAAGCAAGCTATACTCAAAGAACAACGATAGCGGCGAACACACTCGGCGATCGTCGAAAATCTGATCAGCAGGTCAAGTGCGTTGGCGTTTGTGGATCAGTCGTCGAATGTTCCAGAGTAACCGCTGGGACCCGCGTGTCTTCCACAAAGTTCTACAATATTCGCTTCGCGCATACATGCAATCAGATTTCACAAGGTTTGGTGACAGACATCGGATGGACCACTTGATAACATGCCAGAAACTGCCGATGCATGCAGGCACGTCCTGCGCTGTGCGATAACATTTGTTAGGTGGAGAAACGTGGTAGCCCGATACAGATAAACAAGTACACGTCTACGTGATATACATATATATATATATATATATATATATATATATATATATATATATTACAAGGAAATGTTCAGTAGGTCCGGTGCGTAGGTAGTTGAAGAAACGAAGGAGCACACTTACGAAACTTGCATTTTTAATGGTTTAACCTTTCGGGCGGGGGACGGCCTTCGTCTGAGTAAACCCAGATACAAGTGCGCACCCGCTTTTATGGGAATGCGCACGTGCGCATAATCAGCAGTGCATGCACGTGTACAATTGCAAATAATAATAGAAAAAGTGCAGCAGTATGTATGTCTTAAGCACAATAAATGATATGTATGAAATATCATTATGGTTTCGCGATGATTATACGTGAGGTCACAGAATGATAGCAAGTGCGACACGACACGACTAGGAACAAATTGATTTGGCAGGATTTGTCAATGCTGTACAAGAATATACACATCAGGATATGGCAGAACGGCACGACATTTTTCCTACGTTCTCGTTGACACCAGATGAAAGAGTGTTAAATTTATAAATGAGAAATAATTCTCGTACTTCTCGATCCTGGTGTGATTTGAAACCGGATTGTTTTACTGTTACTTTGATGTTGTCAAACGTAAGACCTGGCAGTCGAACATGTTTAGATAATGGAAGATGCGGCAAGCTGTTAACGTGTGCTTTGTGGTTGTTGAATCTGATACGAAAAGATGTTTCGGTCTGACCGATGTACTGCATCTGACATATTGAACATTCAAGAACGTAGATGATGTTAGTACTGTCGCAAGTGAAGTCGCCGTTAATTTTAACAGAAAAAATTGGATGCTATGCTTCTAGCAGCCTTTGACGTGGTCATATATGTACAAACTTTACAACGGGGTTTATTGCATGGATGACAACCAGCAGGAGCAATCGCTTTAGTCTTGGAAGAGGTTACTAGGTCACGCAGATTCCTAGAGCGACAATAGACCACTCTTGGTGATTCCGTGAAAATGTTTTTAAGACGGTCGCTCTTTGTCAGCAAGTTATAATGCTTCCTAAGAATGTGCTACACGTTAGGAATAGACGCAGAGTGTGTTAGGATAAGGTTAGTTCGTGAAATATGCGCCGATCGCTTGCCCGTGCAGATCAATTCTTTCCCGTCGAGGCAGTCGGCCCGTTTAAGGGCATGGTGAATTATTTGTGAAGGGTATTTCTATACGGTTAGTGCGTTACGAAGCTGGTTACAGTTGCGAGTGAATTCACTGTCGTCCGAACAAATTCTTTTGAACCGGACAGCTTGGCTGTAGGGCATGCTCGTTTTGCAATCTTTGACATGGCTGCTTTTGAAATGTAGATATCGCTGTCGGTCAGTGTGCTTTCTGTAAAGATTTGTGGTTAATTTACCATTGCACAGAGATACCGAGACGTCAAGGAAGTTTATGCTGAGTGACGAATAGGAATGTGAAAAGGAAATTGACGGAGCGGTGTTGCTAAAATCAGTAACGAATGAAAGTGATCCAGCTTCACCATGGTGCCAAATTAGGAAAATGTCATCGATGAAGCGTTTGTAATAGAATGGTTTGAGGTCACGAGTAGCGAGGAAATTCTTTTCTAGCATGTCCATAAAAATATTCGCATAATTGGGACCAATTTTTGTACCCATGGAGGTACCACTAGATTGAACATAATGTTCGCCGTCGAATTCAAAGTTGTTAAGTTCAAGGATAAGTGTTAGAATTTCGCCAAGTTAGAATCGTCAATCGGTTTGTCATCTGCAGAGTCGTTATATGCCTGGAGTACAGATTGAATCCCATCTGTATGGGGAATGTTCATGTACAGCGATGCCACGTCTATGTGAATAGAAGAGCATCGCTTGGGACGCGCAAGTCAGCGATATCAAACAGGAAGTGGTTAGTATCTTTAATATAAGAAGCAAATTTAGGAGGAATTGAACTGATAAGGTTATCTACATTGCGGGACAAATTCTCTGTGACTGTACCTGTTCCTGAAACTATTGGTCGCCCTGGGTTGTTTTCCTTATGGATTTTAGGAAGGAAATAAAATCTACCAGCTACCCGGCTTAGGGGGACTAATGATTAACTTCAAATTTTTTCAATCTTGTTTTCTTTCGCGAGATTGTCTAAAGTTTTCTTTACCGTGGTTTTGAACTGTTCGGTCGGGTCGTAACTCAGGTGTCTGTAAAATGATTGATCATTAAGTTGTCTGTGAGCCTCACTTAGGTGCCTAGCTTTGTCCCTAATGACTACTGCACCACCTTTATCAGCAGGTTTAATGATGAAGTCGTCACCGTTAGCCAATGTTTCGATTCCACCCCTTTCTTCAGGCCTAAGGTTCCGACGGAATGGTAATTGCATTTTGTATGCTTCAAGTACATTCCGCTGCACAGCTCTGCTATATAGATCGAGACATTTATCTCTTTGAGAGGGAGTCAATATATATATATATATATATATATATATATATATATATATATATATATATATATACATACAAAATGACACGTGCACTTCTTTATCTGTATCGGGTGACCACGTTGCACCACCTAACAAATGTTATCGCACAGCACAGGGCGCGCCTGCATGCTTCGGCGGTTTTCTGGAATGTTATCGAGCGGTCCATCCGAGGTCTGTCTGATGTACTAAAAGCCGACGCGCTTGACCCGCTGATAAGATTTTCGACAATCGCCGACTGTGTTCGCCGTTTTCGCTGACTATTGAGCGTAGTCTGCTTTTTTCTGGGCACAGGTTCGCCCAATAAAATTAGTTTCACAATTGCAAGTTTTGTTGCTGTGTCTTCAACCGTTGCTACCACGTGACATCTACAGGCTTAATAGGCAGATTCAGCACGAAAACTTTGGCGACACATTTTTTTCACCAGGCACTTCTTTCCAAGAGACGACGCAAAAATGTGCGACAACTTCCAGGTCGCCCGACCACATTCCATCATGGGAGAAAACAAGAACCCAAGCTGCCTGGGTACACGAAGGGCGACAGTAATTTGGCGTGTCTCAACATGTTCATTATCGTGGAAGGAGCCGTCACGATGACGCGACGCCATGCATGGTACACCTCCAGAAAATTTGGCGTGGATGGCTTGAATTGCGAGGCGGAAGCGTCATAGACACAGCTTCCAACCGTCCCAATTATTTGTCCGCCCATGGACATTAAAACAGCGAGAGAAGCAAGTCAGAGGGCTGATGACAAGGGGTGGTCTTGAATGGCCAAACTAAGCACAGGTGAGTGTTCAATGCCAACACATTTTGTTTGTTTTAACTACGCACGGTAAGCGATGAAATGTTGCTGTCTTTGCCGGGGAAAAGAAATGTTTAGTTACGCACCAATCGCAGCTCAAAATTATTGTCCGGCATAATTTCCAAACCACTACAAATAGCACCATGGCGGACTAGTCAACGCTGTACGCGGAGGGGCAAATGAGACCTTCATGCTTCCGTGGCCCGTTGACAGACGTGAAGGGGTGGACGTATACCGCACCTTGTCCTTAAAGGGAAGCTGAAACGGTTTTCAATTTCCATGAATAGCTGGGATTGGGAAGAACAGACCTAATAATTTACGGTTCCGTAATTTTTTTCTTCGTTTTATTAATATAAGGGGCGGAAATCGCTTTCTAAATCACCCCCGCGGACACGCCCCCATCGCTTCTCGGCGCGCCGGGTGAGGTGGTCGCCGGAGGAGAGAACCGGCGAGAGTGACGTCACTGGCGGCGACCGAGCTGCCGGATCGGCGTGCTGGCATGTGCTGGCATGCCTCTTTCCGTCCTGCGCTTTACTGAACGAGATCTGCCGCCGCCGCCGCTCACGTTTGTTTTCTTTTGCGATTTTCGTAAACTGTTCTTTCCTTCTGTGCTGCGTGAGTGCCTACAGCCAAGGGTGCCCAACATGCCCTCGTTCTGTGCAGCATTCGGCTGTGCGTACACAGGCGGGCGAGACGATGTGGTGTTTCACAGGTTCCCGAAGGAAAAGAAGCTTGCAGCGCAGTGGGTCTGTGCGGTGAGGAGAGATAAGTTCGAGCCAATGAAATCAACTGTGCTGTGCTCTTCATCTTCCATCAATACGGAGCACATGCAGGTGCACCTAGTTTAATGAAAGCCTGATTAGGCCCACATTGATGCACTCGAGAAATGCGAACATTCGCAGCCATTAACGTCTGGTAACACAGTTTTAGCGTAGCCGGATAGCCTTACGACAAATGCGGAAACGCGTTGTTGCTAGCGTTGCTATACTCCGTTTCATGCATCAGGTGCAACGCTGTGGAGGCTTGAGATGCTTCTTGCAGTGGCTGCGTTCGCACTTAGAAAAAGTTCGGTGTTTCTTGACCCGATTTTTGAGAACATTTTCCATATATAAGCTCAGTTCAGAATGAAAAAAGAATTTACCCATAGAAACAATCCGTGTACTTATACGGCTGCTAACACGTTCTCTTGAATCAATTTTTTTTCGGTATTTTTTTCATTGCAGCCCGTCGCGGCAGCTTCACGTGCATGCTCGCGCGAGCAAACGCCGCTGGCACGCTGCGAAGCATAGACGGAAACGCGCGCAGTAATCAATTTTGGTGACCGGACTTCGTGCGTAGCTTCCACAGCGTTGCACCTCAGGTATGAAATGGAGTATAGGCTTGCCTAGTGACATTCGACTTACGGTTGCAGTTATCGTGTTTACCACACGGCGGTGCTAAAACTGCCTAATATCTTTATGTCAACACTAGCATGGAGCACGCATACCGATTCTTGATCGAGCCACAATCGCAAAGTCGTCGAACCATAGTATGAATATTGCACATATAATACCTCTGGCCATCTCTGGATTTGTATGATAAGCAACTTCCATGACTGTACCCCGCAGCACTGCATGTGCGCGCTTTGAAACGCGGAACTTATGTTCGTGATCGTGTATCAACACTAAAAAAAACCACGGGACTTTAGACAAGCAGCGGCAAGGTGCTTGACATCGCGGAATTACACCCGTGTTTACAATCTAATGAGAAGTTAGTGCTCCGGCACTCTTCCTGCGGCTAGTTCCCAGTGACACTTTAGCGCATTTTTTCTCCCGGCATTGGAACCTGCAGCTACATGAAAAAAAAAAAAAACATACGTACCAGCTAAGATTTCCAACGCGCAAGAAGGTGCACACATCGCTCTCGCTGTTGGCACACTCAACATCGTCGTTGCCGCCGTTGCCGCCATCGTTTTCCGTATCGGCTATCGGTTCGAACATGTACAGGCGCCCAAATCTTTAGCTGGCGTGCGCGAGCGGCGACTTTTCTGTGCGTCAGCGCCGTATGACGAGGCGAGGCTAGAAACAGTCTGAGGCTAAGCGCACGGCGCCAAAGCGCGCCCAGCTGGGCCCATCGTCTGCTAGGCTGTTTCCAACCTCGCCCCGTCATACGGCGCCGACGCATGGAAAAGTCGCCGCTCGCGCACGCCAGCTAAAGATTTGGGCGCCTGTACGGCGCAAATACAAGCTGTCCGAGACAGCGAGAACGTTCCATAATGCTTACAACTCAGCTATGAAGCCAGAACAGAACAGCGTGCTACGCTCTGAAACGGCGGCGCCGACGGGAGACTGCCGCCAAAGACGTCACAGCGGCCCCGACCAATCACTGGCAATAGCGGCGTTCGCGCGATGCCCTGAGGCGCTGGTGCACGTTTTCTTGGAAAAACAGCCGCTTGCGTTTGTTTCCACCCTTTTTGAACCAGATATTCGTGTTCAGGGGACTTAAAACTGTAGAATGCCGCAGAGAACTCATTTTTTTCGAAAAGTGTTTCAGCTTCCCTTTAAGGTCGGAAACTGAAGAAACTTGGCATCGGTTACGCTAACCGCAGCACCTGGATCAGCAATGGCCTCCACGGGGTCATTTAACCCGTATATGGAGGCAGTAGTTGTCCACTAGACCCGCGGACGCGATGAGGAAAGATGAATGTACAAAGTGTCGTAGGTTCTTGCCACAAACAACAAAGACATGTGGCGCAGTTCTCGTGGCACACTTGGCACAAGGCGCCCGAATGTTGACTGACTGCTGTTGAAATACCACTGGGGAGGACACACGATGTAAGCTGAGGCGATGACGAAGCAGTACGATTTCCGAGCGTCGCTAAAGTTGTGGCTTCCGCTGCTTTCCGACTTAAGGTACAAGTTGAGCAAAAAGACTCTTTGGATGATTTAGGCGCATGTATCTCTGAACCTCCGGGTTTTCAATGGCATCCGTAATAAGACATGCGATGTGACAGCCTCATGGCCTCCTCGGCCCGACCGGCATACACTTTCCGCACTGTTCAGTGGACTTCATAAACCAGCTCTGGGAGAGATTCTTCTCCTCGGTGGCGGAGTCCTTGCGACGCGCGATAGACAGATTTCGAATGCCCATCGACGATATGGGGGGCGAGTGCAGTCGCCAACTTGCTGACGTAGAACTGTACGTGTTTCAAGGGGAAAACACTAAAAGCATTCCTGTACCCTGCCACGCCGGCCAGCCACCAGCACATGGGTTGAGACGATCGAGGTCATTCAAAGCAACAGTAGCCCTAAATTGCGTGCCCCCAATGTGTAGGAGACCGGGCGCGGATACCAAGAGACTGGCATTCTCCACTGAATGAGTGAATTATAGGATCTGACGTCCTAAAAGCACGATTTGATTATGAGCCCCGCCGTAGTGCGGGACTCCAGGATAATTTTGGACATCTTTAACGTGTCCCCATCCAGGCGCATTTTTTGCATTTCGCCCCCATCAAGATGCGGCCACCATGGTTGGGATTCGATCCCACAAAAGCACAGCCGCTAAGTCACTGCGACGGGTTGGCATTCTGAATGATTCAGCTTTTTCTCACCAGGGTGGCCGCAAACAACTTCCTCGAGGTTGCATGAGCACCGGCGAGGGAAACAGAAGACGAGCTCCCACCGCTGCCACCAAACGACGTGTAACGCAGATAGACGCGGTCCGACCTCAGGTTTTATTCCTCGTACTGTTATTTCCTATCGAGCATGTGGCTCCTACCCGTTATGGCGGATTGGCCAAGAAATGGGTATTCCAGTTTAAAATGAAAAATAAAATTTCAGAATTTCTTTGTTCACTTCGCCTTCCTCCAACCAAGGCGCCCGTCGTCTTCTTCGTCCGTTACATATACACCTTATATTTGTTTGCTATAACAGCAAGGTTATTACTATTGCCGGAGGCATAACCTAATTAAACTGCGCATCGTTACTTAACAGGTTATGAACACGAGCTCGTTTTTATGAATCCATCGAAGAAAACAGCGCTAAATACATGGATGAGAAAGGAAGAAGACAGGACGACAAGATTGGGAGCAATCTGGCTATTCACTGCGCCAATTGAGTCAGAGCCCCTTCAATCATACTCATGCACAAAAAGTACATATTTATCTGGCACTATTGATGATGTATACATTTATTTTTATCTTCAGACCCATGCGTGACTTGAAGTTCTATTCTGTTCTCTTTCCCTCCCCCCAACTCTCCTTCCTCTTCAATGTATATATTTATGTACGTAAAATAAAACCAACTGTTTGCAGACAGCGCGCGTGTTGTGTTGTGACTATCCTTCGTAGTCCGTGTTTTTAGCACTGCTTTCTTCGATGGAAACTGCGCCTTAACTGCAACAAACATACAGCCATCGTATTCGCTGCGTTACTCTCAATTTTCGAGTTTTGAACGCCTGACATACTGAAGAATACTAAACAATGAGTAGTATCTCACCTTCTCTCCTATTTCAGTATGGTCCCGTGCAGGAAACGTATTGATATCCTTCTCGAGTTCACAGGCTTCCAGCACTCGTCTATAAAGAATCGGTTCATACGGTTTGCCGAAGAGGATGTTGTCCCGCAACGTCGTGTTGAACACCATAGCCGTTTGAGGCACGTAGCCGATAGTACCCTGGGGCATCGCAAACAAAAGAAACAATAACAAATAAACCTGTAGCAGCATGTTTAGTAGCGTTGGCTCTCATGCTACCTGTTGGCGAAGCTTTAGTTAAACGACGCAAAGCAACCAGTTATAACTTAGAGTGGTGCGTAACCCGCTTTTATTTATACCCTGCGCCCAAGTTCTACTCAATCCCTGCACTAGAGCTCCAGAATCAGTAGAATGAAAGCTAGATTACACAAGCAGATACGTTCTATGCCACTGGCACGCTGTCAGTGTCATATATTGGCGTCCTTCATTTGTTTCGGGTAGTTACAATGAAAGGTTATGGAACGGGCTCGCTTTTATTTTGCTGATTTAGGGCAAAACATACCGCTTATTTCTGTTAGCAAAATAGAACTTATTGCCGCTTAGCTAGGTGCTATTGGATTCGGAAGTCGCGCATTTCTAGAGGCATTGTCAAAGTAGCTGCGCAAAAGAAACATGTTTGCGGCTAGGTGCGTTCTAGTACTTATTACGCTGTAAAGCTATAGAGCTTTAGACCAAAGTGAACGTAAGCGTTATCGCTCAGCCTAAAACGCATCTACATGATTCGGAACTCACTTGAACGTTATCGCTGTTTCTACGTTTCGTGTATGTTCTCGCAGCACCTTGTTTAATGAGATTGTATACGCGACACGAATAGTGTTGTCTCTTCTAGAAGGTATGTGAGCACCAGCGATCAGGCTGCGACCTTCGACGAGCCATGTATAAAAGGCGACGCGTTTGACCTGCAGATCAGATTTCGACGATCGTAGACTGCACTCACTGCTGCCGTTGTGCTTTGAGTTGCGCTTGCTTTTGTGGGCATAGATTCGCAAATAAAGAGTTTGTTTCATCATTCAAAGCTTTGCTACTGTGTTTTTCACCGTCACTACAACGTCACTACTCGTGCGTTCATGTAAAGGACGCCTCCGCAAAGCCGTGATCCAAGCCTGAAAGGCGAAGCAACACCAACGCCGCCCGGATCATCGAGCAAGCCACAGACCTCATAAGTCGCGCCTGGAGCATGGACTACCAGGGAAGAAAAGCAAGATCAGCACCAAATCCGCATCCCCAATGAGAAAATTAATGTCGCCATCGATGGTTGCGCTTCAGCAACCTAGGAAATCACCTATTTTCTGTTTAACTCCATCGGAAGACCCGGAGGCCTTGCTCAAAACGTTTGCAAGAGTGTGAACCTCCAAAGAGTGGAACCCAGAAGGCAAGCTCCGTCACGTTAGTTTTCATTGAAATACTCCGTCGTGACTTGGTTCGAAAATCTAGTCTCCTCGTTAAAGACATGACGTCTTTTCTGCAACAAGTTCCTAACGACTTTCACAAGCGCCGTCAAAAGAAAAAGAGCCGAACTTCTTTTTCAAGCCCGTCTACAGTTCCTTAACGAGAACGTCATTGTATTCACGGAAGAGATGATGTGTCTTTACTGTCACGCCCACCCGGAAATACCTGAGGAGGAGAGAGTACGTCTACTGATGCGTGGTATAAAATCAAAACTGTTCGCCCGAGTGCTACAAAACCCACCCAAGACCACAGCTGAATTTCGGGAACAGGCAACGATGTGGTGAGCAATTTATGTCACGCCGCCAAAGCAACGGCGATAGCCCGTACGTTTTGAATACGCCGAGCCGCCCGCGCCAAGTGTTAAAGATACGCCCAGGAAGCCGCCACGGCGCAAGCACTTCGTGCGCGCTTCGTGTGTGCACAAAGCTTGGTGTGTGCATTCCCTCTGTCTTCTCCTCAGCGAGAGAGGCGCCGGCGATGTGTGTGCGCGCTCGCGCAAGTGAGAAATTTTCTCTTTGCTGGGACAGTTACCGTTGGAAAGTCCCTTGAGCTGTCTTGATGTATCGAGCGGTGGCTGCAAGCGTGGACCAGCGTTCGCTCTCTCCTTCTCCTGAGTGAGGGTGTTCCAGATTCTTTAAAAGACACCCCGGCCAGCAGCTTTCATTTGAGCAAGCTTGATTGTGTGTCGCTCTTTTAAGGAAGCTTGCAGAGCTTACCGCTGCAAAACAATGTAACAAAAGGTCTCTGCCTCTTTCTTAATGGGGACTTGGATTGTCTTTTGTCTGCCTGGGCCCCTACATACTGGTCAAGCTACAGACTGCCAGGTCAACGCCCGGTCCTGGGTGCACAGTTCTTAACAACGGTAATGCCGCTAGTGCTCAAACAATGTAACGACACAGCGCATCGTCACCGCCGAAACATGTCATGCATAAACCGTCGACTGCTGGCGGGCTTCTCTCTGGCACTTCCATCCGGACATTCTGCGCCATATAGTGGTGCGCCTGCAAAGTCAGCGCAAACCCACCTTTTGTTGCGTGGCTTCTAACATTAGCGGTGCGCCGGTGCGTACTGACGCTGGAAATAAAACCCTCGCTACCGGCGGGCATTCGTGGCACAAAACTAAAGCGTCAGGCTTATAGCCAGGAATATTCCACGTTGCCGCTTCACTAATCTGTCGAAACTGGCCGCAATACACCAACGTAGCCTACACGACAGCATCTTTGAAAAAATATATTTCAGATGAGACGCCAAGTTTCAACACGTTTCAAACAGCAAGGTCGAGAAGTTGGCACCTGTAAGGATGGTGCACGAGACCACGAGACACCGCCGTCGTTAGCCAGCGACCAGTGGGATACTAGAGCCACTCGGTGGTCAGCATTTTTCGTGTCCGTCCGTGAACAGAAATAATCACCATCAGCAATGAGTCATCCGCTACAAGCACTCAGCTAAGTGACGGGAACGGTGCATATGTTCATTCGAATCACGCATACAACATGCAGAACAGCATATGTTTCAAGACAGAGCAACGTCCATACAAGCACCCGAACCATGAATAAAGTATTGAATACCACCCTCAGAAGTTGCAGTGGTCCTTTTTCGACAGCTTTGCTGGGCATCCATCTCCGCAGGACTTGGATGGGGAGTGAACTTTTTTTACACTGGAGCCGTATAGGTCTACCCTCCTACAAAGTTTTCAATGTCCGTGCCTGAAAGCTCCCGTGCCCACAATGTGGAAGCAAAACAAGCGAATAGCCGGAGGAAAGCTGGAAAAGCACAAAGTACACAGTTTCATACAATAATTACCAGAGGGAACTCTGGCGCTAGTGCCTACGGTAGCTGCAACCGGGGCGGTTCAGCCAGCATGGGAATTATGAAATGTACATGGACTTCTCTAAACTTCGTCTTTCTGGCTTTCGATGTCTCTTCAACTTTGTAAAATTGTCATTTTCAACAAAGTACTGTGTAATAAATAATTAAATAAACATTATTATATTCATCCGCAGGCAGGACTCGAGGACAGGACCTCTAGCACAGAAGCACGACATTGAAACGATTACGCCACGGACGCTTTTCTTAATTTACTGCTGCTTTTGTTCTACTATATCAAACAACAAATGGCAGTGGGGCAAACAAGATAAAATAGTAAGTTTTCAACACCAAGTGTCAGGCTTACTGGGCTGACTATTTTAGAAATCTTTAAGCGCAGTCTAGGGTTCCACCCTTGACAGCCATGTAGGTACCCCCCCCCCCCATATCCTGGTTCTTTCGGAATTTCTACTAATCTCGACACGTATTCCCGAAAATACATTTGTGCGGGCCCAGCATCCGGATCGCAGTGAAACCCCGCCATGCGGGCGCGCCATAAACAGTGAAGGCCAACTTCGTTTTCTATAGATAAATATCCAATAGCCTGGGGATCTAACAGAAATTTTTTATGGTTCTCTGAAGTACACCCCAAAAGAAGACACCCTCCCAACAATGTAGAACTGCATGATCTATAGTTTCTGGTTTCTTACAGATGAAGCAATGTGACCCCCAGGGTAAGAAAATACCGTGATCTGAAAAAGGTTTTGGCATCCAATGTACCCTTGTGAAGCTTAAACAAGAGGGTCTTGGTCCCTCGTGTTACTTGCATTAATTTCACCCGCTTGAGCACGTCTTGCCCTTCGCCTCCACTGTATATGACCCTGTACATTGGACAGGGAGAACTACGTCGCGTACATCATTGTGCAGTTTGTTACGTTTCACTGAGAAAAGATATTCATTTAGAAAAGAGAGGGCACGGCACCTGGCCTAGCGACAGCATGCATAAGCAGACGTTACTGCGGTTGCAGGTTTTGCCATGGATTTTCGTGAACGCTACATCGTTCTGCGGTCCGGACGAGACACCGCTTTTCTTCACGCCTTATCAGGACTTGGGATTGATGGCATCCGGCTCGTGGATCGTCTTTCGTCGTTGACGGTGACGTCAACAGTGGAGCGGCTACAAAAGGAGCCAAGCAGCCAGGGAGGCTCCAGAGGGCACGGCACCTGGCCTAACGACAACATGCCTAAGCGCATGTTACTGCTGTTGGAGGTTCGTTATTTGCCTAATGCTACAACTTTTAGAAGCGACAACCGCTTTTTGTTAGCCCTGGCGTGCCCTCGCAGTTACTTGATTTTTTAGGTTGACTCTTGGTCTATGATGATGACACTGTTGGTTTCAGGAGATGAAGAAAATCCTGGGCCGAAAACCGCAGAAATGTTGCAGTTAGTCATTGATAATCAGACATGGTTTGCACCAGGACGAATTTTTCTTCAAGTCTGAGGCTTTTCTTTCGAGGAACCCGTATGGGTTTCGTTTGTAGCAATTGCTACGAACGGGTGGATGTCTGATTTTCCCTTTATAATTGATAATCAGGCTTCATCAGATGCTAAAATAGATGCATTAAGAGCTGAAATGACCGAAATGAATGAGAAATGCGAAAGAATGACCACTGCACTTAACGTGATTGCAGAACTGAACAAGCGAGTACAAACCCTAGAATCCCTTGTTCGTCACCAGGCGAGAAGTTAGTAGAATATGAAAATAGAATCCGATCCAATAATCTCTTGGTTTTTGGTATCGATGAGGACGAGAGTGAATCAGACAGCGACCTGAAACAGGCTGTTATTGAGAATGTCTTTAAAGGAACCCTGGGAGTGCAAGTGAATACGATCGACAAAATTCATCACATTGGCAAGAAAAAAGACTGTAGTAATCGGCCGGTAATCATGTATTTTTTTATTCGTGAGAACAACAGTCTGTGATGCAGAACTGCGGCAAGCTGAAAGGCAGCTCGATAAGCATGAGTCAAGACTACGCTAAAGAAACTGTGGAAGTACGGAAAAAAAAACTATGGCAAGTCAGTGAAAAGGAACGAGCAAACGGCAAAAAGGTAAAACTGGTACACGACAAGCTTAAGATCAACAATCATATATACGTCTGGGATCGTGAAAGGAATAAACGGTGTCTGTACCGTACTGAGCAAGATAAGGTTCCTCAATTCAAAAAGAGGGGGAATACTGCTGGCCAGACAGCGTAAGTTGCAAACTTTAGACAAGGCTTCTGACACGGATAGCGATTCTTCTCGGTCATAGCTCAAATTTGTACTTGGAAATGCCTGCAGCATAGCAAATAAAGTAACTTGTTTAGAGTATCTACTAATTTCTCAGAATCCTGATGTGTTGATGTTGACTGAGACATGGCTACGTAGTGCAATTAGTGACAGTAGTATTTCCTCCTGACTACAACGTATTTAGATGCGACAGGGATTCCAGAGGTGGTGGCTATTGTTGTGAAAAGTACTATAAACGCAGTCGCTCTTGATTGCAGTCTCCCTGAATTGGTTTGGTGCAAGATACGCTGTGCAGACATGTGGTATATATTAGGGACTGTGTACGGACCACCAGCCTCTCCACCTTAATTTTTGGATGACTTAAATGACTTTCTTAGCTCCCATGTCATCATCATCATCATCATCAGCCTGGTTACGCCCACTGCAGGGCAAAGGCCTCTCTCATACTTCTTAAACAACCCCGGTCATGTACTAATTGTGGCCATGCCGTTCCTGCAAACTTCTTAATCTCATCCGCCCACCTAACTTTCTGCCGCCCCCTGCTACGCTTCCCTTCCATTGGAATCCAGTCCGTAACCCTTAATGACCATCGGTTATCTTCCCTCCTCATTACATGTCCTGCCCATGCCCATTTCTTTTTCTTGATTTCAACTAAGATGTCATTAACTCGCGTTTGTTCCCTCACCCAATCTGCTCTTTTCTTATCCCTTAACGTTACACCTGTCATTCTTATTTCCATAGCTCGTTGTGTCGTCCTCAATTTGAGTAGAACCCTTTTCGTAAGCCTCCAGGTTTCTGCCCCGTAGGTGAGTACTGGTAAGACACAGCTATTATATAGCTCCCATGTAAATGAAAACAAAAGACTAATAATGGCTGGTGACTAATTTGCCGTATATTAACTGGGAAAGTCTATCAACGGGTAATGTAGAAATAAGGAGCGCCAATAAAATGATCCAGATGATGTTTTCACATAACCTTAAGCAAATAGTTAAAGACTTCACAAGAGTCACACCAAAGTCGCAGTCATTGTTGGACGTGGCTTTCATATCCAGTAGAATACCTGACTATACTATATCAGTTGAGAATCGTTTGTCGGATCATAAGATCGTTTGCTTGAATGTACCGCCGCACACAAGAATCTGCAAGCATATAGTCACGTGGAGGTGACGTAGAAGAACACAGTAGCAATACTGTGAACGACAAAACTAACTTTTATTGGGCGAGCCTGTGCCCACAAGACAGGCTACACTTATAGCACAACGATAGCGGCGAACACGGTCGGCGATCGTCGAAAATCTGATCAGCGGGTCGAGCGCGTCGGCTTTTATACAGTAGTCATCGAATGTTCCAGACTGATCGTTGGGACCAGCGTGCCTCCCACAAAGTTCTACACCATTCGCGTCACGCGATGAAATGAGACAACACAAGGTTCGGCGACAACAGACAGCGGATAGAAGCATAGATAACTTTTCAGAAACTTCGGATAGATGCAGGCGCGTCCCGCGCTGTGCGATTACATTTGTTAGACGGGGAAGCGTGGTCGCCCGATAAATATAAGTACACGTGTCAATATGTCGTGATGCATGTTAAGGATTATGGCCGTTCGAATGACTCGTCTATCCTAGACATTTCGGAAGAAAAGTTTAATGAATTTGAAATAGCATCCAACTGCGAAAGTGTAGAAGAACTATGGGACCGACTTAAAGGCATATTCAAATACTGCGTAGATCATTTTGTCCCCACACGTATAAAGAAATCAAAGCAAAGAAATCCATGGATTACTAGGAACATCATACATCTTAAGCCTAAGATGAAAAGATTAAGGAAAAAAAAGGCAGGGCAACAGAACTTTGAATAACCAAACAAATGCTGAAATCTGCATTGGTGGAGTCTAAGAAAACATTCTTCAATAAAACGCTTACAAAGTTCCGCAAATGCTCGCCACAAAAGTTTTAGCGATATTTCACAGATAGCGGATGGCGACGTAGTCGTCACAGAAAAAAAATGATATTGCGAACCTACTTAATCACTTCTTCCAATCAGTTTTCACCAAGAAAAAAAATTAAATTTTCGGATTTTACGTGCCAAAACCACTTTCTGATTATGAGGCACGCCGCAGTGGAGGACTATGGAAATTTTGACCACCTGGGGTTCTTTAACGTGCACCTAAATCTAAATACACGGGTGTGTTCGCATTTCGCCCCCATAGTTTTCACCAAGGATAGATGTGATGATGACAATGATCCTTTAGTCTGCGCAATACAATACCCAATGGAAGACCTACGCATTACAAGGGAGGGCGTGTTCCAGCATTTGCTTACGTTGGACGCAAAAAGATATCGTGTGGCCCAGATGAAATACCGACGGCATTTCTTCAACGGTACGCTGAATGGATGTCGTATTATTTGCAGCTTTTATTCCGAAAATGTTTGTGGGATCATTCAGTACCTCAGGATTGGCGCGATGCCACCGTCATTCTCATATTTAAAGGTGGCAATAGGCTATGTGCAAACGACTATAGACCAGTCTCGCTCACTTCTGTGTTCTGTAAAGTCCTAGAGCATGCAATAGCTAGACATATTCGGTATTTTTTAGAAAAAAAACGATTTATTATGCCCAGTTCAACACGGTTTCCGATCTGGCCTTTCGACAGTGACACAGTTAATCGAAACTGTACATGACCTTTGTAAAGCTATAGATGAATGCCAACAGATAGATGTATGTATAGACTTCGCGAAGGCATTTGATAAAGTTGCACATCATAAACTGCTTTCAAAATTGAGAAGCCTTGGAATTAGTGAAAATGTAGTATTGTGGATTGAGGCATATTTAACAAACTGTTATCAAAGGGTCAAAATCGGTAAAAGTGAATCGAGGAAGTGTGGAAATTGTGTCTCGAGTGCCGCAGGGGTCTGTTTTAGGTCGGCTATTGTTTTCATTGTATATTAATGCTATTCCTTCTAATTTTGATCCGCCTGTAAAAATTAAACTATTTGCCGATGATTGTTGAATTTATACGCGTGTAACCTGCGCGGAAGATCAGATTAAACTAAACAGATGCCTGCAATCATGGTGCCAAAGTTGGGGCATGGTAATTAATTTTTTAAAAAATCTACATACACTCACGTAAGTAAAAAAACAGAACTTTATCAGATTTGAATATAATATAGGAGAAAATGCCGTGGTCGAGGTACAGAGTTTCAGATATTTAGGGCTAACAGGGACGCATAATCTAGACTGGCGTATTCACATTGAGAATATCTGTCCGAAGGCTCACCAAACGTTCTGCTTTCTTAGGAGAAAGCTTCCAGATGCGACTAAAGAAATTAAATTGGTCGCCTACAAAACGTTTACACGACCAGTTCTGGAATATGCGAATGCTGTGTGGAGCCCTTACCAAAAATGCTTAAGAAAGAAGGTGGAAAGGCTTCAGCGGATTTCAGCACGCTTTATATACTCCAAGTATCGCCGTACTGACTCGGTTACAGAGATGATACAGCAGTGTGAATTAGAAGCGCTGGAAATGAGAAGAATAAAACATCGACTCAAACTTTTTTTCCAGATTATGCAAGGGGCATTAAAATACTTAAGGAACATTATGTGAAAGCGCCTATGAAACGTAGTTCAGGAGAAAACCACAGCAGGGTACCACAACCTATTAACACACGTACGGATGTATATCGGAGTAAAACACGTTGTGGAACTAGTTGGTGCATAGCTTTTTTGGTGCATAGCATAGGAAGCGCCTTGTCCTGTCTGTATTTCTTCTTTTGTGCCGTCAGTTTTGGTGCTTCGTCTATTGAAAGGATGTATATCGGTATTCCTTTTTTCCTCATGTAATTGAACCATGGAACAAACTGCCAAGTGATGTTGTGGAAAGTGCGAACGTGCAACAACTTGAGCTGGGTGGCGATATGTTTTTGAGTAATGGTGTACAAATTTTGAATTCTGATTCATGATTATGAAATGTGCTTATGAAATGTATATGTTCTCCTTCCCTTCCTGTAACGACCCTCATTGGAGGGTTAACAGTATGACCAAATAATAAATAAATAAATAAATAAATTTGAAAATCGAACGGACATGAACCACAGAGTGGAAATAAGTTCTTTAAGAAAACCACTACCAGGACCGGACATATTCTCTGTACAAACTACACAGCCAGGTAACACGCTCCTGAGCTCCACTTCGAGCACGGCGTGAAAGAAAGGATCGCTTAAGTCACGGAAAATAGGAACCGGTTTATGACCTGTCGTATAAAAAGGTGCGTCATCCCCAAACCTCCGTCTTTAACTCATCTGACCTAATTCTTGCTACTGCATCGTTCCAAATTCGAAGCGCACACACTCTAAGAAAAAAGAGAGTAAAAAGTGAGTCACGGCAACTTGACTCTCTTTTTTCTTACGAAGACCCATTTTCGCGCGGGTAGAGTCACAAAACAAGAGTCAACATTTGTGTGTGGGTCGTTTGACTCTTAATAGCACGCGAAGAGTCGTCGTGCAAGATCGCGACTCCTCTGATATTCGAGATGAGTCTGGCGAGAGAAAGATTAAAATGCAGGAGAAGAAATACCGGATAACGTCTTATGTTTTAGGCAGGCCCTCGGTTTCCTGTCCTGGTTGTAATGCGGTGTATCATTCTTTCGTCAAGCTTGTCATGTTCTGCAATTACATCGAACTCTAGATATCGATTTTCCTTGAACATGTTTGTTAATATCTCACACGCTGGCATCCTATGCTAAGGAATACCCAGATTTGTCAAACTGGATTCTGACCATAAGTAAATCTAAAAAATATAGCATTGGCTACTACAGAGAGCACAGCAACGAGATAACAAGTTCAGTATAGGCGCGCTCAACAGTGTCGATTGTAAATGTAATTGCACTACGTAAAGTTAAATTTTGAGGATTTAGGTTCCAAAATCAAGATCTTGTTATGAGGCGCACGGTAATGGAAAACTGCAGATTTATTTTCAGCAGCTCGGGTTATTTAACGCGCACGGAATGCACAATATACGCGCGTTTTCGCATTCTGCCCCCATTGGAACGCGACTGCTGCGGGTGTGATTGTTCCCGTTACCTCGAGCTCAGCAGCGCAACACCAAAGCCACTGGGCTACCGGAGTGCGTTGCGTTCCGCGACCAGAAACAAACATTAACGAACGCAGCACTGCTTTTGAACCCCCTAGAAATTTAAAAAGAAAAATGTAGCAGTTTCCCCCCAATGCTGCATGAACCACTGCACGAACAACTGCACGAACCAAGGTTCGTAGTTTCATCACCTCAATAAACTGCAGTAAACAATCGCTTACTCCGTAAATTAGCAAGCACGGGGTCACACGCGCACGTGCAAACATGAACAGATTTCACTCAATGACCGCGAACACTCGCTGTCACAGCCTCGGCGTGATGAAGGGCGCGAACAGAGCGGACAGAACACTACTGCTGCCTCATCCTTCGAAGCGCCTCCGAAACTTGAAATGGCGCAATAAAAGCGCCCTTCCCCTCACCCCCCCTCCCCTCGCCGCTTTGCACCCATCGGAAATTATCTCCAAGACAGGGCGAGAGTGGCGCCAGACCGGGCTAAAGCAACGGCCAGAGGAGAAGCGTGCTAAATAAGCGCCTCCTTTCCCCGGCTTGCGCGCGTTTTATCACGTGACCACCTATAGATACTTGGGGCACCCATCCAGACACTATACATCTCGGCTCGCACTCGTACACTTCTTTTAACGCGCACAGCTAACGGCGCAGGATAGGATCTTATCGCACTTGACTTTATGCGTAAGGTCACGGCAACACCGACAGATATATTTCGACGGTTGTGTCCATATAATTGCTATCGCAAAATTCGCAATACATAGAAAATTTCACTAAGGACCAACCCCGCTGCTTCTCCATGTCGTGATATAGCGGTGAACGATAGCTCTAGAAAATGTGTTGCTAAATCTCCGCCAAATGACTACGCTCCCATTTGGTGATCGCGGCACACAGTCGCAAGAACTTGTGGAGGAAATACCGGAGTTCTGGCAGCTTCAGGTGCACTAGATCATTCAGTAACATGGGTGGCTTTGTAGTTATACCTTACATCAGAGCAAACTGCACTCGACAGAAATCAAGGGCAGCCGCACCATTATAGCTAAGCAAATTAAGGACAATTACGCCGCGTCTTCACACTTCGAGCACGCTCCGACAGCCCAGCGATAGATATTTCAAACACAACCACACTCGGACGAGCAAATTTTGCTTCTGCCAAGTGAACGTAGCGGGTATTTCAAGACGCGTGTTAAATTCATGGCTGTTTCATTCGTGAACATTACTTAAGTAACGTAATATTATCAGTGAGCAAAACAGTTTTTATTTCAACGCAAGGAAACAAAAACCGAAACTAGCGCAACTGTTTTGCCCAGTTGTGCAGACACAAAATGATCCAAAGCCGTCAGTAGCATGACGCCATTTTACAGTTGCGCTGCATCACGCGCGGGTACGTTGTCGTTGAGTGGTTCTGAAATCGCCGCGTTAGGGGCGACTGCAACCAGGCGTTGCGGCAAGTAACGGTGGGAGCTTCTGTCCGTGCTGTGTGATTGCGACGAGGGGGACCGCCGCCAGTAGCAGCGTGTCGCCTATTTCGTCTTTGCCGACATCGCGCAAGTGCAGCTCGCCGGACCGTCACAAGCGCCCGAAGTGCTGCGGTTTGCACAGCATCTTTTATTGTGATATGGGAGATCGCAACGGACAGAGACGACCAGATGCATACGAACGACTACCAGCGGGGAGTGACCTGTGCCATATTTCTCTTAACGTCTCAGGTAAGCATATCAGCTTTTGTTCCGAGTTTACAAACGGCGCGTACTCGGCCCTTCCGGTATGGCTACATTTTGCGCCACGTTTCTTAGGCATGCGTGCGCGTATGTATGCGAAAATACTACTGACCGACGGAAGCCTCAGGAGAGCATCTGAAATTATTGCAAAGCTGTACTGCCAGGAGAAACACCGTTCTTAAGGACTTTAGTGACGAGTGGCCTGTCGCATCGAAAAATACGTAGAATATCAAGTACTGCGTAACTTGAAGTGTAGATACAATACTAGCGCCAGTGTGACTTTCGCATGGCGAAGACAGGTAGTCGAAAAGGCAGCTTGTGTATTCTGAAGATTTACTAGCGCTTTAGGTATATTACCGCGAATAATAAAAGCGCTACAACGCTGTACGGCAGTGTCAGGCGATGTGGCAGCACAGAAATTTTAAGAGCGGTAAAGCGGCTGCATGCACAAGCGAACAGACACAGCGCTTTAAAAGCGCTGAAAGAGAACAAATTTTTTGTGCATTTGGCTGTAAGTAGAAAACACATTAGCTCACAATCTAAGCCTATATATAATGTATTATTTTTACTTAATCTTTATTTTCACGGTTGTAAATATTTGAAAGCATGAATATGCTGCAACATTTATATAGTAAATCCTACTAGGCTTACAAAACCTGGCTGTGTTATGTGGTGAAATTGTAATATTGCTACTGGATTTTCTATGTTGAGTCCGGTGTTTTATGAAAAAGAGGGTCTTTTTATTTGTAGTCTTATGTTAGTGCAGATATTTGGCAAGCAGAAATGAGTTGATTGCAAAGTTGTATCTCCCGGTGAGCTGCATATGAACCCAAATTTATCCTGTCTTGGCTATTGCAATGTGCATATAACAATTTTAAGTATATACAGCCGTAGTTGGCTTAGTCGCTGTAGCGTATTTTGTAAAAGTAGAAGGATATGATTATTTTACTGTTTTCATGCAGAAATACCTTTTTTTCTTGTACCAAGAAACGCTCACAGCATTGAATGAGATGAGGTGTGGTGTATTTTTCTACTAATTTAATAAAGGAAATTTCGTCTGCGGTGTATCAGAGATTAGTTTACTTTCTTTTACTAAACAATGCGTTGTCTCTTCTGCTACTGCTGTTGTTCTGTGTATTTTTGTAATTTTGAAATGTACTTTACTTTAGGTATTCAAGAAATGCCAACATCCAGAAGAAGACGCCATCTTATCCAGCACGTTATGGGTGAGACAGATCGTGGCAGGCACTTTTGCATATCTCATTAGCATATGATGCCATTTGTTGTAATTTTTGTGTCCACTTTCCTGTCTTTATGCATTTTACTATTATTGTGCAAAGGGCAACAGTTTTACATTTAGACAGAGTAATCGCCCAAAGGGGAGACATGGCTGGAAGAGACAACACACACAAGCCTCCTTTGTCCGTATCTCTACGTTGCGCAGTTACTCTGTTGTTATCTACCAACAAGCCCAAGTTCCTCATCAGCTACATTTACTAATGATCCGTTATTACAGTTTTATTGACATAACATTGAAAGTACAGAGGTACACAGGAAGACAGAGACGTGAACTGATGAAGAGCCGTTGAACAAGAATCGCTGGAGCCAATATTTCGACAGAGAAGATTTTTCTTCTCAAAACGTTGGCTCCAATAAATTTTCTTGTTCTATCACTATTTACAGTTAAAAGAAAGCATCATTGCTCTTGCTGAAGTATTATGCATTATGGCATAAAAATTAGCAGGGTGAAATATCAGGAATGTCAAAATTCGTGTATATTCCAGTGCTAGAGCGAAAACCAGGAAAACAAGATGTAGAGAATCACATTGTTATTTTTCACTGCTCAGTTTGGCCAGCTTCATTCCGAGTTTGCACTTTGTTGCATTAACGACCACTGGAATTCGTTAATTGAATTACCTTGGTGATTTACTTATATTAAAAGATTTTGAACTTGTATTAATGAAGCTTAACATAATGCATGTAAAAGAATTTACAATGACATTTTAAGGTGGCAGGCTTACAGTTGACTAGCAGGTCACTTGATGGTATGAGCTCAGGTTTAAACCGAGCTTCCATGCACAAACCAGTTACACATTTTTGTTTCATTGTTTGGATTTTCATAAACATAAGTACTGTTTCTTTTTGTCGGGCTTCTAGTTGTGTCGTAGGACCTAACTGTTTATCTTTATTTGTATTGGTAGCCATGTTACACAGACAGCTCAATTTTTATTGTAAATCGTGACATGGTAGGACTAAGAACATTTGTGCAAATTTGTTGCAGGTGCACTCTGGCGGCTCCTACCCCTGCGTCCTGCCACCGCCCTGTCCTGACTACATCCACTAGGTAGTTGGGAGCCTTTGGCGGCTTCTGTTACTGCATCCTGCCGCCACCATGTCCCGACTATGTCCACTAGGGAGTTGGCAGCCTTAGTGATGATGCCAGCAGGCTGACAGCCGACAGAAAAATTCAGGTAAATACCTGTAATTAAGCGGCGTCTTTTTGAGTGAAATGGCTTGTAGTCACTCAGCAATAACAGAAGTAACTTCGAAGCAGTTTAGACTCCCTGCTATCCGTGCAGGGATGCTCAAGTCCATGCATTTTGTCTTAGCCGCCAAGAGGCTATGTGTATTAGGCGAAATGCGATGCAAATTTTGAAACTACAAGAGACCACTTGTACAATTTTTTTCTTGCTTAACACAAAAACTACTTTGATAAAGCTTTACCAATTTAAAAACAATACAATGTACTCTCATACATGGTATTTGGCATAAATTTACTAGGGCTGCCCCAATGGTAAGTAGGCCGATAAACGTACGCCAAAACTGACTTCTTTTCCAAGTTCATCCTCCTCTCTCTGCACTGCTGCATAATGTATCTTTCTGATACCATTCTTGCACACAGGCCAAGTCCTAAACACATAGATTGCATAAATTTGCAGCTTTTGCTGTAGGTCACTTCTATGAAAATAAAGTTAATAAGCCATTTTGTCCATTTTTAATCAGCCATAATAAACTGAGTCGTGGCTAATAAGCAGTTAAGTTTTTGGTGTAAGGCCTCTCTTCATTGTCGTT
Source organism: Dermacentor variabilis (assembly GCF_050947875.1). NCBI lineage: Eukaryota > Metazoa > Arthropoda > Arachnida > Ixodida > Ixodidae > Dermacentor > Dermacentor variabilis. The sequence goes on from NC_134576.1 coordinate 1,371,153, forward strand.
AAAGATTCGGCCCTCTTAATGAAGGAACCATATTTTTGGCTATGCCATTTTATGATGCATTCTTTGGTGCGTTACACAAAATTTGACATAATGTTTATGCCAGTAAAAATTTTTTTTGCTTTAAGTATTGCGTGGAATTGAGATTTGTTCTATATTGAAGGGCCCTCAGTGTTCAAAATAAAATTCCAAGTGGTCGTGTGCCAGGTTGGAACAGCTGGCATGGAATAGCCTACCTACACAAATAGGGAGGGTCATGTACACTTTATGTTAATATACTATTATTGATCCACAAAAGACAAAATGAAGGATTCCATCCTATAAGCAGCTCTTTGCATTCATTTCCACTTTTGCACATTTATATACCTTGAGTCTGGTGACTTGTGTCTGTTTTCATCATCTGCTATGTGCAGAGGGTAAACTTCAGATTTGCCCTATGGTACAGAATCTTTTGGGGCTAAATATATGGATCTGTGTTTTTCAGGTTGCCTCGAAATTTTACCCAAGCCATGCCGCACACTCGGGCCAGGCCTCGTGCAAACGACGTATAACCAGGTTCAACGCATCAGGGTCGAGGGAGTCCGGAGATCAAGGCAACCTGCTGTGCAACCAGCGTGCAACCTTTGGTGACCCCTCTACATGTGCTACCTATTTGACAGCTGTGCCTCACTTTCATCTATCCAAACAGCATCACCGACTGTGATCACTTATCGAACCATGGATGAGTGTTGGGGTGGAGTGATTTGAACAGACATTCTATTTGTCTCTTCAAATTCTTTGCAAATATTTCTGTTATTATAATTCATATGTGTCTTTAGTATTTAGTTTTTAATAGTTCCTTTCTCTTAGAATTCTCACCATCAGCTCCTGCTATTCTAATGTATACCTGCCTTTAAGCCCCGTTTCTCGTAGTTCTTTTGTACTTGTGGATGTAATTGATAGGTTCTTAATTCTTGTTGTACAGAAGGCTAAAATGCGAACTTACTGCATTTTTTCTTCCTTTGATAATCTACAGCACTGCAATGTGTTCAAGAAATGTAACATAACACAGGCTCTGGTGCAGGATAAATTTGAGAGCAATATAGAGCACTTATTTCAAGCACCCGTTATTTTTGAAAAACTCAAGGATATAGGAGCACAAGAAAGAATATATTGAACTAGAGAAACATAAATTCCCCTCATGAGTCTGGTAATAATGTGACTTCCTTTCACTGCAAAGATACTGGTACTCGCATACAAGGTTTGAAACATGAAAGCTATGATACCCTTGGCATTTCTCAGTGCTTATTTGCCACACTGACGAATGTCAAAGGCAGCTGCATAGGTTTCATGCACACATTGGTTGTATTACACCTTTTGAGTATTGCATTTCTCAAAAACACGGGTTTGCAACAGTGCTTTAAATAGCAGATGTATTTCCTAATTTTCAGAATTTGTTAGTGCAAGAGTAACGCTACAGATCATGTAAAAATAATTTTACAGACTATGTGTCCATGGATGCATGCTTCTTCTGATGACGTAGCAGTGCCATGTGGTCGGGGAATGAATGTCTATTTCAGATTTAAATATTGGCTTCCAGGCCTGGGTTAGTCTCCTACACTTAGTATTCTAGGTCAGAGCCCAGTTAATATAGGAAAGTGAATTAAACTAGGAATTATAAACATCAAAAGATCTTGTTCGGGACACTAATGTAACAATCGGCAAGGTTCTTCGTGCATTCATTTCCACATTTGCGAGATTATATTTTGACTGGTTTCATTAATGCGAGAACAAATGTTTCTTTATTCTCATGCTAGAGTTGGCTGCCCCCATTCGCATACAACCCCTTTACAGCCTAAAGATTCAGTGTGTTAATAGGCTGTTTTTTTGGGGTTTGCGCCGTCAGTGTTAAGGGATGCAAACGGTGACATACAACAGAACGCAGAAAAATGTCTAAGGAATGCAAGCAGGGCATGGGGCTTTTTAGGCAGATGCGTGTGTGTGCTATATATAAAACTCCCTATGGTATGCCTCAAGGTATTTTGTAACCCTTTGGTAGAAACACTGACACCCACTTAAGGGGAAATGCTCCTCGAAACAACTTTTTAAATTATTTGTGCTAGAAATTTGAATGTACGGCCATTCATAGGGAGTTTTATGTAGATTTGAATTGTCATTGGTTTTTGTGTAGCTGGTCTTCTTTAGTTATGTCCTACATAGTGGCAATATATTTTTATGGGCACTTGTTTATAAAAGTTTCACAAATAGTTTCATGCTGTATCTTATTTAGCTAGTTGTATACCGCAAAGTGGCGATACCTATCCAAACAGCTTGTACAATTTCTGGAACTATGCAAAAAATATTAGGCCACTTTAAATAATTTTTGCAGATTGCAATTTCAATTAGATATTGGTGTTCTGCTTATCTTGAAGAGTATGTACGCGAAATTTAATTTGTGTAGGACAATTATAAGTGCACAAGCTCATTCTCATGCTATTGTGTGAAAAAATTATTGAAGTATTCTCAATAATTTTTTTTCAGAGTACATGAGAGGTATGCAAGATTAGTATGCAGGCCTGCCTGCCTACTAATCTTGCATACTTCTAGTAACTTTACGTGCTGTTTGAATAGATATCGGCACCTTGCAGTCTACAGGGAGTTGAGTTAACTGCAGCACACTGCTTTTTGTGAAAATTTAATACACAAGAAAGTGCCTGCAAATATGACTATATTTTGCTGTTGTGTAGGACATAACTCAAGAAGCAGCTAAACAGAAGCTAATGGAATATATGAAATCTACATGAAGCACTCTACAATTGGGTCTCTTTTCAAACCTCTAGTAAAAATAATAAAAATATTTCGAGTAATATTCAATCAGCAAAACGTTCCCGTTGCTACAGTGACCTACAACATAGCGATGCAAAGCTTAAGGCAAGTCCTCTTGTCGAAGTGATTCTGGGCTGTCTTCCCAAGGGCTTCTGTTAAAGACGGTGAATTTTCCTGCATTTACCAGAAGTGCAATACTAAAATGTTTGTGAATGTGCGATTGGTATTGGCACACTAACAGAAAAAAAGACAGCTCTGTGAAATGTAGACTTGAGACGTGACCTTGTTGGACATTTATATTTTGACTCCATGTATTTATGTTGTGTTTTGTACTGAGTGTTTCAGCGGTGACTGCCACTAATTATTGAACATAGCTGCTTCATGAAAGTGCGACAATTTTCACTACCAGAAATTTATAGCAGTGGCAGGCATTAAAATTACAGTACTCCATAACGTCTACTTTGTAAGAACTCGGACTAGCACCAGTTCTGAGATACATATACCCAAAAAGTAATGATCAAATAGATTTCTCTTCCACACAGAATTGTCACACAAGGCTTACAGAAGGCTTTTTGGCAAAGTAATATCTGAAAGAGCAAAGCATGTTCCACCAAGTATGGTGACAAATATTTCAGAGCTGCCAGTCTGAGGACTCCTACAAGCTAACAATACCTTCAGCACTGACTAGCTTCAATAATGGGATGTCAGCGTTTTGCTGAAGTTAATGAAACTTCAAATATTGTGGTCTTGTTTAAGAAGACATTTGAAATTAACGTGCAGTTCTAATCCCTGTCGCTTTTGTAAATATTTGCCAATTATTTTTTCAGGCTACAATTTTTGATAATAATGGTATTCATTGCAGAAAGAGCTATTACATGGCATTTAATAAAAAAGGTACTGGTCGTTGTAGATTTTCGGTCTTCAGCATTTGTTCTGTTCCACAGCTGTTTCTTGAAATCTGAAATGATGTACCCATCTCTTTGTTAGCGATAAACAGGGAAATCTGCCAGTATGTTTTGTTTAAAATGGAGCTGATCAACCCAATAGTTAGGCTATTCGCTAATTATAAATTACAACGATAATAGTACAGGTCCATAAAAACAGACTGATGCTGAATAACAGCTGTGCCCAGCTACATCCACGCAGCTGTGCCACACAATGTGCATGTGTTCAGAAGAGCCAAATTCCCCAGAGAGAAAGCAGCAGTAACTCATTTTTCGTCATCTTGTACAAGCAGATTATGCGCTAGATGTAATTTATGCTCAGTAAATACATAAGTCAGTCATGTGAGGTGTCTCACTTTAGGTTGTAAGTTGGAACTTCTTGCAATCTTGCTTGTTTTTATTTTGTTTCCTTTGTGAGCATGAGTGACTTAGTTGCCTTGGCACATATTGTCAAAAGTGTTTCTTCATCAATGGGAATTACAAAATTTCAATTACACATAATATTCCCAGTTACTGATATGGTAGACTTCGAGCTTAATTCTCTTATTTTTCATATGTTTATCTACCACGTTGTTTTATCATTCATTGAAACATATCCATGCAATGCACAGTGGCAACCCAAATTATAAATATCTGTTGCTTTCTACCTTGCTCTACAACATTATGAAGATACAAAGCAAAACTAAGTTTGCAATTGTCCCCCATAACCAGAGTTTCGCTTAGAATTTGAAAAACAATATTGACATCCTGCTATGGTGTGAGAGTTGCTTTGGGCACCAAGTGAACTGCGTAGCACCTGTGCTAGGGTGCACAACAAAGCAGAAAATCGCACCAGATTGGAATGGCAGTGGTAAGTTAAGAACAGATGTTTTATTTCACGCACCATTAATGTGGCTTATCATCTGCTCCTGTTTTGTTTTGTGGGAACGCATACATTGAGAAGACAATTTTTTGCACCAATCTTACCTTAGCGGGACACCAGAGAAAGGTAGAAATCAAGAACAGGTATTCACACTTTGTTGCCCCCAGTGTATTATCTGGATGTGTTTCACTCTACAAAAGACTACTGTGGTAGATAATCATAAAGACAAAAGAATTAAAAGAGGTATGTGTCAGTCATCCTTCCATGACTTCCAGTGTTTATAGAAACACTTCTTTCTGTATATGTGCCAAGCCGTAGGGAGGCTTTATGTTACTCAGTCATGCTTTCCAAGTTAAAAATCTGAATAAGGACAATCACAAGAACATTGTATGAGTGATTTGTAAATGTGGCACCTAATGTAACTTATTTACGTGTGTGCTGAGGGTAGATTACAGCCAGTGCATAATCTGCTCTTACAGGATAGCTTGTGATGAGTAAAAGAAGCCTTCCTCACATCTTCCTCTTTCTTTTGGACATTGGTGCACCATGTGTATTGCTACAGCTGCATGCATGCAGCTGGGTATAGTTTGTTTATGTGTTCTGCTTCCTCCCTTGTCCTCATTATTCATGTGCAATCTTTGCCGTAACAAAATACAGCTACCTGTGCTACATATTTTGTCAGCGTGTTTGCAATATGGCAGGTTTTGTATTAGTGGGTATTGCAATCTGTGAAATTGTCTGTGTCAGCTATTATACTTCGTCTTGCAAAAGTATGTTTGTCAACATAAATAAACAATTAGTATAAATTTTGCTGTATTTATTTTTGTAATATCTGTTGTGAAGCTTTTATACACTGTTGCACATTGTATGACAGAATTAAATTGATGCACAACTTGTTAATGTGGTATTTTTCAGATCAATTTTCAACTGCCACTAACACGCACAAGTTATGGGGGAAAAGTGCCAACAAGAGTACCATAAGGTAAGACAGCTGTTCTTACTGTTAGATTGGATTATCAATTGCCGACCAGTTGTTTTCAGCAAGCATAGTGTAACGCATAGATTATGTAATCTAAGTTGGAATATTGTTTATTGCACTTGATTATCTGGGTCTCCTTTGTACATAAGTGCGGCCTTTTTTATTTGTTATGTGTAGCTTACTTGCTTAATATGTTAAATCGTAAGTTCTAAATAAAAACACGTCTCGAAGAACAGTGAAATAGGTTTGACTTATAAATGTTTTGACATTAGAGACTTGTGCAGTGCTTAATTGAACTTCTACATGAGTTACCTAATATTTTGGGGTCTCATTATGGTTCTGAGTTGCATTGCAGTGTCATGCATATGCACCTGCAGGCTACATATTGGATGTTTATTTAAGGCTGTTTTGCTTGGTTGGCTATTGATTCCAGTTTAATAGTAATGAGAACTGTCTTGCTTTCATGGTGATTCTGTGCTGACTAATACATTTGAATTTTCCAGAAGACAACAAAGGGTGATGAAATGTTAACTTATTGTTGCTAACCTGCCACGTCCTTTTTGGCAAGTTTGCTATGGGTTCTTATACGTTGTCTTTTCACAGTAGTCATCTTGAGAACTAGCCGTAGTCGTGTGTACTTACAGCAAAAGTTGGTGACACATTTTGAAAAGCGGCTCGACACTGCCATCCGAGAGTCAAACGACTTACATGGATTAGTTATTTTACTCTATTTGCAAGAGTCCTGCACCACACACTAAGGGTAACTTGACACACACTGCTGGAGTCGTCAGACTCATCACGACTAGTTGCCCGAATCCTTGAGCAGTGGTCATGTGACCCTTTATCTTGACTCGTCTGACTCATGCAGAATAGTTAACGGGACTCCCTCAGCAGTAGTCGTGTAACCCTTTCGAGAAGGTTAGGAGACTACTACAAGAGAGTGTGCATGACTATTGTGTGCGGAGTCACGTAACCACCTTGTATCGAGCACAGATAGTCTCGGGACTCTCTGCCGAAAGAGAGTTCGGGTGTCTCCCACAAAGTGTGTCGTATACGTGGCGAGTCCAGACTCTCCGAAAAGAGTAAGCGGTACTCTTTTTTTTCTTAGTGTGCACAAATACTGCGCATACTCGGTGCAGCTCCTGTATATTTACCGTTCAACAATGAAATACCTGCATTACACAGCACAGTTTTGCGACAGAAAATAGATTACAAACTGCAGCTTTCCCAAACATTGACAGATGCCACCTTTCCACCTGTTCGCTTTTACCTACGTTTCTCTTGTTTCCTCTTGGCAATAACCATCGCTATTTTCGTAATATTCCAGCTGAAGGCCTAGGTATTTAACGGGCGTTGTCAGCCACTTGACGTTGGCGAAAGTGACCGGGGTCGAAGGACATGCCATGCCAGAAACCAAGGCACTTTCCCCAGTTTACCACGTTGCCTTACCGAAACTCTTCACTATTGCGATAGCTGCAACTACACTTTCTTTATCTCTACAACAACCTGCGATGTCATCGCATACGCCAGAATTTTAACTTCCGACGCACGTAATGCGAAGCGGTGAATACTGCAGATTTGAATACAGTGTTTCTATATATATATATATATATATATATATATATATATATATATATAGAAACAATGTATGCAAATCAGCAGTATTCACCGCTGCGCATTACGTGCGTCGGAGCAGTATATATATATATATATATATATATATATATGTGTGTGTGAGTGTGTGTGTGTCTGTGTGTGTGTGTGTGTGTGTGTGTGTGTGTGTATACTGAACAGAAGGGGCCTCAGAGGGTATTCCTGACGTTCAGAACGCTTCAGGCTAATGGGGGCCCCACTTAGTTGTTACTAGTTAAACGCGTAGTGCAGTTCCAGTACACCAAAGCTACCCATCTCTGATGATAGATCCGACATTACCATGGTCTAGAATGGCAAGCTAAATACCATGAGCTTCACAATCTTTCTCAAGATCGAGCAGTAAAATTGCTACCCCTGCTTGCATAATGTGTTAACACTCCATATAGCATCGAATCTTATGTATATTAGCCACAATCGAACACACCATAATGCTGCATGTTTGGTGAGGACCAACCAATTCCTTAATTACTTTTTCTCGTCGCCTTGCTAGTACTTTCATTACGATCTTATAATCCTAAACAGTTAATGATATAGGCCTGCATGAGGAAACCAATTTTAACTTCTCTATTTCAGCTGTCTTTGCTAATAATACAGTATGTGCTTCCCCGAATGACCGAGGTAGGGCACCTAGTTCATATGCCTCATTAAAAACACATGACACACATGACATAAGCACATTACATAATTCTTTTACATTACATTACATGTTCAAGTTTTCTAAAACGAAGCGCTCAGACCGTCGGGCTCTGGCAAGTTGCCGAGATTCAGGTTACCTATAGCCTCTTCAACTTCTGTTTGTGGTATGGGTGATTCCAACACTGTCCTGGTGTCATCGTGAAGCCATGGCATTTTCTCAAAACATTTTTGTTTAAATCTGCCTGCATCCACAAGTGTAGAAGCAAAAAGCGCTTTGTAATGCCGAGCAAAAGCACGTCTTATGCTGCCGTTTCTATCCTGTTATCTTCAATAACATCTATGTGCTTCTGCACTTTTCTTGAATCCATGTGGGCGTTTTGTTGGACATTCATCTACGCCCATCGTATCTACGCTTGGTCTCACCAACGCTCCACGACGACGCTCCTCATAAGAAAGCTGCAGTTTCTGCCTGACGCTACGCAGATCTTCGGCGCCATGCGCCTGGCTTTTCGCATTCAAGCTCTGTGCAAGAGTCGTCTTAAGCCCTTTCTCTTTCTTTTTGGATTCAAACAATAAAATTACGGATCTTTCTATCGCTTTAATTTTACCTGTTGCTTGAAAAATTCCCACTGCCTATCCTATCTTCATCCATATTCTTAATTTCGTGCAGCACTGCTGCATTGAAAGAGTCATCCCTTAATACATTCGAATTTAGTTTCTACTGCACCCATGAAAAAGTCTTACTTTCTTTCTTTGGTCCTATTTGACGGTTTACAAGGCAGTGATCAGTAAACGAAATCATCGAAACACTATAACTGCGGCACTTTGTGATCGTATCTATTGACAGGTACAGTCCGTCTAAGCAGGCATGACTGCTTTCCTGAATATGAGTGTACTTCAGAGCTCGGGAGCCCTCCGGACACTCTGTAATATCCTCTAGTTCATACTCTCAATCATTTGTGACAACACATCACTGCTTTTGTCTCTAACCATTCTAGCATTTGACGTGTCACTTGAATTCAAAACACAATGAAAATGCCCAACCAAAACAAGCTGCTTAACAATGCACATATACTGTCTTAGGTTAGAAAAGAAATTCACGCGTTCGTGTGCCTCACTTGGAGCATAAACACACATATAACGCCATGCAGTAACAATATGTGAAATCATGCAGCACAAATCTACTGGGAAAACAGGAACAAACATTTTGCACTGCCAGTCCTGGATTCTTTCTAACAAGGAAGACGTACCCTCCGGACTTGCCAATAGCGTAGCTCAATACAGAGTGGTACCGTGCAGTGAACCTCCGCAGCATGTTTACCTTCTCCACTTCCCGTTCCACTTTTGTCTCCTGCACAGCGAAGATGTCAAGATCATCTTCCATTAAGAACCGGTACTGTTGACTTCGTTTTTTCCTAAACGCCAAACCTCTAACGTTTAAAGTGGCCAGTGCAAGGGACGTTTGAGGAACGATCATTGATTAGTGGAGAAGGTAGGCCCGGAGCATGGCGCTTACTTTGCGTGTCTAGCTCAATGCCTCCGGGACCGCCCGGTAGGATGTTCTCACCACTCTGCGATAGTGGATTGTCGACAACTTTCCTATCCGTTGTGCCTCCAGGCCTCGCCCTGTAGTTCGTGCCCCTGCCCCATGACGTTTTCGCAGGCAGTCCCTCAATACTTCACGCACCGACCTTGTCTTCTTTGCTTGTGGCGTATTCCAGGGGTCTTTTAACAGCCGAGCCGACGCCAGTGCTGCCAAAGACGCCCCTGGCGTTCGGCGATGTGCTGGCAGCGCCCCACACTTTCACTTCACGGGACGCTTTTTTCGGTCCTTTGTTTAGACACCAGTGCCGGCGCTTCGGCTACTTGAGAACTTATATATGTTGCCGAGTTATCTATTGCCTCAGCCAATTTTACTGCAGGCTCCGGCTGGCTGTGGAAAGCCTCTGATCGATTTTCACTTACTGGAGTTGAGGCATCGCGGTGTAGCCCAGTTGTGGTGACATCTCCGCTACCTCTCACTGCGTCATCTGCCTCGGTCACATCCATAATGTGCACCGTTGAAAACTCGTTATCAACTGTTCCCGCCCCTTAAGCGTAGGAACCGATGCACGCTGCGTCGATGTAGCGAAAACACCGGACGCGTGAGACTGAGCACCGTGCAACTTGCACTCGCGACGTATGTACATGTCTCGAACAATGGCAGCCCAAGCAATGCATAAGCCTACCTGGTGCAACCACCAGTGCTAGTTCACCGGCGACGCGAATCTGGTCTGGCAGGTCGTCAACTTAGAGACCCTTCTTGAGCGTCAGGAAAACAGTTCGGGTTGTCGAACCTTTTTCGTTCACTTCCTCCGCACGCTGGCGCTCCCGAGTGACCTCGCTCACCTTGCCAAACGGCGCCAACGCCGTGCGGGCGTCGTCGTCTGCCACGCTGTGTGCCAACCAATGAAGCCGGAGCCTCACCTGCTGATTCCGCGGGTAGATGACCAGACAGCGTCGCCCCTTGACCTGAAGTGTTTTTAATCTAGCCAGCAACTACGTCGCCTCCAGGCTGTTTAACGTCACGGCCCACACGTGGTTGATCTCGTAGACGCGCAAAGCCACGACGTCAGAAAGCAGCCGTTCCTTGTCCAAAGCGCCCCGGAAATCTTTCCCCGTGATGGGCTGCGCTCGAACATGTCCATGCAAGAACACTCTGTTCAAAAGTACACATCCTCTTGGCAAATTCTGCAAAATAATCCCGAAATCTTTGTCGACTTCAGCTGCAATCCTGTTACCGCAGTCCAAGTGGGCTGTTGAAACAGCTCGTGAAGAGCCAGACATTCCGCGTCCGGTTACCCCGGTGGCCAAAGAGGAAATCATTACGCCACGGACGCATGCATCGCAAAGCAGCATAGGACGCCGTGATGAAATTTTTGCGGGCAAGCATGCGACTTGAGACACTTCGTGCGTTTCAATTTGGACAGCTCGTCAGGTTTAGCCGCTATTAGTAGCGACTGTGAGTGTTCGCAGAGTATTCTACAGAAGCGGTAGGGAAAAACCACGAAATAAGTGCTAAGCGGTGTGCTGTCCCTTTCTCTGTTGGTAAACCACATTCGCAGAGTTCAATGGGTGTGATTCTTTTTAGATAACGTTAGCTTATGCCCATTCCGCTCAGACTAGTGCCCACAGCAGCTGAGCAGCAGCTTGCTTTTTGTCTGCGATCACAACCCTCATGCCTGCAGTGGAAGACAGCACGGCTCCACCACCAAACCGATTGAGTGCTGCAGCGTTCATGGTGCATCCACATCGCTTCGTCGTTTTTTGCAACCAAACGCACTCCACGTCTCGGATGCCCCCCTGACCCTCAGTGCAAGAGCAGCGCGGGCACTTTCGAGCGTAGGATAGCACGGCGACGGTAGCCCTACCGGCGGGTACGCACCTCGATAGTCCGTATAACTGCTACAGCAGAAAGTGACTGTCACTGAAGTATGCTTGCATGACTTGAATGTAAAAGCAGCACGACTTCACAACTCTAGCTTAATCCGTCTCTGTCTAATTTGTAATACCCTCAATCCACCCTAATGCAGTTTATTCCACCTTAATTCACTTTAATCAACCTTGCTCCAATTTGTATCAACCTTAATCCACGTTTACTCACTTTTATCTACTTTATACCACTTTATTACACCTTTATCTAATTTTACCAATTTTAACCACTTTAATCCACCTTCATAGCCTGCTTTATTTTTGAAAAGACTGTAGGTATGGCTGACTGTACTTTCTTTTTGCACGGAGGGTACGGTATGGTACTTCACCTTAATGTAGTTTACTGCACCTGCCGTCAGTACAAAACGTTGTTGACATCAGTATAGTGATATTTTTGGTACGACTCATTGCGGGCAACGCCAGCTTTTTCGGCTCGAGATATATAATCCTTTCGCATGCATATAATTTAGGAACCTGGCTGCTTATTGATTACGATTTGAGACATCACGCAGCCACGACAGAGCTCGAACACGGCAGATTTTCATTCTGAGTTAGGCGCTGATAAGGATGGCGGTTAGCAAGAGTGGACGTGAGTGTGGAAGTGAAAGTAGATGTGACCTTCCAGCGTGAGCAGCTGCTAGAGAGTGAGTTTACGCGAGTATGAAAGTGAGCTTGAGAGTATCATTGAATGTGAGCAGGAACTGGTGCGAAACATGCTTGTGTGCCTGTGAGAATTGTATTTTAAGTGCTCGTTTTTTAGTACAGGTACAGATTGCCCCGGGGGGGGGGGGGGTCAGCCATTGCTACACGTTTAGCTTGTGTCGTGCTGAGCAGAGCGATGAAATGGCGCATCACTAAAGCGCTCATGTTTGTGGTGTGCTGGCATGAGCACAATCTATTCGTGTATCTATGCGCCAATTTGCCCTGTTTCCAGATGTGACATAAGGCTGCTGCAGTTAATACAATAGGCACCTTAAGCTGAGCGCTCACCATACACTTCACCCAGACCTGTGTATTCAAGCAATTTGTACACAAATGCTTAGAGGGAAGGCTATTCAACGTGCGCACAGCGCTGGGGAGGTCCACCTCGTGGACATGTCGATTTCGTCTGCTGTTGAAGTCTCGCCTTCTTCCCGCATCCCCTTTCCCTTTAAGATGGGATAAATAAAGTTATCTCTCTTTCTCTCTCTCATTGGCTGGGCTCAGCTGCGCATCCGCAGCAGCGAGGCGCCACAGCCAATCAAGAACTCAGCCGAAGACGAAACGGACATGTACATCAGGTGGACTCTCACAGAACACCTCCCCTTGTGTGAGCGACGGAAGGTAGAACGTTTCTCTCACTCCGCTATTTTAAATCGATTGAGTGCAGCGTATGGGTTCGTCCAATTGTCTTCTTGGTAGTTTTGCACCCAAATCAATGGCGCATGGCTCGGCAAGACACGCTAATCTAAGAATTTGCAGGACACTTAAGCTTCGCCTTTACGGGTAGAACGTGATAGCATTCAAAGATCCCTCACTGCTTCTGACGCTTGCCAGCAGCTGCAGCTTATGTAACCGTACTGTTTACCGGGAAACGCTGGCGGCGAACCCTATGCACGAAGGCGAGCTTTCTGGTAGAAACACAACCTCTTCGTGAACTGATCCCTGAGGTAGCGCCCTGCCCTGCCAAAAAATTACATCATTTTGAGGTTTCTGTTATTGTTTCACACTTCTGCCTGAGATAATTTAACATAGAACGCACGCGCTGTCGGTGTATTCATTAATGACATTTGTTTGTTGGCTGCCATCCTCAAAATTCCAAGCAATAACTTTTTTTGAAGAATTTAACACGGAATATGAGCAGTTTTAGTGATAGTATGGTGTGGCAATATGGCCCGCATATACCGCCTGCATATAACAAAGTGGGGCATATACATATGCCTAAACGCGTAGGGCAATTTTCGCTCACTGACGCGCCGCCGACGCCGACCCTGAATTTTCTGCGGCACGGGGCCCTTAACGCTCTTGAGTTAGAACTATGGGCACCTTAGCAATTCTTATGATGTGCAAATATGAGAGCATTACTTGTCGCTGACTGTTCTACTGAATTTAGTGCTGCGTTGAAGCGTTGCTGACTTCAATGCGGCTCAGGGGCGTAGCCAACGGGCGGGGTGGGGGGGTGCTTTATGAGGCTTTACCCCCCCCCCCAAGTTTTTTTGTGCTGTCATGTATCGCCGACGAAAAAAACTCACCGCGCCGGAAATCATTCTAGATTTTGTCTCGAATGTCTTTTTCGTGCTGAAAAAATTAGTTCGCCGCTCACATTGCGAACTCGGGCTGGATTTCGTGAAAATGACCATGCTCCTGGAGCCACATCCCTCAAGGAGCCCCATACAAGCCGAAAGTTTCAAGGGCATCTTCTTGGCGAGCGGGCTCATCGCGGCATCTTGCGGAGGACGCGGAATCTTTTTAATTTCAGTTTCAAAACTTTATGGGTATACAGATCTCATGAACTTTCGATGCCGATAGGTGCATGACATTTCCAAAGTCGGGCTTTAGATTTCCAATTCCGGAAATTTGTGGGTTTACTGCTCTTATAAACATTTGGCGCCAAAGATGCATTGACTTTTCTAAAGTCGTACATCAGACCATAGTAAGAGACAAGCCGAATTAATACACTATCAGACAAGTAGAGAAAGCGCGCAGCGAGGCCCGACAAGATGAAGCGTTGTGGTGGTTCATTTGTGCTGTCATGTCAAAGAAAAGAATATCAACATTTTTTTCAGCTGCGCCAAAGCATCAATGTAAGAAAGTAAAGCGAGCAAAGGTAACTACGTTCTTAATTACTTTTTCTGCTTTCACTTTTATTCAGGAGGACCGCATTGAGCCTTTTCAATTTTTTTGTTCTCGCTACCCGCGGGCTACCAGAGCCAGCCAGAGCCCATCTGTTTTTCTCGTGTTGCCCTGAACACCACACGGCGCACTTGGGGGCGCGTTCGTTTTTCTCTGGCCGAGTGGATTTTGGCCTCGCAGAGTTTTGGAGCGCTTTCCGGCAAGCAGACGAGAAAGAGAAGCAATGGTCCCTCGCCGCCATCACTATGGGGACTCGACGAATTGCAACGCGTTCGCTTGAGGGCTTCACCGTCACTTCTATTTTATCGCAACCTCTCCAGAAAGTGTTTATCTCGCCGGTGTAGGATACCGAGCAGTATGCGTACGGTTGTCAGTGGACGAAGCGTGTCACATCTTCTTCAATATTGCTTCGGCAGCCCATTAGGGGCTCAAAGTAGGTATTCGATTGTGGCCGCATGCTTACCTCTGAGTTTTTTTTATTTCGTTACTACAGCCCCACAAAAGAAAAAGACAGTAATTGTTGTGGCGAAGCGAATTGTGACATAGTGAAAGTGCGATTTTCCTACTTCTGCTTCTTTGGCAGAAAGTAACGGTCTACGGGACTCTTCCGTTGCCGGATACTGCCGTCACCGTCATGTTACGCATCCATTCCAAGGGTGATAACATCGCCGTCGTGCGCTGAATGCGGCATGTGTGAGTGAAAGCGTGAGCGGTAAGCCTTCTATGGCGGCTCTGTCTTCTGTGCGCAAGAGAGAAAAGCGGGGAGGAAGCCGCCTTCCGACGCGCGCGATGCATCGGAGGGAATCGAGGGGGGCGGGCCTTAGGATTCTGTGATCAGTGAATATGTGATTGTGCAACATGTTTATTTGCCTTGTTTGACGCATTGCATACAGTGACTTTTCTTAGATACGTAGACTAATTAGAGACTTATACGTATATTTAAATATCTTGTGGCCAGTTCTTGTGTATACATGCAGTTAACCTTCTTTCCAGTGAAACTCATTGCGCTTTATATTGACACGTGTGCTTATCTTTATCGGGCGACCACGTTTCGCCGCCTAACAAATGTTATCGCACAGCGCGGGACGAGCCTACATGTATCCAAAGTTTCTGGAAAGTTATCGATGCTTCTATCCGGGCTGTCTGTTGTCGCCGAACCCTGTGTTATCTGATTTCATCGCGTGAGGCGAATGGTGCAGAACTTTGAGGACGGCACGCGGGTCCCAGCAATTAGTCTGGAACATTCGACGGCTATTCTACAAAAGCCGACGCGCTTGACCCGCTGATCTAGTTTCGACGATCGCCGACCTTTTTCGCCGCTATCGTTGTGCTATAAGTGTAGCCTGTTTTTGTGAGCACAGGTTCGCCCAATAAAACTTAGTTTTGTCGACGATCACCTTAGGCAGCTTGCGACAGTACTAGAGGCCATCAAGTCATCAGGGCTCACTCTGAAGCCAGAACAGTGCCGCTTCGCGTACGATGAGCTTCTGTTCCAAGGCCACGTCATCAGCAAGTCTGGAATCCGCCCCCACCCGCAGAAGACAGCTGCCATCGCAAAGTTCCCGCAGCCCATCGACAAGAAGGCAGTGCGTAGATTCCTCGGCATGTGTGCCTACTACAGGCGTTTTGTCAAGAACTTTTCACGCATCGCAGAGCCGCTACCACAAATAACGAAATGTGATGTCGAGTTCAAGTTGGAAACGCCGCAGGCCGACGCATTTCAAGAACTCAAATGACGCATGCAATCGCCGCCGGTACTTGCACACTTCGACGAAGACGTCGATACTGAAATCCACACTGACGCCAGTAGCCTAGGCCTTGGTGCCGTCCTAGTCCAGAGGAAAGATGCACATGAACACGTGATAGCTTACGCTAGCCGGTCGTTGTTAAAAGCTGAAGGCAGTTATTCTACAACCGAAAAGGAATGCCTCGCCATCGTTTGGGCTACAGCGAAATTTCGCCCTTACCTATATGGCAGGCTATTCAAAGTCGTCAGCGACCATCACGCCCTGTGTTGGCTAGCAAATTTAAAGGATCCTTCAGGACAGCTGGCCGCGATGGAGCCGCAGACTACAAGAATACGACATCACTGTAACCTACAAGTCCGGACGAAAACACTCGGATGCCGATTGCCTATCACGCGCCCCCATTGACCCGCCGCCGCAAGATGACGAGGATGACGACGCCGTCCTTGGAATAATAAGCCCGGAAGATTCGCTGAGCAGCAACGAAGCAGCTAAAAGGACTCGTCGATTATTTGGAAGGGCACACCGACGTTGCCCCTAGGGCATTTAAGCGTGGATCGTCTTCGTTCACTCTTCGAAACAACCTACTCGTTAAGAACTTCTCACCAGTCCGCGCCAACTCTCTTCTTGTTGTTCCGTCGGCGCTTCGTCCAGAAGTACTGCACGCCCTACATGACGATCCAACAGCTGGGCACCTCGGTTTCTCCCGGACGCTATCGAGGATACAAGAACGGTATTACTGGCCGCGCCTAACCCCCGATGTCGCCGGTTACGTCAAGACATGTCGAGACTGTCAACGACGCAAGACACCACCGACAAGGCCAGCGGGATTACTACAGCCGAGCAAGCCTGCTCACCGACCTTTTCAGCAGATCGGATGGACTTGCTAGGACCGTTTCCTACATCAACTTCCGGAAATAAGTGGATCGTCGTGGCGACGGACTATCTTACCCGCTTCGCTGAAACTAAAGCTCTACCGAAAGGCAGTGCAGCCGAAGTGGCGAAAGTTTTCTTGGAGAATGTCCTGCTACGACATGGTGCTCCAGAAGTCCTCATCACCGACAGAGGAACGGCTTTTACAGCAGAGCTCAGCAAAGCCATTCTGCAATACAGTGAGACAAGCCACAAAAGGACAACTGCCTACCACCCGCAAACAAATGGTCTCACGGAGCATCTGAACAAGACCCTCGCCGACATGCTAGCAATGCACGTCGACGTCGAGCGCAAGACGTGGGACGCGGTCCTGCCGTATGTAAGCTTCGCTAACAACATGGCGGTGCAAAAAACAGCACAAATCACGCCGTTCAAATTGGTTTACGGCAGGAACGCGACGACGACACTCGACGCCATGCTACCGCACGTCACTGACGAGGAGAATCCTGATGTCGCTGCCTATCTTGAGCGCGCCGAAGAAGCCCGACCGCTCCCCCGCCTACGGATCAAGAACCAGCAGCATACCGTCAGCTGACACTAGAGCCTCCGACGACGCTTCGTCGAGTACCAGCCCGGCGACCGTGTTTAAGTATGGACCCCGATACGCCGACGAGGACTCAGTGAGAAACTACTCCGACGCTATTTCGGACCCTACAAGGTCATCCGACTTATTGGCGCACTGGACTATGACGTCTTGCCAGACAGCATTTCGCATACACAGCGGCGCCGCGCACGATCTGAAGTGGTCCACGTGGTGCGCCTTAAACCCTTGTATGGACGCTGACGAACTTTCTTATTTTGTTGTTTTCTTTGCTACGAGTATTTTTTTATTACTTTCGTTTGTTTGCAGCATCGGGTCGGTGCTCTTTAAGAGGGGGGCATCGACACGTGTACTTATCTTTATCGGGCAACCACGTTTCGCCGCCTAACAAATGTTATCGCACAGCGTGGGACGAGCCTACATGTATCCGAAGTTTCTGGAAAGTTATCGATACTTCTATCCGGGCTGTATGTTGTCACCGAACCTTATGTTATCTGATTTCATCGCGTGACGCGAATGGTGTAGAACTTTGTGGAAGGCACGCGGGTCCCTACAATTAGTCTGGAACATTCGACTACTATTGTATAAAAGCCGACGCGCTTGACCCGCTGATCAGATTTTCGACGATCGCCGGCCGTATTCGCCGCTATCGTTGTGCTGTAAGTGTAGCCTGTTTTTGTGGGCACAGGTTCGCCCAATAAAACTTAGTTTTGTTTTTCACAGTATTGCTTCTGTGTTATTCAACGTCACCACCACGTGACAATATAGCTGTATCTTCGGATTTGTATATTCCACTGTAACTTCGCACTTCAAATATCGCACTTCGCAGTTCCTTATGTACAGAAATGTAAACAAGGTTGACAACTTAAATAAAAATAACAGTTTCGTTAAAATATGTGCCAAATTGCTCATTTCGTGGCCTTTATGTTTTTCATATCAGCGGCATTCACTGTTTTGCTGGTTTCGAACTTATAGAGATCTGAAGTACATGTGATATATTCCTTACCTATTAAATAGACAAAAACATGGAAGCACTGATATCAGTTATTTCTGGAACAATTTTGGGGGCATACGAGTGTATTCTTCTATGTAAAAATACATAGTTTACTTGTTTTGCCAGTGCGGAGCGTTCAAGAATTCGTTTGCAGCATCTTTGGCAATGACAATAGTTTTCAATTCATGTATTTGATCCCTCGGCGAATTCTACAAGGAGAACTCCTAGCTGCAACGTGAGCCACCCTCGAAGGAAATTTCTGGGTACGGCACTGGTGCGGCTATGTTACATTTCCGGGTGTAACGTTGCTTTAAGATCACAACAATGCAAGACTTTCTTGTGTTGTCTGCATTTCTTGTCGTTCCACTTCGTTCGCGCTTAAAGCTTATTAGACCATGGAATACCGACTAGCTCAAACTGCCACCCTTCGAAATCAAAACGACAAACCGGCCATATTGCGATCTGCCAGCTTAGTTTTACATACGGGGTTCTCATTAAAGTCGTGTCTCGCGCACATTGTTCTCGATGGCGCCACTTTTCAGGACGATGACATTACAATGCCGAGTGGTGCCATGGTGTTGACACTACACTTCTCCATCGTGTTCATAGGTGAACTCCACCTCATTACGGTGCACGCCGTAGTCGTCGTCTGACCCGAAGCGCGTGGCGTCTTATTCGTGGCCGCTGTTCGTGGCCACCTGTGACGGCGCCGGCGATTCGCCGACGACGCGGAAGGGCGAGCGGCCACATCTCGCCGTTGTCGTTCCGCAGCCGCTGAATCTGCCATATAGTGAATCGCCCACCATTCAGAGCCCAAGCACGTGCACAGGTTTTAATGAATATTGAATCTTTAATGAAGAGAGCAGTAACTACGTGGCGTTGATTCTACAAGTCAAACCCGTAATCTAAGAATATGAATACTTCGGCGTACACATAGATGCAGGAGACTTACTCATGCACCCACCAAGACAACCTGAAAATAAAAGGGAAGCGGAGGGCAGCAATAATGAAACATGGGGCACTTTGGAACCACAATAGATATGAAGTGGTGCATGGGATCTGGAAAGAAGCGATGGTGCCAGCGCGAATGTTCGGAAATGCCATTCTGTGCCTAAAATCGGATATTGACAGAAGCTGACGAAAGATTGATGAGCCGGTTGGCTTTGCGGGCCCACGGCAAAACTACAAATAACGCAGTGCAAGGGGACATGGGTTGGGCCCCGTTTGAAGTAAAAGAAGCGCAGAGTAAAATTAGTTTTGAAGAAAGAGTCAGAAACATAGATCAAAAGAAATGGGCGGCTAAAATGCCCGAGTATCCGTACCTGAAAAGCCTCGATAAAGAATCGAGCAAGGGGTCAAGAACGTTGCCAACCAAGTACAAGGTAATTGAAAGCGCAGATAAAGAAACAGGAGGAAACAGAAAGTGAGAGAAACAGAAACAGCGAAATAAAATGCAAATGGAAAGGTAGACCGTACAGATTTGCAAGAATTACAAAGTAGAAATTAAAAAACAAAGCTTGTAAGATAACACCAAGGGAAGTGTCTTGCTATTTGAAGCTCGAGCCGATTGCCGAGACCACAAACATACCGCATCAAATATTCGCAGCATTCAAGCAGCATGCGTATGCTGCAAAAAATATCCGGAGATCACTGAGCACTTCTTAACAGAATGCGAAGGCATTCACCCAGCGAGACTAGTAGGCAATGTACGCCTTCCAGAAGCGCTTGGACTTAAAGGGGACTGAATAACCAATCGTTCAGCAGTCGAGGTAAGCAGGAGGCGTTGAGTATTGGTGGAAAATAAAGCATGGAAGAGATTGATACGACCGGATCATGTAGCGGTATACGTAACGGTACTAGATATAAATACTGAAGTTTCGAGAAAACAAAGATAGATTAAGGAGGTGTGCGCAAAAATTCTAGGATGAAAAACACGTATAGAAGATCTGCGTAAATCAAGCAGGCTAGGTTTGTAACCGCCGCATTTCAAAGGGGATGTCAAAAAATCATCATCACCACCATCGTCACGCTCTCATTCATCACTGTCGCAACGGAGTGCAGAGGTGGCTCAGTGGTTAGCGCACTGGGCTGCACAATGGCGGCAGTGGGGCAGGGGATCGGATCCTCACTTTCTTCTTTAGTTATAGATGACGCAATTTGTCTTTCTGCCACGGCCTTCTTATGAAGGCGAGGTCACACAAGGAGCCAACTAGTGCTCTCGAATTAAAATACGATATCTGCGCAGTTCCCAACAGTGCCTGCCCACGTGCAATCTGAGCGAAGTTGAGCGCAAACTGCGCTATTCTAAAGCTTTACATTGCGCCAGGAATAATGTGTGTGGCCTCGAATGGACCGAAGTTCGGGCCAGCCAGCAAATGTCGGGTCACCCACCCGTAGCCCCAAAAATAAAACCACAGAAAGCGGTTTTTTTGACTCGGGCTTGTTCTTACGTCACCATTAAGGGTCTCAGTATAGCGCAACTTGTAGCGCCACTAGCACACGTACGCAGTGCGTGCGTGTTGATCTTCTTCTTTGTCCGTGCAATAATTGCACCATACCGAAAAGCCCTCATTAGTGGGGAAGATCTGCGCAAATGTTTCCGGAAACGGTCTTCGATATTTTACGCAAAGAATATTGGTCCAAATTCCACTTGATTCAAATAGGAAGAAACCTCCGTATTAATCAGCCAGTATATGTTTGTGAGCTATAGTTACTAAGTCAACAAAATTCGACTTGTTCTTCTTGTTCTGGACAAGAGCTACGTATCTCAATAAACATCCACCGTGGTAGAGTATAGTGGCGTTGGCATGGCATTGCTCAGCCCGGGCACGGGATCGAATGGCGGCCGCAGGGGCCGCGTTTCTGTGGCAGCAAAATAAAGAACTGCCGTGTAGGGTACCGTGCAATGGAAAGAACCCAAAGTAGTAAACAAATAATCCAGAGGACAAACTGGTTCTGCGGTGGAGAGAAGTATTTAATCCAGAGGATCCAGCTATGACGTACCTCATAATCATATATCGGCTTATGAACGTAAAACACCAGAATTTATTTCAATTTCAATAAACACTCAAATAAGGTAACCTAAACGTTTAAACACCATTTATCTTGGCATACTTCCGATATTGTGCATTATAAAACATGTTTTTAATTAATCAGCTCTACCCTTAGCAGGTCTACAGAACTGCCACAATTCCCAAACTTGCTGGTGATAATTCAAACTGGTCATCCTGCGTCGCATGTTTGCAGCTCTCTACAATTGGCTTTTGGTCCTGGCAGTTTGAAGGCGTGACTTGCGCAGTAATCGGTCTCCCGTACGGTTGCGTTCGTTAACATTAGTTTTTCTTTCATTTCAATGTGTAGCCCGGCACTTCACTCACGTTGATGCGAGCGGTGCCTTTAACACGATGCAAGTCTCCGAGGATGGCCGACATGAGCGTGGACTTGCCGCTACCGACGAAACCGACGATCGCCACGAGGGAGCCAGCGGGCACGTGGAGGTGAATACTTTCCAGCGCTGGCACACAGTCTTCCCGGTTTGTCCGCGAGTAGGTGCAGTCTTGGAGAAACACTTCCCCTGCGCGAGACAGTGATGTACGGGTTTATGTGACACTGAGAGCAACGTCTAAGATGAGCGCAGAACATTTGCTGCCACGATCAATAGAATTGCTGGCTTTTAGGCGGACTTGGGCAGAATCCGAGAACCGACAACCAAAGACACGCAACAGGGAACATCACAACGTACAGGCAGGTGGTAGAGGGGAGACGTAATTACAAAACTGCGCCATGGGCGCAGACAGAAAGGAACATGATGGTGCGCGCTTTCTCAACTGCAGTTCATTCGAGAAACGCGGAATATAAACGTTTGCAAAACGCCCCCTTGTGCGTAGGTAACAAAAACGGTATAGCGCAACAAAATAAAAAAAACAGCAAAAGAAAACATGAGTTGGGGCAACATAAGCAGGAGTTCATACATTCACATGGACAACAAGATTAGGGGGCGCGAAAATGTAGCAGGTATTGGACTTCATGTGTTAGATATATCGATGGTTGACCCGCCGTGGTAGCGTAGTGGCTATGACGTTGTGTACTAAACCCGAGGAAACGGGATCAAATCCAGGCTCAAGCGGCCGCATTAAGATGAAGGCGAAATGCAAAAGCGGCCGTGTACGGTGCAATGGATGCAGGTAAAGGACGCCAGGTGGTCGAAATGATTCCGGAGCCAGTCACTACGGCGTGCCTGATAATCAAAATATAGCTTGGGCATAGAAAGCCCCATAATTTAATAATTTATTTAGATATCGATAGTTGGCTGATATATCCACCTTCAACAAGCGCTGTTGCCGCGTCTTGCCACTGTCCTTCGTCCCTTTTCGAGCGCTAAAAACCCTGAACCTGAGTAGTGAAGCATGAAAAGCCTTTGTGATTCCTCGCTTGAGTTCATTATGGCTTCGGGCGAGAATGATGGTTTCAGTAGAACATCGCAAAGAACTGCGTTTGTTCTGCTAAGTGGAATAAGGTGAAGTGGTCAGGGCGTGCTTGTGCTTTTGCACTCACACTAGCGCTCTGACCAATGTACAACTTTCCACAAGATAATAGCAGTTGGTAAATGAAGCCGCTTTTCATGGTTTGTCTGCATATTATGGGTTTCCTCGTTGCGTCTCAAGTTCAAATCAGTGCCCGTGAAAGTCAGCTGCTCAAAAATCAAGTAGATGCAGCCGTTATATCAGTTTAGCTTGGAACATTGCTCGTCCAACGGCACGAACAACAAAAACAGATAGCGCGATCACTTCTGCAATGTTCTTAGGTATGTATTAAAAACAAACTTGCACCGTGCCTAGAATCACTACAGTGTGGAATTCATCAAGAGCGATATACGGTTAGCTGTGCACGTTGGACAACCTCCGCGAGCCTTAGCAATGCCGATGCCTGGTTATCAGTCCAGTTAGCAGAAGGCTGTGCTGAAGTTAGGGATTTCTCAAACACCCAAAAATGTGTGTATGTTGCCACGTTGTCGTGACGGTGCAGAGTAACACACTGTTAAAAGCGTGGCTTGAAAACGGGCATTCGTTATTGGGCGAACCTATGATCAGCAAGACGGCATTCGAAGCTGAAAGACAACGACGTGCACAGTCGGCGATCGTCGAAAATCTCATCGGCGGGTCAAGCGCGTCGTTTTATACATGAGTCGTTGAAGCATCCAGAATAATTGATGGTGCCCGCGTGTTTTCCAGAAAGTACTACACAATTGGCGCCACGCATACAATCATATTACACGAGGCTGGGTGACATCAGACAACAGATCGAAGCATCGATAATATTCGAGAAACTCCGGATACATGCAGGCGCGTCCTGCGCTGAGCGATAACATTTAGTATATGTTAGCCGGGAAAACGCGGTCACCCAAGAAAGATAAATGAGTATAGGCGTCAATATTCCTACATGTAAGTCGAATAGGAAGAGGGCGGCCTCTGAATGAAGGCAACGACGTGCCTTGTATTTTCGTGGACTCGCTTCGATCTTGGATGCGCTAGTGATTCGTGTATGTATACTGTCTTAAACAGTTTTTGCATAGTATATTTCCACGTAAGATTTTAATGGAGGTGGATGTTTATTGTACCTCACCACCCATCTACGCAGCGACCGTGCCATCCACCTTTCAGCCATGGTTCTTGGTGATGATACTTCGGCAGCACCGGCAACTGCAGTTTCGACCGCCTGTTTTTAGGACCTCTCGTATGTGTTCCTATCGTCTTCATCTTTAGTGCCTTTTATGAAAACTGTCAAGATAACCAACCCGTCCAAACCAAGGCATTGTTCCGGTTTCCGTTACATCGCATGTCTCAATTCCCCAAGCCCGTGATGCCTGCACATTCTCACGCCAGAATGGCCTTTACGTTGACGACTGCCTGGTATGTACGAGTGCGTTAGTCATAACAACCGCTATGATGCTACTACCGTGCTGGCTAATGCAATCTTACAATTCACTGGAACACCACATGTCTGTTTCCAGACACAGGAGAGAGAACTCACCAGCTGGGACGCCTTCAAGCAGCAGCTGCGACACCTTTTTGGCAAACAGCTTCTGCTAAACAGCTTACCGCCAAGTAACCGCTGGCAGTACGTACCCAGACGTCAACTGAGTCCTCCCTATTTGTCCTACAAACAGGACGTGCTGGCCCTCTGTCAAAAAACGCAGCAGATCCACCGTGCCCTCTTGGAATCTATATACAGCGAAGCTTTTCCTAAATACACAAGGAGTGCTGAAACAGGTGTTTGCGCTTATGTGATATGTGTGCAAAATAAAACCAAACGCTTTATTCAGGTACTTTACAGAGGTAAAACACGTTGTGGAGCAGTTGGTGCATAGCTTTCAAAAAATGAAGCGCCAACAGTAACGGCACACAAAGAAGGAACAAAAGACTAGGACAAGGTGCTACTTGCAACTGTTTATTGAAGTCAAAGGTGGTTGATTATATAGCCACAGGGGGAGGGGGACGAAATAAGAGGGTCACTTACTATGTGAATGCGCACGTGCGAGAACACTGAAGATATATTTAAAGGAAATCGCGATTAATCAAAATCTAAAACTTATCTAAAAACATGCTTTCATTGTTATAAATGTTCAGAGACGGGGTGCTCACACAGGCGTCCCCTCTTTTCTTAATCTGGTTGGCCTCCAAAATGGACGACATGGAAATTCAAGCAGTGCAGTCCCTAGGTTACATGGTGACGCCAACGACAGAGCGCGAATTGCGGACAGAAACTGAGCGCGACAGCTACCTGCTGGTAGTGGTGGAACGTTTGTCAAGGAGCCAACCCGTTGACGGTGAACTCAAGCCTTTTGCGCAAGAACTATCTGTTGTGAATGCGGTACTTTTTAAAGGCTCCAAAGTAATCGTACCCCAGAGCATGCGAAAGAAGATATTATCCAGAATTCATTCCGGACATCTTGGTGTTCAAAAGTGCAAAGAGAGGGTACGCTGCCTTGTTTTTTTGCCAGACCTTAACAGCGAAATTGTAGCGCTACATGCAAGCTGTTCAACCTGTAAGAATATGCTTATGCGCAAGCAAAAGAACCTCTACTGATGCGGTCATTTCCCAGATGCCCGTCGTATAGGGTTGGAGTGGACATATTTTACTTTGCTGGAGACTCCTACCTTGTAGCTTATGATGCCTTCTCGGACTTTCCAGAGGTCCAACAACTCCAGGACACTACCTCAAGGAATGCGATAGCTGCATTAAGTGCTATCTTCGCAAGATATGGCGTCCCGTTAGAAGTTTTCACGGACAATGGGCCTGAGTTCTCAAGTTATGACTTTGTCATGTTTGCATGAAACTATAATTTTTCACATGTAACTTCTAGTCTTCATTACCCGCAGTCAAATGGGTTGGCGGGAAAAGGTGTGCAGATTGTCAAAAGCATCTTGAAAAAAATCCAGGAGTCCGGGGACAACTTCTCGCCAGGACTACAGGCTTATCGCTCAGCTCCACTCGAGGACGGGCGATCCTCTGGTGAACTGTTGCAAGAGAGGTGCCTTCGAGCCAATCTTCCCGGCTTCCATGAAGTATTCTGCACCGAGGTGAAGAAGCACTGCCAGCACGCACAAGGGAAACATTTGCCGAGGCTTTCTCGAGGGGACGTAGTACGGCTGCGAGGAACGAGAACGTGGTCCCGGAAAGTCAGTGTAAGAGGCACGAAAGCTCCAAGGTCCTACCAGCTGGTAAATGAAGATGGGCAAGTTCTGCGGCGCAACCGCAAACGCCTCATACGAACGGATGAGCCATTTGCGGAGATGAGCAGCGAAGACGGGGCGAGCACGCCTGTCGACAACCGTCTGGTACCTGCAATACATTCTTCAGCCGGGTCAACATCGCAGGCCTCGGAATCGTCACAAATGACTGATGGGGTACAACAGTGCGCAGCCAACACAGAAGGAAGTCCAACACCGGATTCTGTGCAGACCCCAGCTCCATTACAAGTGCTTGTAATGTCGTCTTCTCGTCTCGTGTCTCGTCTACGTTTTGCGCTGTTAACACCAGAATCGAAAACTAACAATCCCAAGCTGCTGTTCTAGCGCTGGAAGCATGTTCCCAGGCTGGGTGAGACGTCCGCTACAGAGCTCCGCAGCGAAGATGCGTACCTCCGCACAGTCACCAAAATGTGACGGGTATAATACTGCGAGACGCAGCCCCTTCGCATCAACGCGAACGAAGTCGCGAACACACAGCGCGCGACAGACTCTGCCCACATCGCAGGTGGCTTTCGAGATACAGCGGCCCGGAGTAGTACACGGACCTTCACCCGACCCTCTTCCAGGATCCTTGCGCGGAACGGCGTACTTCCTCTTGGCTTTTCTTGCTTGCGTGCGCGAGGCGGACCCGCGATAGGCAGCGCAGCCTCGCAAGCTTTCACTTGCACGTGCAGCACACCGGTGCGCGGCGACAATTTTATCGCTATTGGATTGTATGCGGAATCTCACAGCGACAACAAAAATGTGCCTGGAGTGTCCATTCAATCGCTATTGCAATTAAGAAGTCGTAGTTTTGCCCGAAATTCCAAGAAGTACCCACTGCGATAGCAAATTAATCGAGAGCGATACCTAGTGAGGATATAAATTTTATCTGTCGCACGAGCTTGGAAGCGTTCATTCATTAACTGAAGTAAAAATTATGGGGTTTTACGTGTCGAAACCACTTTCTGATTATGAGGCACGCCGTACTGGAGGACTCCGGAAATTTGCACCACTTGGGGTTCTTTAACGTGCACCTAAATCTAAGTACGCGGGTATTTTCGCATTTCGCCCCATCGAAATGCGGCCGCCGAGGCCGGGTTTCGATCTCGCGACCTCGTGCTCAGCAGCCCAACACCATAGCCACTGAGCAACCGCGGCGGGTTAACTGAATTAACAAGCATGGTGTCAACGTGCACAGGCAAACAAGAATGCATCACACTCGATGACTGCGGACACTCGCTGTCAAAACGCTGGCGTGAGCGAGCGCGGCCGCGATCCCGTTGCGCCCGGTCGCGAAGTATGCAGCGGCTGCTCGAGCCCAGTACCGCTTGCCCTCCCTCACGGCCTCACATGGTCAATCCGCCCATCCGTTCCGCCCTCGTCCGCCTGCGCGCGGGTGGCTCTCCAGCCGAGGCGGACGAGCAGTCGCAACTTTGCCAACCACACACCTGCTCGTCTCTGATCGGCTGGACCGAGGCGGACGACGTCAGGCGTCGTCACGGCAAAAAAGGCGTTTGCTCGAAGCGCAGCGGATACGCGAGGCCTAAGCTGCAGCCGCGTCAGAAAAGTCTACTTTTCTCCTTCTTCTGATTTTTACTGAAGTTATCTGGCACCCACGGAGACAGCCGTCGAAGGCAGCAAGCCAGTGTACCCTTCCAGGCCTCATCAGTGCGTGCGATCGCCGACACAAACAGACGAAGCGCAGGAAGTGTGTTGTGTTTACGAGAGCGTCGGGAAGAAATATTTGATGCCGTCGACTTCGTGATTTCTTGTGCTATGCTTCGTGTGCACATCGCAAACGAGAAGTCCATCACATGCATGTGCATTCTGAGCAGGACACATGTTGAGGGTGTGGCGAAATAAATAGTGTCCGATTGGCGCACCCAGTGTACACGATCGGTATCTGTTCTGTGTATGCGGTGCACTGCTGCGAAGTGGTGAACGCCAGTCCTTCGCAACTTTCAGAAGTGATGACACGATAAGTAGCGACAAGTTTTTATTGCCTTGTTATCGCTGCAATTCCGCGTGCGTTATACAGCGTGTGAGCCGTTTTGCCGGCTGCGATGCGCCGAGGTGACCACGACGTTCGAGCTGTTACGAAATGTGTTCGCAAGCTACAAATGGCGATACATATGCGCGATGTGTCACAGCGTTGTGGGTGTAGAAGTGCTCGTTCTACGCGATGTACTGTCGGCCAAAAAAGTAAACGGACCACGGCTTAGGTGGCCGGAGCGGCTGCGGTGCCACACCAAGGCGCTGCTATCTCGCTCCGCGCGCCGACGGCGAGAATGGCCCGAGTAGCGCCCGACTTCGCCCTCACTCTCATGTGGGGCCGCATCACGCTTGATAAATTTCTAGTGCACCGTTCGGTTGCTCTGGTGCTGACGGTTGCGGCGAAGGGGACCATGCATTGCCGATAGTCTACAACATGGCGCTGTCGTACAGTAACGGACGGCAGCCGGGCATCAAACCGCGGCACTGAGAAGAAACGAAGACTCCTTCTGATTATTGTTTACTTATATTCACCTTTACCTTCATATTATTGCATGTCGCCGGCGTTCACCGCTGCTCGATTTTAGGACACAACACGCAAGTAGCCACAACGGCGGCTACGGTGACGGGCGATCTTTCACGCCGGCGTGATAAGTTACAGGCGCCAAGCTTTACTGAGGGCGCGGCTTTTCTGTCGAGAGAACTTTTCCGGCATTGTCTCTTGTAGTGCGTTTAATATTTATATCAGCGACGCTTCTGAAAACTGCTTTAATTAGCTACTACAAGGCCTTTATGAAACTTTGCAAAAGTACGGCCAGGAAGAGATAATTGGGACGACGAATCGGAATAACTAGTCAGTCGTGGAAGTTTCTTCACGGAAGCATTCCATGGCTTGAAGGGGTCCTCAGTGCAATGAAAAGTTGCCACCGACCGCAATGACTTGCCTTATTCGCATTGGCATCGAGAGCGCCGGCGCTATAGCTTCGAAGGTCCGTGCAGCGCTTCCCATTCTCTGTCGCGCCGACGTGAAACTACTTGTGGGATGTTGCTTAAAATCGAGCAGTGGTGGACGCCGGTGACATGCGCAAATATGAAAGACACGGTGAATATAAGCAAAACAACAATCAGAACTGGTCTTCGTTCCCTCTCGGGGTTTCATGCCCTGCGGCCGCCCGCTGCTGCACGACAGCGCCATGTGCTGGACTACTGGCGATGCACGGTCCCCTTCATCGCGACCGCCAGCACCAGAGCAACCGAATGGTGCACTAGAAATTGCAATAGAAAACGGTGCACAAGCGGGATGCGGCCCCGCATGGGAATGAGGGCGAAGTCGGGCGTCACTCGGGGAACTCTCGCTGTCAGCGGGCGGAGCGCGATAGCAGCGCCCCGGTGTGGCACCGCAGCCGCTCCGGCCACCTAAGCCGTGGTCCGTTTACTTTTTTGGCCGATAGTATGTGTGCTCAGAAGTGAACTGTGTAGAAGTGTTGCCGACCACGTTTTCATATGTAGTACCCTTGTAGATAAGCCCTATCACTCCGGCCTTTTCTGCTTCGTGCATGTATCGTTTGTTTCGAAAGTTGTTACTGCACTTTTGAAGGTGGTTCTATTGTAGGGGAGTTCATGGAACATCATAATAGTTACGTGCGTCAAGACATACAGCGCTGTCCTGAAATCTGCGCACGCCTGACAGTACTAATGTCATGAATGCAAATTTCAGACAGCCTTGCTTTTTATCATGTAGACGTTGGCGTGAATGGGAAGAATTTCTAGATTTCACGAATTGCTTGATATGTTGTGATGCAAGCGGCTTAAATAACCAAAAAACTTTAACTGCTTGTTTTTGGCTGATGACTAAGCACAGAGTCTGTCTGTGAAGACACTAGTGGCATGTCAGATGAATACGTCATAGGCAAGAGGTGGATACTTCCTCCTTTATAAGTACAAATTTTACATTTGCGGTCAAATAGCAATATGAGCGTAAAAATGAACACGTAGGACAAGCAATGACAAGTAACAACTAAGTGTCACAGGTATGGTCATATATGATATTCTGCTAGCAGCCAGCAGAACTGGGTGAAGGAAATTTTGCCTAGAGTTCTTCCTCACTGGCTAGCTAAGGTCACGTTACTAATGCAGGCAGAATTGCGTAAGCGAAAGCTTTCTGTTACTTTGTATATCCACTCTATTTGATTATTTGCTTTGTGTCACCCGTTTTGGCACGGGCCTTCAGTTTAAAGTGAACAATAGCAAAAGTACCAGCATTATTTGCCAGATAAGTGCTTTATTTTCTATCCTCCTGTTCATTCTGCCTACAGTCATTATCAAACGTGCATTAAACTGACTTGGGACTGTAAAGTATGTCCATTAAATGTTATTCCGGTGTACTTTCATCTACCTGCATAGTTATTTATTTATTTAAGGATGCCTTACAGGCTTCTAGAGACATTGTGTAAGGGGGAAGCGTAGACTCAAAGGTTTTACAATAATTAGAATACATATGTGAATACATATACAAGAAATACAGTGTAAGAAATGCGCTAACATGCAGTAATGTAGTGTTAAAAATTGTGCAAAAGACAAACCGAATCCTTTAGCACGCGGGAGGTCAGAAATTCTCACAAAGTAAAATATAACCAATAGAATTACAGAGCAAGCGGGACAATATTTGGCTATAGTGAACAGTAGTTAAGGGGTAGTAGCATAATAACAGCAGGAAACTCAAAAAAATAACACGTTAGGTTATGTAGAGCTTGAAGAATGCGCTGCTAGAAGATGCTGAAATTTTTCCTGGCCACCCTCATAAGCGATGGCGTTAGGAATATTGTTCCAAAGGCGAATGGCTCTTGGAACAGTGGAGTAGTTAAAATAATTACTCTTTCCGTAGATACGCATAAAATTGAACTGATTGTACAGGCGGTGTGACCTGTAATGAGAAGGTTCAAGAGGCAGGACTGATGGTGCTGTATTATGAACATATTTATGAAATAATGATAGCAGGGTTATATCACGACGATCATGCAAGGACTCTAGTGAGGGGTCGAGTTTAATTTGTGTTATGCTTTTGTCGTAGTCACAAGAATATGAAATAAAACGTGCAGCCCTGTTCTGGATAGATTCGAATTTTTCGATCACGTATTTCTGATGGGGAGACCAGACGGATGCGGCGTATTCAAGCTGAGGTCAAACAAATGTTAGATATGCTAGTTTACGAATGTCTTTAGTAGAATTATGCAACTTGCGTCTTATGTACCCTAATGATTTGAAGCATTGGCGCATATGTGTGCAATGTTCGTTGACCACAAAAGAGTTGAAGTTAGGTGAACGCGAAGATATTTATATTGAGCATCATGCAAAATAGTGATGTTATTTATGTGATAAGGAAACGTAGATTTAGTATGCTTGCGGCTGAAAGAGATAATTTTACATTTAGAAACGTTAAGCTACATAAGCCTTAGTTTTACACAAAATAGAAATAAGTTCAAGATCTTTTTGGAGGATTGAACGACCATCGGCACATTTGATGGAACGATAAAGAATGCAGTCGTCTGCAAAAATGCGCACGTGATACGCAATGTTATTGGGTAAGTCATTAATGTATATTAGAAATAGTAATGGCCCAAGAACGCTGCCTTTCGTTACACCTGAAGTAAAGTCCGAAAGCCGAGAGGATAGATTATTAACTGCTGTGAATTGCTGACGATTAGAAATAAAATTGGGAACCATGTTAATGTGAAAGGATCTAATTCAAGAGCAGATGCTTTCAAAATCAAACGGCAATGTGCTACGAGGTCAAATGCTTTCGAGAAGTCCGGAAAAGCACAATCAGTTTGGAGATCCTCTTCGATGTTAGCATGCAAATCAGTTGTTAATTCTAGTAATTGCGTTGCACAAGAGAAGTCCCTCCGAAATCTGTGCTGGTTAGGAAAAAAATTGTTGGCTTACAGGTGACTGTACGCATTTGATGCAATTACATGTTCTAGCATTTTACAGCATATAGATGTTAATAATATTGGACGGTAGTTTTCCGGTGCGTGTTTATTACCTGACTTAAATATGGGTATGGCCTTTGCTATCTTCCAATCTGAAGGCAGCTGCCCAGTCTCTAAAGATTGCCTGAAGATGTGGGACAGAATTTTACTAGATGCTCTGATGGTGTTTTTCAGAATTTTAGAATTAATGACCTCAACGCCACAGGATGTGGTTAGCTTGAGGTTATTTATCAGGCATGCGACAACGTCAACTGTTATTTCTATTGAGGACATGTATTGGTAGGACATGTATTGGTGATTTTGGTAGTGGCGCAGTGGTGGCGTAGAGGTAGAACACCCGCCTCGCGTGCAAGAGGTCCGTGGCTCGAATTCCGGTGCCGGCAATTTTCCACCGGAATAAAAAAAAATCCGCGCGTTGATAAAATTGCATAAGCAGGCCTGGAGTGTGGCCTGATCCCGGTGACCAGAACCGGTAACGCGCCCCCTCACCAGAGCAGGATTGGCCACCCTGGTGTAGTACTTGGCCATAACCTCCTATATGAACACAACAATCAAACCCCGGCCTTCAGTCCCCAGCAGCTGCGAAGCAACTGACCACGGCGGCGGTCAGACCTGCGACGCTGCAGAGGGCACTAAGAATCCCTGGCTCCAGACAGGCCGCCATTGGAATTGACGGGGGTTGTTGGAGAAGTATGGGAGAGGCCTTTGCCCTGCAGTGGGTGTAACCAGGCTGATGATGATTGGTAGTTCAGCTCTGATGCATCTGGCAGATCATCCTGATCTTCTATGGTGAATACCTACTGGTACCTATCATTCGTAAGTGTACGATGTTAGATACTATAAGTTGCTATCTCACTGATCTTCATTTTGCACGGGCAATTGTTCGACTGATTAAGTGAACCATGTTCAGCTGCATTGCGACACTATGGAAAAAGGTGCCTCGCCTCTTGTCATTCTTGAGCATGTTCAAGGCCACAGTGCATTGCCCTTGAGAAGTCAGCTGCTGTCACTATCAAACGTGCCTATTGGCTGTCATAAGTATATCCTGAACACAAATTTCTCACAATTATGTCAACATTAGTCATGCGTTCGAAGCCAGCCAATGAGGACGAACTGTTACATTTCGTACCTGTATGTAAACAATTTATGGACTGTATCCGCTGCGTGTGAAGATGCAAATTTTAGACCAATGCAGTACCTGAGGCAGCGGCGTTTTATTCAGCTTTTGCCATCGATTATTAGAGGGGTCTTATTGATTATGCCATCCAAACAACTCGTATAAAGGTTCTTGTTTAGTATATCAGCAGTGAAATACTGAATGCAGCTGCGCTTGTTTGTATACTAGTGAGATGAATTCTACTGCTCATCGTTCTGTCCATGTGTTGCTCTTCACTCACATATGGTGACTGTATTTGGCGGGATGAGTTCTAGGCTCATTCTCACTTGTGCCTTTTAATGAAATGAAATTTGCCTCTTCAACAGTCAGTTTAATGGAAAGCTACCACTCAACCAATAGCTCACCAAGACCAATTCCTGCATGCTTTTCGCCAATCAGGTAGTGTGCGGAAACTATGTGTGATACATCACTTCAGCTACACCAATAATCACACAGCTGAACCTGCTACATGTAGTTAAGTCATTTTTATAGGCAGAGTAAGATGTTGCACGCGTGCAACAGTTACTAGTCCCTTGAAATATGAATGACCCAAACCTTCGCGAGCATATCAGTCACAACCATCTGGTGGCGCAAGTGGGAACACTTGTGCTATCACAAGTGAAAAGTAGAATTGTGCCACCATCTCAGCTGGTTTTTCATGGAAAGCATATTTAGCACCAGCAAACAAGGAAAGGGAGGCGACACCACAATGCGCTATGTGGTGTATAGCGCATTCTGTTGTCGTCTAACTTCTGTCCTTGTTTGCTGGCACTAAATATGCTTTCCAAGTCAGTTTACCAACACGTCCAACAAATGGCAATGCTCGTTTGTCATGATTACCTTGCCTGCAAGTTTCTTGTTTATATTGGATAGGCTTTCTATTCTATGAATTGACATCCTTCACACTGCTGCACTAATAAAGGCACAGCACAGACACCAGTACTGAAGCAGGTATATACAAGTAGAGCAGAAAATTTATGGGTAAGTTCAAAATTATACAGGTAAAACTACGTCGAACAAACTATTTTTGGATTAGAAGATATACCACCGGCAATTGAATGCACATTCAGGACATACAATAAGTGCCACGTGTGGAAGATTGGGACCTGTGATGCCGAAAACCTGTTTGCCTTTTGAATATCGACATAAAGAAAAATTACAGTCTGTACTTCCGTGTCAGAGGGCAGAATATCAAAGGAAAGCTATAACACAGATTTTGGTATGTAGTAGTCCATTATGAATGTGCTACTCAAGCTGCGCCAAACATAGCTATCTGTGTGCAAAGCGTCGGACAAGGTACCATATATATGTCTGACACATAAAAAATCTTTTCCATTGAACGTTCTGAGCTCTAAATGTGAAATGCATGCTGTTTTAGCTAGAAATAGCGAACATATATATTTGACCTTAACCACTAAGAGCTGATGTGACAAAAAATTTGTGCACCTTAGGGTTATGTTGCTTTTCATGGTGTCTCAAATTACTTAATACAGTTTTGAATTTACAGATTGCGTCAAATGTTGATAGCTAAAAACCTCAGAAAACTACTTGCATTGTGACTGCGAGGTCACAACACGAGCATTTTTGTGGTATCCTTCCTGTCCATCGATTTGGCCTTGCACAATAAATGTAAAATGTCACAACTGCTAAGCTGAGCATCGACCCTTACATTTCAAATGCTTTTTTGAATGCTCTGCAGTTATGCTTAAAAGCAGATTGTGACAGCAGATCTACACCACCTGAATTTAAGTGCGATGTAAAGAATGTTTGTGCATAGCCAAGCTGTTTTAGTGCGCCTGCAGGATTACAACTTTGTATAGTCGAGGCGTAACAGTGAGCGACGAGTAAGCAAAGCAGCTGATGATACTAAGCTAACCCATATGTACAAGTATTATATTATCTAACCCACACGCAAAGTTCCTTTCAATGTACTGAATAACCACAGCTTTGATTTGCCAAGTTATATTACTGCACACACACAGCGCTGAAGCAAAGTCTGTACAATGGTGAGAAATGTGCCAAGGAATGAATGATTACTTGTGATGTATGGATTTGAAAAGTAGATGTGAATGCATACCCAATTCACCAGTATGCGTGTTTTCTTCAGGAACAACCTTACATTTGGCACAGAGGCTCAGCCACTGCGGCCTCTTGACTGCGAATTTCTATGCTGTTACAGTGCTAATGGGGGTATCATTCATTTGGCTGCCCGAATGGTGAGTAGATAATGCACAACAATCTTTCAGTTTTACGCAGAACACCTTCAGCATTGTCCACAAAACTGAACCTAGGGAACTATTCGCTGGTTTGTTATGCAAATAAAAAAATGGAAATGAGTGTTTCCTCACTTTTTGTGTAGCCCTGTCTTCCACCATTTCAGCCTTCCTTTCATTGCCATGGGTATGTTAAAGCAGCTACAAATTAAGAAAGACAAACACAAAACCACTAACTACATCAACCTTTTCACACCACGAGAGGTCACTGAACTCACTACTAAGCTAAGTCGCTTGATAATCTCGGTTTGCTTTCAAATAAAATCAAGCTACTGGCCAGCTGTTTATGTTATGCTATGCGTTTTTCATTTTCCTAGAATATGGCTGTGCATCAGCTAGCTGTGTTGTTACTGCATAAATAGATAAACAACCTGCAGCCAATGCCGAACTAACTCAAATAACCTGAGTAGAGCTTACAATAGTTCATGTGTCATGTGGATCCTGTGTGATGTTATATTTTAGATGTAGAGCAATCAAAATAGACACGCATGTACGATGCTGACAGTACCGAACAGTCTCAAGTCGATCATCCTTGTTTGCTGTCATGGGTGAGAGAGGGAGCATGCCCGTAATGGTACCGCTTAACTTTGTGCACTTTGGTAATGTTTGGTACATTGCTGAAATGTTAAATTAGGTATCTCTATGTAGTAAGGTGGCAACAGATTGGTCACCCAGTCTGACAAGAAAGAATACAGTTGTTTGATTTCACTCAAAATAAGTTCTGCTATCAGCAATATAAATTATTTTCTTTCAAATACGTACTCCCCTTGGAAACATCTCATTAGTATATATGTGCGTAAGTTCACCGCTATACACACATATTGCTTTTATGCCAGTCATAATGAATTGTACACTCCCTGCTTAACTTTCGATTCCTTGCTGCATGAACTTAACCACTTATGCACAACCCTTTTGCACACAGTGAGAACTTCATTCTTCGCTGAGCACATCATTTAACGTTATATTTTTCTTTGGAAAGTTTACAAGCAGCAAGTAATAAATTTCTAATATACATGTTTGATGCCTTATCTTTGGTAGCATTATATATGTGAAAAGGAAAAAGCATTTGATGCATCCAAGTGCTTTAAGCACTCTCTAAAAATCGGCAGAGTGAAAAAAAAGCATGAGCAAGCAAATGCAAGCATATCAGCAAGCTGTACTCTGAGCCTCGTGCATGTACGCGTGTTCAGGGGTAAAGAGGCGTATTTTGGCGACCTACGCAGCTGTATTCTGCAACAGATGTGCTTGTGTTCAGCACTCTTGAAAGCTCTGACTAGCACTACAGAAACTGGGTCATCGCGCCGAACACACCTATGTCTGACGAATTGCTTCCGGCGACGCTATCACTTTCGCGCGACGTAGAACGCAGCACCTAGGGTAATTCGAGAGGTTTAGCTCAACCAGCCAAGGCAGCCAGTACTGAAACTAATCGTTCGACAATACGTCGCATGTTGCGACATGATGCGATTGAAATACATCTGTAAAAGGTTGCGCAAATAAGATGACTGCAGTGTTTCGAAGATGACGGTGCGAGTGCAACACATGCAGCTGCAGAACAGAACGTGGCAGTTTAGAGTCGCATTTTCACTGTGACGCGGAAACTTGAATCATATCTGCAAAAATATGCCAGTTTCGTCTGCTGCAGCACCTCCTATACGTAAAACAGGCGATGTCTGCTGTCAAAGGTAGTTGCCAACTTTGAGCACTTTTGCTCCGCGGAACGGTTGCCAGCTGTCAACAGGCCGCGTCACCCAATAGGAGTGCGCATGCGATTCGCTCGTGGGGATTGAGCGTGCACCGAGTTTTGCGACACCAGCCGCCTTTTGGGTGTTCGCACGCGGGCGGGCGAGGGCGGAACGGACGGGCGGAATAACCATGTTTGCCCCTTACGCGCGACGAAAGACGATGGGTTTTGCTCTCAGCTTTCCTCCCTCGCGTGCGTTAGATTGAGCCGCTATCGTCGGCCCCCCTCGCGTGCACGCAAACAGCATACGTCGTGCAGCGCGCTGTGACGCCGTTATCACCCTTGACCTGTGTACGGAACATCACGTTGGCGCGCAGTGAAAAAATACGCCTGGAATTTCCATATAATTGCTATCGCAATAAATGTAGCGTAAGCAACGTGCTCGTGTTTTTCATTGCTTAGGTCTTGAAATGGAGGTCATCATATTCGTAATCATCGCCAGCATTTGCAAAAAGAACTACACGATTAAGGCATGGACCAGAGGTATGCAATTACCCAAGCGCGCAAGAAGCAGTGCAATCTTTATTTTAAATTACAGAGTATGAATTCTCTACAAGACAAACCTGTGAAAAATGGCTTGATGCAAGTAAAAACGGAGGGTTACCGTTTGATTGGAGCACACAGCCTAACCGTGGAACTTTGTAGCCGTAAGCAACTACGTACCTTTTTGAACACAGGAGTCTGTTCCAGCGGCCCAATCGTCTGAAGCTTCTTCAGCAGTGCAGAGCGTGACCACACGACCAAGTGATAGGTTTGTCTGTTGAAACAACATTTATTAAGGGAGCACTTCTGCAACCAAAATATCGAAGGCTACCACCAAAGCTACAACACTCTTATTCATTTATATATTTTACACGAAAATAGGTAGCGAGTGTTGCAGAGTTGTGCTCGAGAAAAACAGATGGCGAGCTTTTGAATAAACACATCTCTCAGATCGCTCCAAATTATAAGAAGCTGGTTGCTGTAATGAGAAGGAACAAATAAAGAAAATTCTTGCTTCATTTTCCGTCGCCATCTGCCAAGAGATGTAGTATTCATGTCTGGAGAACACATCGCGTGTGGTGTTTTTCTCCCGGTGGGGAGCAGCACTGCGCGCGCTTCATTATTTTCGCGCGCTAGTCGGGCGAGAAAGGCGCGCATCGAGAGAGCCGGCTGCGGTCAGCGAGCGAGGCCAGTACGCGGCACACAAGTGACCGAGACCTCAAGCAAAAGAGAAGAGACGCGACGCTGTCTGCTCTGGAGGCTGCTTCGCGTGCGCCTATAGTTATGGTACCTGATGGATAGTAAAATTATCAACCTTTTGTTGTCGTCACGGTTCCCTTGATTCGTCCAGCGACGCTAGGGCACCGCAGAACAAACATGAAAATAAGCAGCTATGTTTTTGGCTTGACGTAGTGGTTATGTTTTTGGCAGTGCTGTTCAGTAGCATGATATCCTTGACCCCCCCCCCCCCCGATGGTGAATGGAGATTTACTCCGCTGACCGTACGTGGTGCTTTACATATTAAATAACTGCAATATTCGTCAGAAACAGAAGAGTACGGTTCAGTTAAGATAGCGGTTTTTGTGCGTACATATCTGTGTTTCTTGCAGTATTCCACATTTACCATGATTTCTTGCAATTCATAAAGCTAAATTTATGGCACATCGAAAATTCTCGTAGCCTACAGTTCTTTTCTGGTGCACATGCCAAAAATCGAAGTGAATACACACACAGCGATTTCGCACGCTGGACTCGTGCGGAAATATTACAACTGTTTACGAACTTGTTGGCTAACGAATAGAGAATGTTATCGGAAATAATTTTTTTAGAGAACGAGAGTACACTAAAAGAGTTGCTTGTACAAAAGCATTTCTGGAAGCTTGTGCATTCTGTGGCCGTGAAGGTCCTTTGAGTGGAAGAAATTCTTTAGTAGACACTTACTCCGTTCATGGCCCTCATGGCCATAGTCAAGGATGCACAAAAGTTCTCGATGAGGGAGATCAAGTAGACGCTGGAGAAAGCTTCTGATGCCGTCAAAAGTCGCGTGGGGTCCAGGAGTGCAAGTGTTCCGTACATTATTAACGTCAGCTGCACATAAGAACAGTCTTGTTAGGTTTAGTGAAACACCGGGAAGTGATAAGCGTAGTGGTTATCAAGAGGAAGGAAGCGTACGAATCTAACCTATACTGTAGCTAAGACTGAGAAGATAAAATGAATTTTGGTTGTTATTGTATGTCCTAGAGCTATCAATCTGCTAATTAACTGAAGGGCTACGA
This sequence comes from Dermacentor variabilis, assembly GCF_050947875.1. Lineage (NCBI taxonomy): Eukaryota > Metazoa > Arthropoda > Arachnida > Ixodida > Ixodidae > Dermacentor > Dermacentor variabilis. The sequence continues at coordinate 1,410,690 of NC_134576.1, forward strand.
AAAGATGAAAAAGAACTAAAAGTCGTGTGCAGAATAAGACTAGGTGGTGTACTGACATTGGAAAGTTTACAGACATAAGATTCAGTTGGCGGTGGCTGCGGAAAAGTTAAGTAACGTTGATAGAAGACAGTCAATCTTTATTGTATAATTAGTTTCATCTTAGCCAACCCGCCTTCGCTTAGCTTCTTGATTGTTCTCTTAGGTTAAACTACAACTCGCTTAAGTTCTTGTGTGCTCTTTTTGCTTTTGCTTTTTTGTACACCCGTGAGCAAAAGAATAATTAAGGACTAGAGATTGAGTGATAAACCTGATTGTCGCCTCTGCCTGTGACTGTAACTTGAAATAAAAGACTACAGTTCAAACTTAGCGTTGCAAATTTTCAAGTGCACGCGTCAGTTTCTGCGCTTATGCCGGTTAATTACGAATAAATTCTGTTTTTTTTTCGGTGACCCTGTGGTCCGTGTAATTTTGTTCAGAGGTGTACACACACAGCTGCAAGAATCATCTGAATTCTGGTCGCTCATTCAACTCCATAAGCAGAAGTTTTAGAAATACGTGAGTGAAAGTTAGGGGGCGCCAACGAATGCGCGTACACAAAACGCAGAAAAGCCCACAATGAAATTTGGAGCGTTAATGTCTTATGGAGCAAGAAGCATAACACGATTGTAGTAGGCACACGAGACAAACAACTCTGTGTCGTGCACCTTCTACGTGCATGTCGCCGTGCTCAGATAAATGCACATACAGGCACATATAGCTGCCCTCATTGGGCTTTTGTAGATGCGGGGCCGCTTGGTTCCGCTACTTCTAAGACTCCCTAAAATTAGGGGGATCTTGAGACACTTCGACATTAGCTTTTTAGCGGTGTGGTACAATGGAAACGCGAGCAACAGCGATGGTGGTGACATCTCGCGACGCTATGTGGAATCGCTTATTGCGGGCCTCATTTAGCCGCTGCTGCTGTGTTCCCTTATTTGTTCACATAAATCTTTTCAAGTGAGGGCAACTCTGTAGTGCAATACGTATGCCGCAAGAAAATGTAACGCAACAGGAGACTGCTCCATCTAGCGCGCTGTTGCAGTGTCGCCATAGGAAACTAAGAACGCTGCTATCCGTGTTTCTGTTGGTGTACTGCAATAAAACGGTAATGTCAAACCATACTCACAACAACTAAACCTTTATTACACATGTCCGTATCTTTCTTAACCTTTTTTTCTTGTTGCATCAAAGGCACCATTTACTCATGATAATAGGACAAGTAAGCATAAGGATTCTATCGCGAGTCGTTGCTTCTTAACTGCATGCTTGATTCAGCAACAAAACGTAACGCCTCCTATCACCACCTCATAACCACGCGAATAAAACATAGAACCTAGTTTTACGAGGGGGCGAATCAGAAATGCTTTGCCCCTATTTTAAGTGACCAACACAAAAACAGACAGCCAATTGCAAATATACGTACAATTCTACGTAGATTGCACTATATGTACACGTAGTCCCCACACCGGTTCAGACATTTGTCCCATCACTGCACTAAATTTGAGATGGCCCTCTCTCATGTAATGGTCAGTCAGCGACGCATGCGGCCTCCCCGAACGCTCATTGTCGTGCAAGTCTTCGCGCCCATTTGCGAACTCACAACCCCACCACCTCACACTTCCCAAAGGGAGACACATTTCTCCATACGTGGGCTGTGTTTCCCTGTCGATATCGATGGGCATTCGTCCCTTGTTACATAGAAAATGAACCACACTCCCTTGCTCGTACGCCATGGACGTGTGAAGCACAACCGCCATCTTCAACTATTGACAGCAGCGCCGTGCCGCGCAGCTACCGGCAGATAAGGCCGGGCCAGTCCAAGAAAGGCCCACCGCTCGGAATGGATATGTTGACTTCGCATTTACAACCGCGATGCCACTACAAAAAAAAAAGAAAAAAATAGGGACGAAAACTTTCTGATTCGCCCTCGTATTTATTTTATGTTCGGTATACAACCGCATTATTTTCGAATTCCCTGACAGAGGATACGTATTCGAGCGTTGAAAACTCTATTCTGCTTCCAGCCATTTACCTATCTTCCATTTCTCTGTTTCTGTCTACTCCTTTCTGAAAAGTAGGCAGACGTTGTGCCCGTCCCGGGGGCAGTTGCCAGCCTGCTCCTCGCTTTCCTGCTATGTGTACATATGTTTTTAAAACAAATAGTAAAAATAATAGTATTAATAATAATAGCTCGTATGTGGTTCCACAGCACCATCCGCATCCCATACCACAGTCAATTTCTGAGCGTGCCTTTCCGATTTCGTGCTGTTATACTTAACGAATTATTGTGAAGAAAACCCGACATCGAGCACACAATTTAAACTTCATAAGAAAACAAACGAGCCATTAGGGTGTCGTACGGAAGCCCACTCTAAAACTTATGAAGCGGGGGTCGGTGTTCGCTTTCTTTTCGCCATGGCGGCCAAATTTAGTGACACTTTGAGCGAGTCCTCTTTATCGCAGCAAATGTCAATTTGGAAGCCCGCTGCTAAACTGGAAAGAAAAATATAATTTAAGGTTAACGAGAGTGTAGCTGGGTAAATGAAATGAAACAGTGTATATTTCCGATTTTAGGTAAGATATGAAAAATATCACTGCCTTAGATTACTACATTATCATGGTCAATTCTAATCAACTAGAACACGACAACGTTGCACCCAAGGCGCGCACAGGAGAAATTGCAACTTCTGCTGACTGTGGCGGTGGGACGCCTGTACGAATTACAAAACAGTGATTTCAGAATTGGTGCAGACCCTGCACTGAGTAATTGTAGAAATTATTTGAATCACTGCTATCAAGCTTATGCACTTCGTCAAAGCAAAGTGAGTTCGACCAACGCACTCGCTGGTGAACCCTCCGCAGCGTGTGTTACTGAACAATTCTGTCCGACAGGTTGCGAGTTAGTGCGCGCTAAGGGCCTCGTTAGTGCAGCAGCTAGATCTTACCAGGGAGCTCATTGCACTGTAGAGAGCATCAACAGTTCCGCTGATTAGATTAATTTTGAGCACATCCTTTAGTTCCCTCTCCCTTAGGCGTTTAAGGGAGTCCAGGTGGCTCTGTTCCCAAGCGTACATCTTCACAGTCCTGATGGAGCTCAGCAGGTCCAGCATGCGCTTGACCCGATCGTCACGAAACTTCATGCTGCGCCTCTGCGGAACAAAGACAACACCAACGCCTCTTAAACAGCTGCTCATGGCAGCACTTTCTTGTCGTGAGTTCCGCCGAATCAAGACGCAAAGTAGATGATTATCTTATGATACGTCAGTCATTGTATGAATCCATGCTTGCTTTCTGGCAATTCCTGCTTACAATAGTATACTACTGTCGAGAAGAACCGTACTGCGTTCCCACCAGGCAAAAGGGGGATTTTTTGGAGTTAAACCATTTCCTCACAGAATTTAGAGTGTTCATTTACACATTATATTGACGCGTGTACTTATATTTATCGGGCTACCATGTTTCACCGCCTAACAAATGTTATCGCACAGCACAGGACGCGCCTGCATGTAAAAGAAGTTTCTGGAATGTTATCGATGGTTCCGTCCACTGTCTTTCACCGCAACTCATGTAATCTGATTGCATGTATACGCGACGCGAATGGTGTAGAACTTTGTGGAAGGCACGCGGGTCCGAGCGGTTAATCTGGAACATTCGACGACTGATCTATAAAAGCCGACGCGCTTGACCCGCTGATCAGATTTTCGACGATCGCCGACCGTGTTCGCCGCTATCGTTGTGCTATAAGTGTGGCCTGTTTTTGTGGGCACAGGTTCGCCCAATAAAAGTTAGTTTTGTCTTTCACAGTATTGATACTGTGTTCTTAACGTCACCACCACGTGAAAATATTTTTGCTTCAAGCTGTCATAAGCTCCTTTTCTCGCAGTATGAAAGAATGCATACAATGTGCATCTCTGAAGACTCGCTGCGTTCTTGTTGGCCTTCACGAATGTATTTCTGCTGTATTCATGAACAGCTAGGCTTGAATACTGGGCGGTTTCGGCAACCGGTTTCACTCGCTAGAGGTGTTTGGCGTTATAGTTGAGTACACTACATTCATGCTGAAATGTGATATTAATATTTTTTTACGTTCGCTAGCTTATACTGGCCCTCTTCTCGGACGTGGGTGTCCGCCACCTGCGCTTCTACAGTCTGAAACGGCCGTGCTACGTGCTATTCAGACGAAAATAACACAGACGTAAAATACAGAAACAGACGCACCCGTGTTTGCCTTATTTGTCACTTGTACTTTTATCAGCCAAACTGCGCTTGGCGTGCCGATTGCGCAAAACCATAAGGAAAAGTCGGGCTTCCTAGCATTTTCTTCCACTCGCTTCGGTGTTGTTGCTGCTCACATGTGTGCTTTGTAGCTTCGAGGTTTACACTCTTCTGGCGCAGTCACTGCAACCCTTCCGTACGTTCACAAGTGCAATAATCTAAGGACTCTGTAAGAAAAATGTGCTAGCCTGGGAGGTGAGCAGCTATTGCCGGTGGCGACTTTTCACTCGTAGACATCTCAGCACTTGTCGCAGTGTCTGATGAATTGTAGTGATACTACGCGCACAAAGAATGGGAAGGCTACGAGAAAGTTCATAGTGGAAGGCATAGAACAATTTTGAGTCTTCATTCTTCATTAAAGGGCGTTACTGCATTGCGCATTCTTCGAAAAAACGATGGCGCGGCTAAAAAGCGTAGTAAGGCCGAAGACTGAACCGTGATCCAGTTTGATTCCAGGAAAAGGCCGCGCCGACAGCTGCCGGTTTGGTTTGCGAACTGCCGCTTGGTATTTTGCGGCCTTGCTATTAGGCTACCTCTTTGTCCCCCGCAGGGGCGTCTGCGTCAGCTGGCGTTTGGTGTGTTACGACACCACGTACCCGAGCACACGAGGGTTGGACCCTCCCGCGTGTAGCCGTGCGCGGCTTAGCCGTGTCCGGGGAAAAGGGGATCCTGGAGGTTGAGCCGATGCCGGGTGTTCGGACCTTTAAGGCCCCGCAGCGGAGGCAACACACCTCTTTGGCCTCTGCTTCACGTAGACGGCACCCCCGGTCTGACCCACCCGGGGGAAATCGGCAGTCACCTTTTCCTGTCTTCTCCCTCTAAACGCTTTTTTTACCCTCTTCTTTCACACCTGTCCTGTCTCCTTGTATCTTCTGTTCACTTCAATTTTTCGTAGGTGGCAAGGGATAACCTTGTGTGGCTAACCTGCCTTGGTTATTGTCGTATTAGGTTATAGTCTCGATGTACAGCTGGCGGGCACAGGACTTGTTCGCATGTTCCTGTCGCGTCCTCGCGTTGGGCTCCATGGTGGGCGGCCGGCACCGTGGCTGAACAACACATTTTTTTGTATGGCTCCCCCCTTCCCCCAATATGATCGCCCCTCTTATAAAAGAGGGCGGACCGAAGCAACTGAATTTTTCCAGAAAAGAAAAGTAGCGTTCCAAAATACCATGTAATACACAGTGAAGTAAAAGAAAAGCCAGCAAGAATCTTGTCCCCGTTCACAGTATCAAAGGCCTTGACAGAAGCCATCGGCTCTGGCTACAAGCTGTCAAAAATGTCTAGTGGCGATTTGCTGCTTGAGCTTCGAGACAATGTGCAACACACAAAAATGTCTAATGGCGATTTGCTGCTTGAGCTTCGAGACAATGTGCAACACACAAAACTGTCAAACCTCGCGTCCATTGGGGACACCCCTGTCTCCATTACATCCCACAGATCCCTCAACACGGTCCGCGGTGTAATATCAGAAATCGACTTGGTACACTTAACAGAACAAGAAATGTTTGGAGGCCTCACCGACCAAGATGTTATAGACGTTCACCGGATCAAAATCCGGAAGGACAACAAACAAATCGACACGAAACACCTAATCCTCACCTTCAACCGCAACACACTCCCTCAACAAATAGAAGTCGGCTATTTGAAGATAAGTGTAAGGCCCTACATTCCCTACCCCCGCAGATGCTTCAATTATCATTGGTTCGGCCATGGCTCACAGAGTTGCCGGGGCCGCAAAACTTGCGCAAAATGCGCTTCGAAAAAATATGCTACTGAAAACTGTAACGGTGCAGCGCGCTGCGTAAACTGCGAAGGAGAGCATGCCGCGTACTCCAGGGCGTGTCCGTCTTGGAAAAAAGAAAAAGAAATCATCACGCTGAAAACCAAAGAAAACATTTCATTCGAAGAAGCCAGAAGGCGCATCGCGCTAACAAACACATTCTGCTTCAATGGAAGAAGTAACTTCGCCGATGTGGTGCGACGGGGCGTAGCGCCACAGCAACCTTCGGCGGTTGCTGAGGCAACGGTTACCGGGCCTTCAGCGGAACCACCCACGCCCCAGGCAGAGACAGCGCAAGCTGCCCTGCCACCTACTAATCAGGGCCCGCCGGCCCTCAAGTCGACCGCCCAAGAGGTTTCTCCCCAACGGGAGAGGCCTAAAACACACACACCCATGGTGTCGCGGAGCTCCAGCGCCTCACGCGAGGCCATGGAGACAACTTCCAATACGCCCCCGCAACCGCGGAGGCAGAACTCATTCGAACGAAAGAAAAAAGAAAGAACCCCAATAACGGGTCCTCAAACACGAGGAACCTAATCATTTTAGCCACACCCCTACAAAATAATTAAACATGGCGTTCCTGATACATTGGAATTGTCGTGGACTTATCAAAAACTATAGCGACATAAAAGATATCCTAAACACTTTTTCTCCTGTGCCTTTATGTTTACAAGAGACGAACTTAGGACTACAACACTAGAACATTTTAAAAAACTACAAAGTATTTGTTGTGACAGAGAGCAAGCGAGTAGGCTCTCTGGAGGTGTCGCGATTATAGCCTAAAATTGTGCTGCTACTCACGAAATCAGGCTTCAAACGAAATATGAAGCTGCATCAGTGACCGTCCTTGATTTTAAAACAAATACCATATGTACTGTGTATCTTGAACCACATCTAAGTGTTACACTTCATGATTTAGAAGCACTTCTTAAACAACTACCAGAGCCATAGTTAGAAGTAGGGGATTTTAATGCACACTCGTCTTTTTGGGGGAGTGACCAAACAGACACTAGAGGCCGTATCCTAGATGATTTTATTTTGTCAAATAACGTCTGCCTGCTCAATACAGGAAAACACACATATTGCTCTCCAAGCTTAGGAAAAATGAGCTGCTTAGATTTATCTTTTAGTTCTCCATCACTTTTTACAGATTTTACATGGGATGTTGTTGACAACCCCTACGGAAGTGATCACCGTCCTGTAAAAATTAACCTATCATCCCCGCCAAAAATCATCCCAAGCAAACCACGCAGTTGGAAGCTGCACATAGCAAACTGGGCACTGATCCAAGAACAGGCCCCCAGCCTGGAAGAACTTTTCTCAATTAATCTAAATGTCGACGATCAAAACAAATTGTTCACAACCTGTATTATTAATGCCGCGCGGCTAGCTATTCCTCAGTCCTCAGGAATGGTTCGAGCTAATCATAAGAGCTGGCACATGCAAGAATGTAGGGAAGCAAAAAAGAAACAAAACAAAGCCTGGGGTATCTTCCGTAGATACCCAACCCATGATAATCATGTAAATTTTAAAAAGGCGATAGCCAACGCACGCCGCATCCGTCGAGATGCTGAGAAAACTTCCTGGAAGAACTACATATCATTTATCAACAGCTCAACCACATCCAAAAAATGTGGGAACAAGTCCAAAAATTAAATGGCAGCTTCTCCCCTTACACAATCCCGTTTTTAACAGCTCCTGGCACACAAACAAGTATATAGGAACAGGCAGACGTACTAAGGGAACATTTTTCTAATGTTTCAAGTTCCTCACACTACACTCAATCGTGCCTGAAGCACAAACATGCAACCGAAAAACAAAAACTTCCTATAAGTGGCTCTACAAATGCGCCCTCTAATACATTAATCACATTTCCCGAAATCCAAAAAGTACTGTCAGCAGGTAAACAGACGGCACCCGGCCCCGATGAAGTACACTATGTAATGCTGGCTCACCTCTCAGACGCTGCTGTAAACGCACTTTTAGAATGCTTCAACAAAATATGGGTATCGGAAAAAATACCGGAGGCTTGGAAAAAAGCCGTGATTGTACCGTTTCTGAAGCCTGCAATGCCGTCAACCAGCCCTAGCAGTTACATGCAGGCCTATACCTCCCATAAGTTGTCTCGCAAAATGATTCGAAAGTATCCTGAACATGAGGCTGATGTTCATTCTTCAATCACGTGAACTCCTTGACATCCACCAGTGTGGATCTTAAAAAACGCGTTCAACAACTGATTATCTCGTCCGCCTAGAAAATGCAGTCCGAGAAGCATTCGTACACAAGCAACACTGTTTAGCCGTCTTTTTCGATATCGATAAGGCTTACGATACCACCTGGAGGTTTCGTATTCCCCGCGATCTAGCAGAACTTGGTATTCGTGGCAGGATGCTGAATTGCCTGAAAGATTTCATGTCAGACCGTTCATTTCATGTACGCCTGGGTGCAACCCTTTCGAAGAAATTCGTCCAGGAGAAGGGATTGCCGCAGGATTGTATTCATAGTAAAAATGAACTCCATAGCAAAAATCATTCCTAGGTCCATTATGTATTCTGTATATGTTGATGACCTTCAAATAGCGTGCACATCCTCCAGCTTACCAACATGCGAGAGACAGATACAACTAACATTGAATAAACTCGCGATCTGGGAAGACAAAAATGGGTTTAAGTTTTCACCCCAAAAACAGTTACTGTCCTCTTCTCACTCAAAAGAGGCCTGCAGGTTGACCCCACCCTACACCTAGATGAAACCGTACTTCCAGTAAAGAATGGACAAAAATTTTTAGGTATAACTTTCGATAAAAAGCTCACGTTCCTACCACACATAGCCACTCTCAAAAAGAAAGCTTCCCAGTCACTAAATATACTCAAAGTACGGTCATATAAACATTGGGGGTCTGATGGAACATGCCTTCTACACATTTAGCGTTATTTAGTACGTTCCTTCTTAGATTATGGCTGCATAGTGTATGGTTCAGCAAGACCGACATACCTAAAAAGATTAGACCCAGTGCATAACTCAGGCTTGCGTATTTCATGCGGTGCGTACCGAACGTCCCCTATAACTAGCCTTTACGTGGAAACAAACGAACCCCCCCCCCTAGAAACTAGAAGAGTCGCTCTAACCTGCGCATACATTCTTAAGGTACAATCTCTACCAAAACACATTTGCTATCCCCTTGTAACAAAATGCCCTTCACGAGTAATTTTCAACAACAAACCACAAACTACAAGACATTGCTCCTGCGATTTGAAGAGATATGTCGGAATCTTGGCATAGCGGACAGATTACCTGACATTACTCACAGACAAAATCCACTACTTCCATGGTTCATCTTTCCGACGGCTTGCCATCTCACTTTAACACAGTTCCGTAAAGCACAAACTCCGCCACAACACATAATTCAGGAATTCCTGGCACTAGAAGAAAAATACAGCAGTTTCACAGACTTTTATACTGATGGTTCGAAAACGAATGAACATGTTGGAAGTGCGGTTGTACAAGGGATCTGGGAAGAAACAGTAAGACTTCCGCAGTGCACGTCCATTTTCACTGCTGAATGTTACGCCATTTCCATAGCCATAGAGGAAATAGTAAGGGAGAACCTCGCCATTAGTAATATATACACAGAATCCCTAAGTGCACTTAGACCTCTTCATGCTAGAAATGCAGTCACGCCATTATTAGGAGACATTATACACAATTTAATAAAAGCCACCACACAAGGACTGAACATTAAATTATGCTGGGTTCCGAGCCACGTCGGAATTAGTGGCAATGAGAGAGCAGATGCATGCGCCGCACAAGCCCGGAACAAACAAGTCACAAAAATAAAGATACCGCCTAATGACTGCATGAAGTTAATACATAATAAACTAAAGAAAAAATGACAGCCTGCTTGGAACAATGAAGTAAACAACAAATTACACTTGTTAAAACCCATGTTAGGCGAATGGAAATCTTGCACACACCAGGAACGTTTCAAAGAAGTCATTCTGTGCCGTCCTCGCGTAGGACATACACACCTAACACACAACTTCATTCTAACGAAAGAAAACAAACCCCAATATGAATTATGTGGAGATGACCTAACAGTAAACCACCTCTTATTTTCTTGCAGAAAACTTGAACCACTGGGGAAGAAGATTTTTACCATATTTTACAATGAACACATTCCTTCTCACCCAGCTTTGTTTTTAGGAGATGCGCTTGTTGATGTATCATGTGTTTCTAGCTTTTTAAATGAAGCAGGTGTTCTCTCAAAACTAAAACTTCGCAGAGTGCTTAACTACACATTACAGAACACCTCATGCACCTTCTCTTTTATGAGAAGAAGTCCTAAGGTCTTTGGCCAATCTGTTGGGACCCTCCAGGCTCTTGCCCAGACAAGGACTCACTGAGGTGTCCCAACTTTTTAAAGAATCTATACCTAGTGTTTGGCGCATGATAGCCTTAGCTGCTTATGTGCCATTAAACTCAACTCAACCTCTTTGTCTTTGGCGCTGACGTCGCTCGGTCGCCATCATCTGACGTCATGTCCGTGCTGCTACGTCAAAAGAACGAAAACTTAAAATCAAACTTTCCATCATGCTAATTAGCAGCTCAGCTAAGATTTTTGGACGAAGTCCTGTGTTACTAAGGCATGATCGCTAGTGACCTATTTGCAACTACATCCACCAAGCCTATCTTGCCAGGCAGGGTTACAAACGGTTACACGCACCATACTTAGCCATTGCCTTGAAGCTAACATATTTTCGAAGAGGTTATGAACTCGAGCACGTTAGTCACACGCTGCCAATCGTTCAGGTTCCACCCACATCCCAACTATTCTACGCACGGAAAGCTGCAGTTATTTTATAGACACCACGCAGAATCAGGCTAGGGAACGTAGTTATTATCGGCTACCCCTCACTCACCTCCCTCTCGGCTTTTCCTACCGTACACTGCCAAATACTCTTACTGAAGGCTCCATGCAGAGTTTTAAATTGTGAGTGCACCTATTCCCGACTTTCCCCCTCCGCATCGCTTGCCACACGAACAGCTGCAATACCGTTTTGCACTCCATACATTATCTAATGGCGATGAACCAAGCACTGTCACCTTTCACGCACCCCGCTCATCCTCTTGCAGCAGCTGGAATGCGATTTTAGACTTCATAAGATCTCATATGCTGGGAACATATAGCTATATATCGCACTTGCCCAGCGTCGATCATTCGCTGTAGCTAAAACTGTGGGCGATACAGCATAAATCATAATTACTAAGATGGAAACACACGTATCTGCCGGTAGCCACTAAATCAGGGACACTACGGTGCGCTCACTTGGAATTTGTGGTATGTCACGACGAAGACCCAGAAACCCACGAGTGCGGCGAGGAGTACGGATCCGCAGCATAGTCCAGGGCCTACGCCTACGCGGGCGCTCAGCATGTAGATGACGATTGGCATGCTGAGCAGCCCGGGCAGCGGTGAGAGCATGAGCTGAGCGTTGAACGAGATGATGGTACAGTCCACGCCCATTACGGACACAATGTAACCAGATGATGTACAGGCACGTGCCGTGGGAGAGTAGTTGAGCACCTGCAAGTGTTGAAGCGTTTCCCTAAGTTTAACGCTCATAAATTCCTCTAACAGAATAGGCAGACTTGAATACTGTGAAGTTCATGGGCATCTAACGAGTGTCCATGTTCTACCCTGTCGGTAAGGCACAAATATTGTTGTTTAAGCGCATTGGCGATAGTGACAAGCAAGGGGACACACACAAGTGCTAACGTCGGCAAGGACTTCGTTAGAAACATGTTCCCATATTTATACGCGTGCATATCGCATTCCTGCGGAAGCAAGCGTGTCCACGCAAATGTGTTCATGTGGGTCGACCGGCTCGTATACGTTGTCAAGGCGCTCAAATACTCCTATACATAGTGCATCTAACGATATCGGTACTTTGATCGAGAATGGGCTGCAACATACCAAATATAAATGTTGGCTTTCTCATCGCCACGTTTATCGCTCGGCTGTCATCCCTCGCTCTACCTCCCAACCTAATCACTTGGCTTCATCATTCCCTACAAGGCGCAGGCAGCTGGTCAGCATTAACAAACATGGTTCCTGACTAATGTGACGTCAGGCGTCCCACAAGGTGCTGGGCTATATACCATTGCTGTTACGCATATCCGTAAATGATTTCCCACCAGACACAAAACCTAAACTAAGGGTTTCTTTAGATGACTGCGTCATTTACGATGCCGTTCACAACCCAGACCATATTAGAGCGTTGCAACAGATCTATGCACTACGAGCGCATGGTATGAAACATGGCACATCCTTTTAGTTCGGCATGTGCAAGTCACCTTGTTCTCTTGCAAGTACACCGTCTTCCATAAGAGCTATAAGCTTAGTCGCTAGTATACCACGTCATGTTATACATACTTTGGAGTATATCTGAAGCACTCACTGTCACGGTGCATCGAAATCATCCACTCTCGTGCTTCACACACCTTGGGGTTACCGTCGCGCAACTTGAACGCTGCATTCCCTGCGTTGCATTTGTTCGTCCTGAAATGGCACATTTATCGTGTACCGTGTACGGAAGCAGACTTCCCAACCTAAGCACTAATTTCCAAGCCATTCAAAATCGTGCCACTCGCTTTATTGCGCCGAATATTCAATCATTTCGCAGGTGTGCACGACACGTGCTGTTCCCAGCATATTGCAGGGTGATAGAACTGTACGGCGTGCGTATGTGATGCTACGCGATGGGCCTACGCACAAGGTACACTAATCAGGCGTGAGGGCACTTCATCGACATCGGCATGAAATACACGAGTACTTGTGGATGGAGGCATGCGTGATACGGGCCCTCCAGAAAACCGCACTTGCACACTTTTGTATAGCTACAAGCACTGTTTCAAGAGTGTAAACCTTCTGAACCACTGCGTTACCAACAGACCTTGTTTTCACAATGGCGAGCAATAATCGCAAACCACTAATCAACTGCTTCACCTTCATGTGTTCATCCGGTGACGAGGATCCGTATTTGTAGCTATTAAGCACTGAACTAATTACTAATATTCACTGCAGTTTTGTATGGCCACCTCATTCCTCTTTCTTCGTTTTCCTGTGTCTCCCTAACCCTTACTCCAGTTGCGGAATAGAAGGCCAGAGGCCAACTTCTCAGGTAGACCTCTCCGCATTTTCTATCATAAAGCATTTCTCTCCTCTCTCGCCATTACTCCAACTACACCAGCATCCCTTCATTCTTCCTGCCTCCTATTTCATTTCGCCGTATCATCGCGTCTGTGCCTTCGTCACATGCTTTACTACCGCCCACAGTGACGTGAGATCTTGCTCATCCCGCAGCCATTCGTTCGTTTACTTATTTATTCCAAATGCCCTCAAACGCAAATGCGTTGCAGAGGGGAGTGGTTTCAAAGGAACGGTAAGTTATGCAAAGTTATACAAAAAAAACGGTAATGCAAGAAATATTACGGCAGAATACAAGAAATAACCACAAAAAACAGCGTGATGCAAACAATTTTAATCAGTCCCCTTGTACCACTTATAAGTAACCGCACTTTAGCGATGAACGCTCTTTTCGTCAACACAGTAGTTCAATGGAAATAATTGCAGGCGAGATTATCACTTGTACTCACGCTAACGTTTCCCGCCAGAAACTACCTTGTCGTTTCTAATAAGCATATGCCCTTCTACCTCAACTTTAGTCATGATCTCGCTCTGCACATTCGTGTATATATCCCTGCATATATATATATATATATATATATATATATATGCATCTATATATATGCCATTTTGCTTTTTCTTTCTTGAGTCTCCACATAGGAACGCAGTTTGTTTTCATGCTTTATAATGTCTTATGGATGCAGGTCATTTTCGTTCGTTTGCTGTTTGATTTGAGTTTGCTCATTGTGGATCACCGTCTGTCTGTCATTGTTGAGCTTTTGTTCTGAGCTAGTGGCGTTCTTTCTTCACTTTTATTGTTCACTAAGCCAAGTACAACCGCTGATACTCTATACGTGCGTATACGCCCTTCCTTATGTAATACGTCCGGGCTGTTACACAGGAAATGGAATGCACAGCGTTTGCCTAAAGATTAGAAAGCACGCATTGAGTGAGCTAATGTGGGCTCGATTCTTTTTGTCATGTTTCCTTAGAGTATTCGCGAAGAGGTGAATAATATCCTACAGAGCAACTTTGTCTCTACTTTAATGTCATGATGTGTTGGAACGCGCCATCACTGCCACCTTTTTCCGCGTTACATTTATAGATCCTAGGCGAAGAGAATCTGCCTTTCAGTTCTTTCTCTTGCTCGCAGGTACGAATTCCAAGTTTAAGAATAAAATAAAGTGGGATGCCTCTGCAAAAAAAAATAACCTCTGTAAAGAATCATTCGTCATTCCCCGCCCATATCTTTCACGTGTACTCTACAACGAAGGCAACAACAACAAATGTGCCTGCACAACGAAGAGCGCCCCGACAGCTCAAAGGTTGCTTTAAAAGTGTGCTGCCACTGTGCAGTCGCCACTCATCTGCGCTAAAGGCATCGCTAGCGACGCTGCGGCCGAGCGTGCCGTTGTCAGCGAAATTCGCAGTCCAGCTGTACTGCCTCCGCTATTGCTCAACTGATATGCTGCTCGTTCTAAAAGCGTCGGTTGAACAATACATCGCATTTGATGACGTTATCATATACTGAAGCCCGACGGCATCCTCAGAGTCTTCTGTAAGACGTAAAGCACTCGAATTCGGATGAAGGCTGCAGTGATGAATAGCCTGTAAACACTCAGGACGGCAAGGAAGGCGACAGCTGGGTTTGACCACCTGCAGCTTCACCTGGCGTCACCCAATCACGAAGCATGTCGTCGGCATGGTGAGGTCGGCTGCCGCTGCACATTCTGTCAGACGAAGTGCGTGCAAGAAACAGCGACCTATTTAACAAAGCGTCTCTTGAATTCACGTTAACTAGAGGTTGTCTCTCATTATAGGCGCTTGGCCTGCTCCATTGCGAATGGTATGGTGCGGCATATTTTCAGCGAAGATTAATTATGTGACCATGAGTGCTATGCAGAATGCGCCGAGTTTGGCGAAACTCAGGATCTTCACGAGCTCTGGCGACACCCCAAGATGAAAGCACGAATGGTACCGAGACACAGTTTATCTTTCGACAAGCCTCCAGTTTCATTGGTTTATCTAGATTCACTCTGGCTGGCTATCATTCCTTGGACGTTGGTTGCCTTCTGGGCGGTCGATAAACTGGGGCTCACGTTATCATACCGTCGGTGTATGGTCGTGCCTTCTTTCACTTTTTTGTCGTTCCGCCGAGTGCATTACATGCACAAGCAAGTTATAAAAGAAATTCATTTAGTACAATATTATTAGTTACTTTAACGTGGTTTAGAAGCATTTTAAAGCTTACAAGATGTGCACTGAATGTGTATTGGACTAATTTGTAATTTAGTACCCTTCGCATTATACCACGAGGGAACGCTGTGGTGGCGTCATCACATCCATTCACCGGGCGAGCATGGCGGCTAAACATCGAAGAGACCCAGTGTAAACAAACTCGAACAACGAGCTTGCAGTGCGCGACGTAGTGATCAGGCTCGACGATGACCACTATTTCTTGGATAGTTCTGTTCCTCCGTGTATAGTTCTGTTCCTCCGTGTGACCGACTACTAACAGGCGTGCTGCAACTTTGCTAGCGGCAGAATTCATACCACTACGCTCCGGATCATCAATCAAAAGCCGCCAATGAGATCAGTCATGATCATCTGGGCGCCAGCTCATCAAGGCATTCCTGGCAACGAGGTCGCCAACCACGTGGCTCGAGATCTGACCCACCGAGTCGACGCCGAGAAATCTGAACCCGAGCGCATGCACCCTCTAGTCTCTTACCAAGACATCACACAACACTACAAGCTAACCCGCAGAACATATGCACCCCCACACAAGTCACTACCTAGAGAGCAGGAGCGATTCCTCCGAGCTCTACAGGTTAATACATTCCCCCACCCAACCAGAAATCACCTCGTAGACCCTACACAATTCTCTCCGCAATGCCGCTTCTGCGCAGAGCCGGGGTCCCTCAGGCACATAGAAGGGGTTGCAGAGTGGCACCATTAAATCCTCCGAACCCTTACCCTACTAACGAGCTTTGGGAGAGAGCCTTGGCCAGCTCCGACCTCGAGGATCAGCAACGGCTGATTGCGAGGGCCCAGGACGCGGCCCGAGCTCAAGGCATTCTCGAATGAGGACGCCTCTCCAAAGCTTCATTCACCCAATAAAAATGTTTATTCTCTCTCTCTCTCTGTTCCTCCGTGAGCATTCTTTTCGTGCACCCCGTAAGACTGCCAATAGCTTCGGCGATTTTACAGATCGCAACGCGCCCCTACTGTTCACGGCGCAATGCTGAAGAAACAATTTGTCCGCTGCTGCTTCTGCGAGGGCGTTGAGTTCCTCCACTCTGCATGACTGCGAGCGTCACGCATATTACATAGTGTGTGCATAAAAGAAGACAGCCTATATAGCTACGATACGACAAGGAGGCGGTACCGACGATGAATCTCTCTACCAACACAGTGAAGGAGACATCAACAAACTGCAGATAAGTATATTTCTACTGTTCCATATTTAGCATAATAAGATTGCACGGATTAAGTCACTTTCGTAGTAACGAACTGAATGTCCAGCAGTTTAACGAAGGCATTGAGAACCAATGAGTATTCGTGCTTTTACATGCAAGCGGGCCCGCGAAAATATGGAAAAGATGAAGGTAACCTTCACTAACTTGGTGAGATAACAGAAATTCATCAGTGACATTAAGACCGCAGAATTTATGGAAGAGTATCTTTATCCAGGTGAAATATCAATAGCAGGTACTGATATAAAGCAGGAAACTTATGCAAAAATTTCATGGGTTGAAGAGCACAGAGAAGGCATTACCGAATCGTGATCGCCACGTTACCGATATCCTTGAAAAAAGTTTAGAATAATTGCATTCTACCGGTTATGCAATATGGGACATAAACCTGGAGGTTAACAAAGAAACTTGAGATGTCAAGGACTGTCCAGAAAGCGAAGTAACAAAAATTGTTGGAGATAGCATTAAGGCAGGAAGACAGGGGCGTAGTAAACCGTGGCAACTGATATGCTAGTTGAGATTTAAAAAAAATGGAATCGGCAGGCAGGCCACGCACGTATTCAATCACTTGTTGCCAATTCATAACAGGTGATTACATAAGCGTGGCAGAATGGATGTCAAGGAGAGAGAACTACAGCCGAGGATGGTAGAAAATTGCGTAATGGTACAAAAGTAGGATGTTTGTAGGCATAGGATGCAATCAGCTCGTATAAGACAGGATTGTAGGGTGAGGCATTTGTTTTTCAGTGAACAAAAATAGGTTTGTTAGTGCTGACAGTAGGTGCGGGGACACCTCACCTGCTGGCACACTAATCAGCATTACAACTGGCTCTGAAAAAGACAACCCCAGTTATGAAAAATAAAGCAACGTTGTCCCGACACATTGTTTTATTATGCATACCACACTAAAGGCTTCCACAGTTAAGGGCACTTAGTATTAATAGTGCAACGAGCATTTTTCTTTGTAAATAATGGTTTGTATGCGGTTGATTCATTCAAACAATCCACTTTTCTTTTGCAGCAAAACATTCTGCTGCTGGAGGCACTCAACCGCCTGGTGGCAGTAGGCGAGCGCCAGGCATGTGCTCGTGAGAGTGCGTCACAGAGGTCCAGAGGGCAGCTCTGTAACAGTAGTATCGGTGCCGTCACTGCTCTCCAGTCGAGCCCCCAGAAGGCATCTTATGAAGGAGCTTTCAGTTTAAGAACATGAATAAAATTATTGCAGTAAACATTCTGCTGCGCATATTAGGATACCTTTAACAAGCACTTGGTGTCTCTTCAAAATAGGCAAAAACGTAAAAAACCTGTGCCACTCTTGGACTATGTAAATAAAAAATACACTAATGCAGCATACACGTCATTGTGCTGTTTGTTTTTTCCATGTGCAAGAATACAGTGCGTGTTGATTAGCCACAAGATGAACGGTGTGTGTAATTCACAATGAAAAGACAGGAAACAGCAGGAGCTTCATAATGCTATCACGTATAGACTGTGCATATGACTGCAACACTCCCCGATTCAAACGTGCCATTACATGCATGTTCGTTACCACATATTCTTTAACAATGTCATATATTTGCATGTACTAAATTTCGCACATCTTATGCCCTTGCATAGCACACTTCTGATGTATCCATTTCATAGGCCAAATAATTGTAAACTTTGTCCTTTTGGGTTGTATGAAAAGCAGCATCCTTTACAGTCGGATGCAACTTCAGAAGACAGGAGAGGCCCCGTCCAGATAACCAAAGCGCAGCAGCCAATTGCCTCCATGTCTAAAGAAATAGTCCCTCTCCAACGAGCAGCTATTAGTGCGTCCGGCGGCACGACGTCAGTCTAGAGTGCGTGCCCATTGATGCAGGCTTGTGTTCACCTGCCTTAATGTGCAGATTCCGCAGCCTCCTAAAGTTTTATCCAACTATAGAATCATGTAATGCTGTGCACCAGTTGCATAGACTTCTGCAACTTGATAGCACACAATGATCAGGAGCAGAAATCTATAAAGGCATCCAAGCAAAGCTGGCTGGCCACACTTCCATTATGAGGGGCTGTAAAAAGGTCTCGCCAAATATTCCCATGACGTCCTTGAAGAAGAGGCGGTGTCTGGCACTTCTTTAGAATCAAAAACAGATTACAGTGAATGTTGTGTATCACGTTAAAACAAACTGAGCTTGGTTATCTGCACAGCATGTAATGGGAGGTTGTGCTTCACATAGGAAACAAACTGCTCTGTCCAGTACAATTATGAGGCCGGTATGTCACCTATTATGTCAACAGTGTCAATATAAAAATTACACTTTTCACAGGTCATTGATTTCACCATTATTTCTGTATGACGGTTCTTTCAATCAGTACTTGTATTACATGAGCAGATGGATTTTAAAGGAAAGCTTTGTTTGCAAACCTTCCCACTTCCATAATTGTGTGGCAAGGCACTGGCATGTTGTCGAATAGCTCACACTTCTTCGGTCCTGCACCAAAGAAGCCAAATGCTCTATTGGAAGTTTGATCGCACAACAATTCGACGGCACACAAAGAAGAGTAACACACACAGCAGAGCGTTCTGCTGTGTGTATTTCTCTTTGTGTCCCATCGAATTGTTGTGCAATTAAACTTCTAGCTTCTATACCAATACACCTTGTCTTCAACCTCACCAATGCTCTAGTTATTAGGCCACAATGGCGCACATCTTTGAAATGTCCCAACACAAATTAGCTCTCCAAAAAATCATGAGTGTTAAATTTTGCAGCACAGGTGTATGCACGTGTCATATTCTTTACCACTAAACTCACATGAATCAAAGGGCAAGCACTAATCCGCCTTACTGCTGCCATTATTATCATCATCATGACACCAATGGAAAGACAGTGCCACGTTTCCGTAAAGGGAGGGCCGTAGGGAAAGGTGTGACAGCGAGGCTTACAATAAAAATAACGGTTACGAGACATGTTCAATGCCAATATACGCTGCATGTCGCTCATCCTACTTCGGCGTTGCGGCAAGCGTTTACTCGTTTGGGTATATCACGTTTTGTGTAATCATTGCTCTAAAGCTGTGCAAACAGTTTATTTGCTCTGCAATTATTATTTTTATCGTGGTGGGTTAAAGACCCACTTTTCATTGGCACCTGCACCCCATTTCTCCCAATATGTAATTTTGCCTTGGTGGTTCATGACATCTTCACGTACACCGAGTTCAGCGGAGCATTGGATCTGCATTGTTCTACTGCTTAAGAATTAGAGCCCCATTATGAGACGAAAATATACGATTTATCCATCCAGAATCACGCTGCCCCCCCCCCCCGAGAAGAAAGAGAAGATACAATGAACCTCTGGCACATGCATGAACAGTGAACAGAGCAAACAATCTGAAGTATTTTCTTCATGCAAGCCAGCACGCTAAAATTCTCAATGCATTTTCATTTCGCCACAAATGCATAGGCACAACCAGCTTGGCGCAACATCCACATCTCGCGCTGCAACGAACTGTGCAACACCTCGCTGATTCATGGTGCGGCCGATAGATGACGCATGACCAAAATTCAGCATTATGCATACTAAGTAACTTCACCAATGAAGAACCCCAAGTTTTTATGAGATTAGCATTCATAGGCTACTTAACACATTTGTGATATCCATTTATTTATTTATTTATTTATGCTTAATTAACCTCTTTCCCAAAAAAGCGAGCCATTTGGAAGGCACCCTGACAAGTAGAACAATCGGCAAAAAGTAATCAACCCGCGAAAAAGTCAGTATCATAAGCAGCCGCATGTGAGATGTTGCTAACACAAAATTCAAGTCGGCTACACAGAAGTGACAAATTTGGCAATATGGCGTGTCTAAACATTGCTTCAATGCGAATCACAGTAACGCTGACATAGAAGGCGCCTTAATTCCTACGTACGTTCCGTCGACACACCCGACTCCGTTCGTAATGTTCCCGTGAACTAGGAAGCATTCTTCTATATATGCCCGCTCAGCCGCAGTATTCGGAAAAGCTAGCCACCGCTTACGCATTGCCGCATCGATAAGCGCGTCAGACACATCTCTGACGCAGTGGCTAACAGTAGTTTGATGGCGTTCAATGTAACGCTCGGCGCCGACGCTTCCCTGAAAACTACCAGTCCCATAGAAACAGAGGGCACGGAGGAGGACTTGCTCTACGACGGTGAGCGAATGAAGCCCGCCACGCTGTCTCCGCAAGACGAGAGTCTTCGCCTAGCTCGTCACACAGCCAGCGCACTGATGTCTTCGACAAGCGAAGACGACGCTGAAACTCTCCGTCGGTCATGTAGGTGAACGGGTCCAGACGGTCATACTGACGCTTGCTGCCGCCGCCATGTTCCAGAGTTGAACTCGGAGGGGTTCCGCGATGTACGAGTTTAGCACGAGTTCAGCTGTCAATGAAAACCAGAGGTCACGCCCCGCGCGAGGCATGTAACTCTTGTGCGCGCACCCACCACAGTCGAACCACGCCCAACTTCCGGCAACAGCGACGCGGTGTCGAGCTGAGAGGCATCAACAATCTTCACCGCCGACTTAAAACACGCACAACGCACTGTCGTCGGTGATGTACTGAGCGCCACTATCAAAAACAAAGCGTTGACTGTCGCTGCGCTGGCTTATATATGCATGCATCTTCTCAGGCTGAGATGGCCCCACAACACGGTTTCATTGCCTGCATTGTGGCGACGTAGCCCACAGTAAATAATTATCGGCACGTCACTGTAGCTGCTTGCAAGGTGTCGATGCGCCGAGGGGGAAGACGATGCTGAGGAGTGCGTATCGCAGCAGTCGTTTGAGATGGCTGCTTTGTCATCGGTGATGAATCGGAGCCACAGCGTCGTAAACACGATCAGCGCCCGAGAATCGCGCGCTCTTCTAGACCCAGTGCAATGGCATTTCTTTATCACAAGCACTGCGCACTCAAGAGTTCCAACACCTCTCTCTGTTCGAAGTCTGGTTTCATAACTGCACACAAGAGCCCTCACCTGCCAAAATGCGATTGCTGCGGTGTCGTTACGATATCCATCTGCGATCGGCGCTCGCTCCAGCAGAGGTAATCCGATAGCACCTTGGACTGGACAACACAATCAAATACTGCGTACATGCGCTCAGAAGCACCTTCACTGGGCAAGCGATGACAAACGATGAATTGTGTCGCTGGGAAGCACGCACTTTTCGCAATGTATCGTAGAGGCTTCGCGCACAAAGATAAAGTGATACATTTTCACTGAACTGCGTCACTACGGACCCTAAAATAACCTACCGCCATTTTGCAGCGACAGCCGTTGCTCCCGTACACTCCATGCTCCCGTATCTATGACTAATGTGTCGTTTTTAGTCGATAAAACGAGGGTCTTAATTACCTAGTGAAGCGCCTGCGACGAACAGCCGTACCGCGGCGTTTCTATTCCCCTCATAGAAAAAGGGTGGCCGTGACCCTCCACGGATCATGACTGACTCTTTTAAGAATAGCACTGCAGCGCCCCTACGCGACTTATCACCGTATGAACTCCCTCGTGCGTGCGACCCTCTTCAATGTATCCGCTTCTAAGCTTTCGCCTCACTGTCGCCACTCGCGACAAGAAGTGCAAAATTTAATTATTTGCTCGAACTCGGTTTGTCATCACAAATTTCTAGCATTGAAAACGAAAAACAGACATTTAAAGAAATAAAAGTATTCGTTATTTTATTTGTTGTATTTTAATGTATTCGTTTGAGTTAAAGTGTAGGTGAACAAGGCTCCGCATGTACCCTGTTCGCATTCGATGGAGGATAGAAAGATAGTGCCCGAAAGAGGACGCACGCCCTTGACGCGCCCGGGAAAGGCATGGCAAGCGGCTCATGGCAAGTGTGCAGACAGACAACGGGACAGTCACGGCATTGCTAAGTTACGATAATCCGTTGATAACAATACGCGGCGCTGGCGCGTTTCGTTGTGCAGCCTTCTGCGCTTGAAATGTGGAAGCAGCGTGCCGCGCAGGGTGCGCTCATGTTGTCATAGGCGTTAGTACGCGGCTTTTTGTCGATAATATTCTTTTTTTGCCTGTAGCTTTTGCGCGTTCCGCGCTATCTCTGTTGACTGACTACCGTCGACCAAACTCGGGTAATACTCGGGTGAACGAGAAACTCGGCGCATCCTGCATAGCACCCCATGTGACCGAAGATTTTGTTATGAAGGCATTCGGACTGTCACATGAAAATGAAAAACATTCGATGCCACTGAGCAGCGACGTTTGATACAACGGCGCTTTATCCTACTGTCGCTTCCTGTGCGGCGTACCCGGCAGCGAAATTGAGACATGGCTGACAGCTTCGAATGGTCGTTTTGGAGCGCAATAAAGCGCTCCCAGAAGGCCGATCTCATTTGCGTAATCGAAAAATTGGCTGAAGGCTTAGCTTGGTCAAGCCTGGAAGATTGCGAAAGCAATACCCTTGGCTGCGCCTTGGTTCGGCTGATGGTGTGGACATGGTTGCCCTTTGTTAATTGTCTTTGTTATTTCAGCACGGCGCTTTCTTCTGTTGAAGTTGTAGCGTTCCATACTATTCATAGATGCAGCATCGTCACCATTTGAAGCATCCGTGATAGTCTCTTCGGCATTAAGAGCGTCCATGAAACTTGTCTCCGAACTACTGGTTGTCTCCATAGTTTCGCTACCGTTAACACCACTCATTAAACTTGGCCCTGAACTTGTAGATGCACCCGCATCAAGCGATGTTGATCGGCGTGCTCGCCACGCTGCTGCATACGCACGTTGTTTAGCTCGCCGTTCTTCTTCTGTTTCTTCAGCACGGCGCCGTCGCTTGGCCGCAGCAGATCGTTCCAGCCTCGCTTTGTACACATCATCCGACATAGCGCAAGGCAGCGCGCCGACCACTGCGAGGCGCCGAGCTGTAGCCCCATTTATCCTCCTAGCTTGACGGCACACCAGCGAGCGCCCTCTCTCGGCAGCGCCGCAGCAGCGGCGCGCAAGGCTTCGCCGCCACCATCGATGCCGCGAGCTGGGGCCCCGTCTCTCGGTCTGGCCTGGCGTCACACGGTCACGTGACGCGCAGCTGTGTAAGGAGAGAGAGAGAGAGAGAAAATAATGCAGAGAAAGGCAGGGAGGTTAACCAGAGGTAGTTCCGGTTGGCTACCCTGCGCAGGGGGAAGGGTTAAGAGGGATAAAAAGAGAAACAGAGTGGGAGGGGGAGATAGAAAGAAAGGGAGACAAGCACGAACAAAGCGCGTACACTACAGAACGGTAGGGGGCGGCATTCTTAGAGTCTGTCGTGAAGCCCCATAGACCGCAAGGCCTTCAACGCGGATGTTCTTTCGGAGCATTGGCCTAAAGCTTTTATTTCTGAAAGTGGACGATTGTCCAGCTGGTCCAGTACCCTGCACATCACTTGTCTCTCAGCACTGTATCGCGGGCAGACACAGATAATGTGTGCGAGCGTCTCCTCGATGTTACATGTGTCGCACGTGGGGCTGTTGGCCATTCCTATGAGGAAAGCATAGGCGTTTGTAAACGCAACGCCTAGCCACAGACGGTAAAGCATGGTCTGTTCACGTCGTGGTAATCCAGGCGGGAGGTGCATCCGTATGTCCGGAGACAACGAACGCAACCGACACATGGTGAAAACATTTGAGTCCCACAGGGGCAAAGTACACTAACGGGACATCAATCGCAGCCCAGCCGCAGCGTCTGTTCGCGAAAGCGGAATGAAGACTCGTTGACCACTTTCATGTGCCGATCAGGCGGCTTCGTCGGCTTGGTCATTCCCGCTGATGTTACAATGTCCTGGAAGCCACTGAAAGATTATGCTGTGTCCCTTATCATAGCTTTGATGATATATGTGCCGAATTTCTGAGGCCAGTTGTTCAGTGGGTCCGTGGCGCATTGGGCTTCGTATGCACTGAAGGGCTGCCTTGGAGTCACTGAAGACTGTCCATTGTTGCGGTGGTTTCTGCTTAATGAAATCAAGTGCAGCACGGAGCGCCGCGAGTTCTGCACCCGTCGATGTGGTCACACATGAAGTTCTTAATTTGATTTCCTCAGAGTGTGCCGGATGATGACTGCAGCAGCAGCGCAGTTGAGTTTTACTGAGCCATCTGTGTATACATGTTTCCGGAATCTGTGCACGTTGTGAATGTGCTCCAAAGTTGCTTGCTTCAAAGCTTGCAATGGCGCTCCAGCTTTCTTTCTGACTCCTGGAATTGTCAGTTGCACTTGCGGCCGGTGCAGACACCACAATGGATCTGACAATCGTGAAGCGGGCGTAAATTCTGATGGCAAGTACGACTGATGTCTTACAATAGTTTTAGCAAAAGTTGAAAGTGGCCTTTTTGCTGGCAAGCAGGCAAGATGGTGTGAGGGAATCCGAGTCAGGTGTCGGATGTGCGCTCTCAGGACATCTGTATCAATGTAGACTGTCAAAGGCGTGTCTCTGGCTATGGCCACTGTCGCAATCGATGACGTTGTCTTGGGAAGACCGAGACAAGTCCTGAGTGCTTGGGCTTGCACGCTCTGGAGTTTGCGAATATTCGTAGTACAAGTATTACCTATTACAGGTAAGGAGGCGCCACGACCACCGATGGGCCGAAAGTGCGAGCAGTATTGCCCGGCCCCGCACACTCCCTAAGTTAAACAAATGGCCACAGAGGGCGACAAATCAATCGAGGCGCGTTTCAGCGTAAGCGCGCATGTGGAGCTACTGTAATTTGGTCGCATACTTTAATTTGTGCTTTCTCTGCTAGGGGCGCTAAACATGCTGAATTTTTTTACTTTACACAAACCGTTAACATAAACAATCGAGGCGTCTAAGGATGTTTTTTTTAGCTCAGGCAAATATGCAGTTGATTTTTTTTAATTTGATTGTTGAAGCTGCTTTTTAGTCATAGCGTCAAGGTTTTTGTACTTGATTAACCACCGACAGCCGAAAGCCTATTGGTATCGATGTGTTTCCTGGCCGTTGGCGTTCGAATACTACGGCGGTAAAACATATCGAAAAGCCTGCGAGTCATTACATAGACTTGCTATAAAGAGGTCTACTCTTGGCAAAAAATAGTGCCTCATTTTGTTTAGGCGTTGATTATCATAATGAATGCGGCGGAGGTTGAGGGAGCACGCTTGAAGGTACGTTTTATGCCGTTGATCTCCGTAACACCGTCAGTACGCAAACCGATGTCACAGAACACTCGATCCATCATTGTGTGTTCTCCGTCATCGCTTGTTTGCTGTACGCCTACTAATTCTTCATTTCTTCTTCAAGTGTTGTATCCTACTTTTGTCCTCGTTCTCTTGTGCTTCACTTACAGTATGTCGTTTTGTCAGCTGTAATGCGCATTTGCCAAACCAATACATGTTTGATAAGACGCAGTGGTTATCATAATTTCACTACACATGTATTAAGCGGGCACATATGGTTCAGATACAGATACCTGTTTGGGGACGTTGATGCGGAGATTAGGATAATTATGACACCCGTAAAGAAGAGGCAGCTGACGGCCCTAAGCTGTTGCGTTCTTTCCCCCAAACTACCCGGGCTGGTAGTGCTGCAAAGATGCTTTATAAAACTGACACGCGGTGACAGGGAAATTATTATACTTAACAGCCGACCGTACGTTTTGTAGCTTAGGTCTTCTTTCTTGTGCGTTTGTGCTACCCTTATTAATGAGCCATTTCTTGACTATGTTCTTGACTATATATTGACACGTGTACTTATCTTTATCGGGCGACCACGTTTCGCTGCCTAACAAATGTTATCGCACAGCGCGGGACGGCTCTGCATGTATCCGAAGTTTCTGGAAAGTTATGGATGCTTCTATCCGCTGTCTGTTGTCGCCGAACCTTGTGTTATCTGATTTCTTCGCGTGACTCGAATGTTGTAGAACTTTGTGGAAGGCATGCGGGTCCCAACGATTAGTCTGGAACATTCGATGACTGCTGTATAAAAGCCGACGCACTTGACCCGCTGATCAGATTTTACGACGATCGCCGACTGTGTTCGCCGCTCTCGTTGTGCTTTAAGTATAGCCTGTTTTGTGGGCACAGGTTCGCCCAATAAAAGCTAGTTTTTGCCTTTCACAGTTTTGCTACTGTGTTCCTTGACGTCACGACCACGTGACATCTGGTGGAGGTGCGTTGCGTTCATGTACCGGACGCCCCCACAAAGCCGTGACCCAAGCCCGCACTCGGAAGACACCAACGTCGCCAAGAACCAGCGAGGTAGCCGCAGGCTGCGAGGACTGCCCCCGGAGCACGGACTTTTGCCTGATACGACTAGGAAGATGGCCACCAATTCCACCCCAATGGCAGCCCCAGCGTCACCCGTCGTGCTGCAGCAGCCCAGGGAGCCTCCGACGTTCCGCGGTTCAACTTTCGAGCACCCGGAAAGCTGGCTTGAGACGTCCGAGAGAGTCGCTACCTTTAACAACTGGAACAGCGACGACAAACTGCGATATGTCTTCTTCGCTTTGGAAGACGCGGCCAGGACGTGGTTTGAGAACCGAGAAGCCACCATAACGACCTGGGAACTTTTCCGAAGCGGCTTCCTGCAGACATTCGCAAGCGTCGTACGCCGAGAACGAGCCCAACCGCTATTAGAAACCCGGGTGCAGCTACCTAATGAGACGACCGCGATCTACACGGAAGAAATGAGCCGTCTCTTCCACCACGCCGACCCTGAAATGCCCGAGAAGAAAGTCCGCCTGCTGATGCGTGGTGTGAAGGAGGAACTTTTTGCCGGAATGGTACGAAGCCCACCGAAGACCGTCGACGAGTTTCTTCGCGAGGCCACCAGCATCGAGAAGACACTCGAGATGCGAAACCGGCAATTCGACCGCCGCACGAACTCGACAAACTACGCCGGAGTTCAATCACTGGCCACCGACGACCTGCGCGAGACTATCGAGCGGTCGTGCGGGAGGAGCTACAAAAGCTGTTCCCACCATCACAGCCTCAAGTGGCTTCGATTGCCGACGCCGTGCGTGAGGAGCTCCAACAACAACTTGGAGTAGCCCCTGTATCGCCCCAGCCTGAGCCGCAAGCGATGACCTACGCCGCCGTCGCACGCCGTCAAGGTCCCCCTCCGCGGCCGCGCCAGGGCCCTGTCACGCCGCAGTTCCGTCGTCCACCGCCGCCAGCGCCAGCACGACCACCCGTCGCCCAGCGCACCTACGCGAGGAAGACGGACATTTGGCGCGCTCCTGACCACCGCCCGCTCTGCTACCACTGCGAAGAAGCGGGGCACATTTACCGCCGATGCCCATACCGCGACTTGGGACTGAGAGGGTTCGCCGTCAACGCGCCGCGTCCACAGCTTGGAGAGCGCCCACGTGACATCGCCGACTACCTCGCCGCTACTCAGTGGAGCCCTCGACGGCCGTCCCGTTCGCCATCACCAGGCCGCTACCTGTCGCCGCAGCGCCGACCATACATTGGCCCAGTCCGGGGTCGGTCAGCGAGCCCATATCCGGAAAACTAAAAGCAGCAACCGATGGAGGTGCGGTTGCTGTTCGTCGAACTGACGAAGATCCTCCGCCGCCGACGAAGACACCGACGAAACTACCTCGACGACATAACGACACGCCGCCGTCCCGACGAAATCAGGAAGCCAAGACTACACCGACGAAAGAAGACTTGACGTCGCGACGTACCAGCTTCAGTTCAACACGACGCAGCCGTGATCCGACGCCAAGACCCAACTGCAACGCAAGACAAAGAACCACCGACCTCGACGTGCTTCTAGACGGCCACGCAGTCACCGCCTTAGTCGACACAGGCGCCGATTACTCAGTCGTGAGTGGACACATCGCCGTCCAGTTGAAGAAGGTTAAGACTGCATGGGAAGGCCCTCAAATTCGGACCGCTGGAGGACACCTCATCACGCCGACTGGAATCTGCACGGCAAGAATAACCATTCAAGACCGGACTTACCCTGCCACCTTCGTTATCCTCCAACAGTGTTCACGAGACGTCATTCTCGGCATGGACTTCCTCAACCAACACGGCGCAGTCATCGACCTGAAGTCGAAGTCAATAACGCTGTCGGAAGATCATGCGATACCGCCGGAGAGCCCTCGTAGTCACCACGCCTTGAGTGTGCTCGAACATCACGTGAGCATCCCGCCTCGCTCCAGCATTTTTATTTCGGTCGGCACCGAAACACCCGCTGACGTAGAAGGCGTCATCGAAGGCGACCAACGTCTACTGCTAGACCGTGAAATTTGCGTCGCAAGAGGGATCGCTTGACTGCACGGAGGACACACGAAAGTGTTGCTGTCAAACTTCAGCCAGGAGTTCACCCTTATGAAAATGGATTTAGAGTTCCTTTAGAACTCCTAATGAGTTCCTATGGAGTCAAAAGGGACTCTATAGGAACTCGCGATCTATAGAGTCGTCTGCATAGAATCTCTATAAGAAGTCTATAGAAACCTTTCTATAGAAACAAGTCATTTCACACACAATAGATGTGCAATAGAGTGTGTATTGACGTCCTATGTACTGAATTCTATAAAGTAATTTTAATTTATAAAGTAATTAGAATGTCTTTAAAACTTCTAACGCAACCTGTCTATAGAATGGCTCTCCATTCGTTCTCTATAAATGTTCTATAGAGAGTGTATTGTCATCATATGTACAATATTCTATAAAATAATGTCTATAGAAAGTTTTTAACACTTCTAATGCGGCTTGTCTATAGACCGACTCTCCATTCACCCTCCATAAATGTTCTATAGAGGTCGTATTGACATTTTATGTACCAAATTCTATAGAAAATTTTTTATTGAACGTTTTCAGAAACGTTCTATAGAGGTCGTATTAACATCTTATGTGCCAAATTCTACAGAAAAAATGTTTATAGAACCTTTTCAGAACTTCTAATGCGGCCTGTCTATAGAATGGCTCTACATCCACCATAATAATTCTATAGAGGTCGTGTTGACATCTTATGCACCAAATTCTATAGAAAAATTTATAGAACGTTTTCGGAACTTCTAATGCGGCCTGTCTCTAGACTGGCTCTCCATTCCCGTTCTAAAAATGTGCCATCATATGGCATATGTACTGAGTTCTATAAAGGAACGTTTATAGGACATTAAAGAAGCTAAAGTGCGGCCTGTCTAAGAACGGCTCTATATTTTCACTCTATAAACAGTACCCAGTATCCAGTGCATCGCTGGATTATGGGTCCAGTGCCGCGCGCTGGATGCATGGGGCGCTGGGCAAGCGCGGCGTACTGGGAGGCGCTGGTTACTGGTGCGAAAAACAGCTCTAGCGCGTTAAATACGCGGTGCCTAGACACCGTATGCATTTTTTGAATAGAGAAAGCAACAGAGAGCGTTTTAGTGCAATGAAAAACGAAAAAAAGAACATGTAAAAACAGAAGTGCTCTGACCAGGATTCGATCGTCGCACCTGCAGATCCCCAGCCTGGATCACTACCGCTACGCCACGCCAGCATTTTTTTTTTTCTTTATTTCCAGCTTGGCTACAAGCCTCAAAAGTGTTTGTGATCATAGATCACACTCGTTTTATATGTGTCAAAGTATCAAGCATTGACACCACAGCTTCATCACAGTCATTCATCTTGTACACGTCACGTACCTGCACAACCATTTCCACAAAATATTCATACACAGTTCGGCCTTTAACATCGCAATGTCTATATGCCAACAGACTACGCCATACTGCGTGCAGTCCAAGTAAAAAGATCATATCCATCTGTTCAAAATCGCGTTCAGGCGGTAAAAAACGAATGCCATGTGGATTGAGGGGTAGGTCTATCTTTAACGTTCTCTGTAATATATCCCAAAAGAATATGGCATTATTACAATCGATGAAAACATGTTCAATCGTTTCAGCTTTGTTGCACAGAAAGCATCTGCTTCCCCATGGCACATAAATCCCTCTTTCCTCTAGCCATGTTTTAACAGGCAAGGTTCCCGTGTGAAGCTTGAAAAAGAATGTTTTTACGTTCGCCGGTATACACATATTTTTAACCCTTTTAAGTACGTCTTGCCCAGGCCCTTGTTGAAAAATTAACCGATATAATGGAACAGGGAACACACTTTCAATGAGATCCTTCATAAGACGTTTTCTTTTTACATTGGAGAGGTACTCAAGGGAAAATCTCGCCCTAAGGAAACGATAGGACGTTACAACTTCACGCAAGAACCTTGAAATTGTGTAGTGAGGGCCAATGGCTGAAGAAACAAAAAAATCAGGCATAGAAACTGTTAACATGGTTTGAAAAAAACAACACAGAAACGGGTCTCTTTCGTCCCTTATCAATATGAAACGTGATACAACACGCCAGCATACGAACAGGGGCGGATAATTTAGCATACCAAAATCGAGAAGCACTTTTAGTTTCACAGAGAGAAGTCTTGCACAGACGTGGTAGATGCGCTATCGCCCAGCAACTAAAACTCACGCCTGTACCACAAAGAAAAATTTGCTTTCCGTATTCAATAGTGTGCTCGGAAGTGCCATAACATCGACTTTCACTTGCGATTGGTATTTTAACTTCGAAAAAAGTCCTAAATGAACCACCGACCCGGGACGCTGCATGAATGGGCTGTTACTGCCGATTTCGATAGCCGTTTCTTGTTCTTCACGCGAGGGGTATGCTATGTTTTCTTAGTTCAGTGATGTATTTTAGTCTACACGTCTGTCTAGTCATATATCTTCGTCAGAGAAGCGCAGGCTAGTGCTGGGAGCCTTCGGCGACAGCACATATACCTGCGTTTATGACGCGTCACATCGGCGCTCCTCACTTCTTGTGCTGGCACTGTAGACATGAAAAAATTCTTTATTTGAAAGCACCGATGCGAAATCTGAAATATAAAGTAATTTATCCTTGTTAGACTCCTTGATTCTTGAGGTTAGACGCGCCGATAGCGTGCAGACGGACTCGGCGGATACGCTATGCCTAAGCTTCGGTGGGGACTGATCTCGGCGCGGGTAGCTGGCGAAAGCTAAAATGTGTGTATTTGAGCCTCAGAACTCTTTTTAGTACAATAGGGAAAGTGGAAGCACACGAATCGCCTCAGCCTTGTTATCGGTGCGATAATATCATGCAGCGGTAGGCTTCGAACTCGGGGTCTGTTCGAGCGCGTCTGAACGACTTCTGGATTTCATGTCCACTCCACAACACTGCGACAATGGCGATAACTCCCAATCATATGTTACGTGCGAACTACTAAAAAAGCGGCATCCTCTGCGTTTGCATGGTTTCGTTCAAGAATTTAGCTATCCGCTTTGTCAAAAGGCAAAATGCAAAAAAACGAAAGTGATTTTCGTTGTCACATGTGCAGGAATAAACAAGGCAGCTCACGCACCTTTATTCCATGCTGCGACACGAAATAGTTCTATGACCCTAAGATATAGCGTTATTTAGGACAAGAGACTAGTATGAAGTGATGAAATTGTATAAAGCATTTAATATTGAGCAGCGCTCGTCCTTGCGTACTGGATCCAGCGCGGCACAAACACAACCAGCGGTTTCCAATGCGACCGTCTCTTCCAGTGTGACCCAGCTCTCTTATCCAGCGTTCTCACTGGTCTCGAGTGAGTCCCAGCGAGCGCCAGCGTACCCAGTGCGATCCAGTGCTTAAAAAAAATAATAACAACGCGCTGATTTCACACTGGAAGGCACTGGAAGACGCTGGTTCTTGCAATCGGCATTTCCGAGGTTTTTACTAGGAAGTAAGAGCATCGTTAAAAAGACACTCATTGACGAAGGCAAACATCACACTAATCGAAATTAGGAAAACCAAAGAAATATAACGGAAGCGCGCATTGTGGTTTATATCGCATATGCAGGTAAATCACAAAGATGTATACCGAGAAACACTAAGCAAAACTGTGCCTTAGCAATTCCGTCATATCTATTTGCTGGCATGCAGTGACTGCAGCACTTGGGGCGGAAACACATCGAACGCCGCCGCACATTTCTGGCACACACCACTCAAATGCGACAAATGCACGCTGCAGAAACGATTTTTTTTTCAAGGAATCTTGAAAAGTCACGGACCACATGAGCGCGATCCGCGCATGATAAGCACATCGCCACGAAAGCAAGATAGGGAACACATAAGCGTAACCTGTGCCTCACGGGTAAAATTAAAAATCATCGTATATAAATTATGTTGCTGTGCGACGGACACAAGCGCACGGAAACATCACACACTGCACATGCGTACCTCCGAGGTTGTGTGGACAATTTCTGGGCTACATTTAAACGACAGCAGGAAGTTACTTCAATGAGAAACGAAGTGAGGGCGCATGTAGTGCAGGTAACGGCTGCGCATAAAGTCAGTTAAGGTTTTAAGGCCAGTGACCGAGGTTGAAATCGTTAAAATCACACCCCAGCAATAGCTTACGCAGGGTAAATTGTCCGGATCTTGAAGGCCATGCTTTTTGCTGACTACATGTGGCATAAGCGATTCAAAAGCAAGAATACTGCATGTAATTTATTTCTGCCCTAAACTATAGCCACAATATGAGCATGTCAATGTTTCTTCTTGTCTAGCAACATATGTATGTAGTTCGGCCCAAAATGGCACAAAACCTGCTGTAGTGGGTATTATTGTAGGAATCACGGAGGACACAACAGCCGCACTATTATACAGACGGCGCTGGCAGCGTCGGTATTTTCTTATTCAACGCGACAGGTAGAATACCAAGATACGGCGTGTTGTAATTGCTCCGTCTTCAACGGTTGTTGTGCGAGCTGCATCGATGTGTTTGTTTGATCGTGTGTTATTAGGTTTGCTGTAATGAAATGAGACGTAGTTCGCGAGCACGAAAGTGCCAGAAGATGGCTTGAGTCTCGCTGTAAGCACGCCGTATGCGTGGCGCGCCAGCTAAATGTGGACCAACGATTTTCATGCCGTGGAGTGCGTTCCCTTTGTCTCCGCTGGTTGTCGTGGAAAGCTTGCTGGACGGCGCAAAGAAGTAATGCGTATTATTAGCGTGCCTCAGCTCGTCCACTACCCAGCGGCTTGTTTGCTGCAAGTAACATCGCAGACGCATCACTGGAAACTTGGAGAGCGCCTTTCGACCTCGCCGTACTGTTGAAACGGTAAGCAATCGTGCTCGCCAACTACACGTGCGTTCATCCGTGTTGTGTGTGCTTCCCGTGTCTGTATAGAGTGCCTTGCGAACGTAGCATGTGGAACACCCACGTCAACAGTGAACCCTGTGCTGATACTTGCTACGCGCTGGTTGTAAAAATTGTGTACGCAACTCTATTGCCACAGTGCGGAATTGATAATCCTGATAAGCGTTTGCTTCCGCTGAGAAAAGTTTCGGAAATCGTGTTCAGCTTGTGCAGCTGTGCGTGAGCTCCCGCCTGTCTGCTAAAGTTGCATAGTAACGACCCGTCTACCTCTTCATCGATTCTTTCTTCAATGACGTTTCCTCACTTATAAATGCTTCGACGTTGTGCACAATCTCTGCTTACGAGGTTTTTGGCTAACGAACAGTTCTAGGGAAAAAATGTAAGCCAATCACAGCTTGCTACTAGTACAGCTTTATTTCCAAGACAAGATGTGTTGACATAACTGACTTAACTAAACATGACAGGGGAACGTTGCCTATACTAAGTAATGGAAAAAACATTAAGATTAGATTGTAAGCTGCTGCTACGGCGCGTCCAAAACATTATTTGATGTAGAGGTCCCTATTGTCATGACATTCGATAATTTCAGGCATTTGCTCTCTTTCCACATTAGTGCAGACATTGTTTTCATGACCCTTTTAGGTGCTGATTGCATGTTTTCACGATATCACAGCTTTATTGTGCCACTGCTATAAGCTAACATGGAACTCATTTTGTAGTGGCGAGGCCGTGACCCACAACATAAACTACAAGATCGAGGATCCCCCAGAAATGCAGACCCTCTGGATATATGGCTGCAGCAGCATGGCGTGTGATCTGGATGGTCATGCCAGGTGTGTATGAAATGTATGTGTTCCAAAAAGGGGGCTTGGTGTCATTCATGGTGAATTTTGTCAACACATTCCATACTGCAGCTTACTAAAGAGACTAAATATTTATGCAACCTTATTGAACTTGCTACCTATTTGTGTGCAAAGCCATTATGCCCACATTATTGTGTTCTGTATAAAACTATACCTAACCTTTCCTGATGTTTAGTATTTCTTTTGCGTAAGTTGCTTACCTGCAAGTTAAATATAATTTTTGCTTTGTACGTAGTGTATTTATGACTTTTTATCGTGGTTTTATTCTTTGAAAACTATTTCCTATGCTGTACCCCTTATTTGCATAATTTTTTTCTGTTTGTGCTACAATCTCGTGCAGTTTTCTGTGCATGTAGGAATTCGAAGTGTAGTGGACTAAATATGTCACAGGTCTAAGCACGTAGTGTGCACACCTTTGTTTATCATTGATATCTTTACAGTTACTTCTTTGTTCCCTTAGTAACAGCCACTGCGAAATACACATTTGGTGAGCTTTAATTTCTTGAAAATTAATATGATGGTCAGTATTTACTATGCTGCATTTACTTCAGTAGTACATAGGCACAGACTGATATGGATACCTTGTGACCTACACAGGATGCCTTTTTTGTTTGTTGCATTAGAAATGGCGGCTCACCCACATGTCTTACTATATATGTGGTATGCCTCATCGATTTCACTTGTCAATTTTTACAGTGGATGAAAACAGATGAACGATTGTAATCCAACATGAAGCCCCGTTGTGGAAATGTACGGCCAAGTTGGATGACCATACTGGTCTTTTGAATGATATATGGTGGTCTCTTATACACATACGATACCGGCCAGTTTGCCCTATGTACACTTGACCACATGTGAAAGGGATACAGTACGCTGCCTGTGACACACACGCCAATTTTGGTGGTATCTTTCACCGAGCAAGCCTCCCTTGCCTGCTTGCCTTTCTCAATTCTCTTGCACACTGCTGTGCATATAGGCACCCCGACAAGAAAGGCTTGCTTAGATACCACTAAATTTGTCTTGTGTCTGTCAGAGGTAGTGTAGTCTATTCTTGTGATCATGTGTATATTTGGTCAAATGTACATGCAGCAGACTGGCCGGTGCCTCAACACGTGCCTAAGACAGCACCATAATTCACTCCCCGGATCAGTATGTTCGTCCCACTTGACCATGCACCCATGGGACTGGGGCCGCACGCCAGATTTAGACTGTTCATCTGTTTTGTTCAGCTGCGGCAACCAATTGACCAACAAATTCGCTGAGGAATGCCACATAAAAAGACTGGGTCACAATCTGTTTACTGAATTGTCTGCAACCTTCGTAGGAACAAATTTGTTTGTTGCAACTAGTTTTAGGCACGTTATTTCTTGTTAAATTTTCTGCTTGACCTACAGAGCAGTTATGCAATCAATTTTCAAAGAGACATGATTAGTATAATTCTTGTTTTCTGTTTTTCACATGCCATGTTGCAAGAAGGACCCTTTTTAATTAAAACTGAATTAACTTTTCAATTGCAATTGGGAAGTCTTATCATTGCGTTTAGGATACATATCAGTGTACATACCTGTACTAGATTAGAAACTAATTGTTTCAATAACTCAAAAAGCACGAATATACTGTGTCCATTGTATCTGACAGTGACACTGCGACTGTGTTCCAAATACCACTAATTGGCAGTTATCCATCATAATTTGCGAAAACAACTTAAAACATTATTGTTCCCCATACAATGGATACTTACATGCATCATCATGATTGCTCAAGCTCCATGTGAGAAATTTATTATTGGCATATTAAGCATAGTACATACCAACTATGGCTAACAGCGGATGGAATATTAATTTTGTCTACTGCTCAGCAATAGAAGCCAGTAGGTCATTCCCTTCTTTTCAAAAAATTTGTTTCCTATGCACAGTGTGACGTCTGTATAGGACTCTTAGCTCATGGGTGTTCCTGCTTGCTTATCTTATAAATGGGGAATGTGTTGTCATTGCAAGATGAGATTAATATGTGACTAGGCTGTTGTCGTTTGGGGATGCTTTTTGTCATCAGCAATGATATTCTACTGCCAGGCACATTGGCCCAGTGCTGATGTCACAGTATCTTGGGAAAGTAAAGATATTGTCAAAAATGATTCTCAAAAGAACTGCCGCTGTTTGGCAGAGTGGTGGGGAGGTGGGGTGTTCTGCCACTTTTCTGTTATAATTTTTTTCTGAAATACTGAAATGAAACTTAGCATAATGCTACAACTATATAGATATTTGTGGCATGTTTGTGCCTGCTAATACATTATGGCTGAATGTTCATTACACCTTTTGAAAATTAATTTCAATTGTATTTTCCAGGCTCCAGCGTCGCCGTTACTAGACGGACCAAATGAGGCCAAAAACTAGCCTTTCCTCGCTCCTTTCCTGGGAAGTGAAATAGCAGGTGATCATGTAAGAATGAACTTGCAACATGTGAGCAGTAGCCAAAGCTCCATACAGGTCATGCTGGTGGTGGAATGATAAGACAAACCGCAATATTTACTTGTTTACTTATTCACTTAATATTTATTTATTCATATCTCGTGAATACTGTGCAGTTTTTCAGCAAGGAATCAGATAAAATAAAGAAATATCATTGCATCAAAGTAAACATGTTATTTGAAAAAGCATAATTCACGTAGCACAGTACTATGATAAAACATTTTCAGACAACTAGTCTGCTTTTGATACGAATTCATGAAAACTGCAAATTTTGAAGAAACAGAGCAGTAAGGTTAACAAATCTTACTCATAACTAAAAAATGAGATCACATTTCTGTTGGACCTAATACCATAATTTAATCTGGCAAAGTAGAGATACCATATGCTGCTCTAATATACAATCACTAATTTATGATTAGATGTGCGAAACTCTCAAACATTGCAACAATTTCATGTAAGCTGTAAATTCAGATATCAAGTTTGTTGACTTTAGACATAGCAGATGGAGTCTGCAGAACTGTGATATCTCTTTCTGGCACAGAGACGGGGATTAGTAAGCTTCGTGGTGTTATTTTTCTTAAACCTGCCAAATAGTTCTTCCTGCAACAAGTTGAATTCTCAAATGCCACAAACTTCAAATTAGTGCTGTGGTTGTCTCAAAAGTATTTCTGTATTTTGGATGTATTTGAGTAGGAAAATTTACAGAATTAACGAACTTGTGCTAGTTCTTCTTTATTTTTTTACAGTTGCAAACTAAGTCCTTTTCCTTCAAGTTTTGCTATTTTTAGCAAATTTTAATAAATATTCATAGTTTTAATGTAAAACTATGATTTAAACATTTTTAAATGTATCAAACCTCATCAAATTTGATTCCATAGTTGCCGAGAAAAACTATTTACTGTTTATGTGCATTACATAGGAGCTCCTGAGCTAAATCTCTTTTTTAGTCGTTGCGTGTGTCGGTCTGGTTTGTATTTCTCACCCTAATTAGAATATTGGCGCTGATCTCAAAATTGTTTCCCTTACAACGAAATACAAGCTTTTAAACTTTGTACGATATATGCTGTACTGCTCTATGATAACCACTGTTTGCCACATTTTTGCAGGGCCTGCGAGTGCTAATTTTACACATAAACATAGACTAATATGCTGTGTGGTTTCGGTATATGGTGTACTTATCTGTGAAAGCCATTATTTGCCACATTTTCACAGCGACTGCCAGTGTTATTTTTGCACTTAAACTAAAATGCTGTGTCGTTTCATCAGGCTGACACAACATTGCAGTGCACATTCATATGAGTCTATTTTCAGGCTTTAGTATCCAACCGTTCAATGTGCACTGCTGGAACAGGCACTCCTTTTGCAGTTTTAATGGTATGGTTTCTTGTCCTAGTCAAGCCTGTTATTGCCAGGTGTCAACTGTAATCAAGTCTGGCACTGATTCTTTTACCTCATGTTTCGCGTGTTTGCACCACCAGCTTGACCTGAGAAGCATGTTGGCAGCTACAGTTTGTGTGTTGCAAGTTCTAGTCTGAAGCGTGTATGTCACATATATGAAGTATGTATCTAGTCTGAAGTGCAATAAACATTTCAAACTGAATACTTTGTGGTTGTAGCACCAATTATTTTGCCACTGCATTTACTGTAGTCCTTATTGCCTACAGTAGAACTTTGGTAAATTGCAAGTTCTTTACACGTATCGGCCTAGCTTTTATAGGCATTTGCTTGTAGGTACTCGAAAGCAACTGCATAGAAATATTCTATAGAATTTTGTCTTTAGCGTCTCTAAAGCAACTCGATAGAAATATTCTATAGAAATTTGCCTTTAGCATCTCTAAAGCAACTCGATAGAAATATTCTATAGAAATTTGCCTTTAGCATCTCTAAAAAAACTCGATAGAAATATTCTATAGAAATTTGTCTTTAGCATCTCTAAAGAAACTCGATAG
This sequence comes from Dermacentor variabilis, assembly GCF_050947875.1. Lineage (NCBI taxonomy): Eukaryota > Metazoa > Arthropoda > Arachnida > Ixodida > Ixodidae > Dermacentor > Dermacentor variabilis. The sequence goes on from NC_134576.1 coordinate 1,449,842, forward strand.
AAATATTGTATAGAAATTTGTCTTTAGAATCTCTAAAGAAACTCGATAGAAATATTCTATAGAAATTTGTCTTTAGCATCATTAAAGCAACTCGATAGAAATGTTCTATAGAAATGCGTCTTTAGAGTTCCTATAAGAATGCGGTGGCCAAATAACTTTTGAAACTCTATAGGAAAATTCTATAGGCAATCAAAATAAACACAATAGAGTTCTATAGAGAACATTCAAAAGACTTTCTAAAAAAACATTAAAAATTTTTGTATGGGCAAGCACATCAACAAGGGCACGACGATCGCATACATCGAGGAAATTCTGGAAAATAGCAATGCGTTTGTCCTCTCTGATTCTGCCGCATCTACCCCGACGACCGTAGTTCCCGAGCCAGACTTCGACATAAATCCAAGTCTCCCCACGATTAAGCAACTACAGCTCAGAAGTCTACTTCGACAATACAAAAAGTGCTTTTCGACGTCATCGAGGATTCCACGAACCCCAGTCGCAAAGCATCGCATAATAACCGAAGAGGGCGCTCGACCTCTCCGCCAGAGCCCATACCGAGTTTCGACGCGAGAACGTGAAGCTATAAGGCACCAAGTCGACGAAATGCTGCGCGACGACATCATCCAGCCGTCCAAAAGCCCGTGGGCATCTCCTGTAGTCTTGGTGAAAAAAAGGACGGAACCCTGCGTTTCTGCGTCGATTATCGTCGTCTGAACAAGATCACGAAAAAGGACGTCTACCCCCTCCCACGGATAGACGACGCACTGGATCGCCTCTGCAACGCTAAATACTTCTCGTCAATGGACCTCAAGTCTGGCTATTGGCAAATAGAAGTCGACGAAAGAGATCGCGAAAAGACGGCTTTCGTCACCCCAGACGGCCTCTATGAGTTCAAGGTTATGCCATTCGGACTGTGCTCGGCGCCTGCAACGTTCCAGCGCGTGATGGACACAGTTTTAGCAGGATTGAAGTGGCAGACCTGTCTCGTTTACTTGGATGACGTCGTCGTCTTCGCCGGAAATTTCGACGATCACCTGAGGCGGCTTGCGACAGTACTAGAGGCCATCAAGTCTACAGGGCTCACTCTGAAGCCGGAAAAGTGTCGATTCGCTTACGATGAGCTTTTGTTCCTAGGCCACGTCATCAGCAAATCAGGAGTACGCCCCGACCCACAGAAGACAGCTGCCATCGAAAAATTCCCGCAGCCAACCGACAAGAAGGCAGTGCGCTGATTCCTTGGCATGTGTGCCTACTATAGGCGCTTTGTCAAAGACTTTTCACGCATCGCGGAGCCGCTAACACATCTAACCAAATGTGATGTCGAGTTCAAGTGGGAAACGCCGCAGGCCAAGGCATTTCAAGAACTCAAACGACGGATGCAGTCGCCACCGGTACTTGCACACTTCGACGAGGACGCCGATACCGAAATCCACACTGACGCCAGTAGCCTAGGCCTCGGTGCCGTCCTAGTCCAGAGGAAAGAAGGACTTGAACGGGTGATATCGTATGCTAGCCGGTCGCTGTCAAAAGCGGAAAGCAATTATTCTACGACTGAAAAGGAATGCCTCGCCATCATTTGGGCTACAGCTAAATTCCGCCCTTACCTCTATGGCAGGCCATTCAAAGTCGTCAGCGACAACCATGCGTTGTGTTGGCTAGCTAACTTAAAGGACCCTTCAGGACGGCTGGCGCGGTGGAGCCTCAGACTACAAGAATATGACGTCACGGTAATATACAAGTCCGGAAGAAAACACTCCGACGCCGACTGCTTATCACGCGCCCCCATCGATCCCCCGCCGCAAGATGACGAGGACGACGACGCCTTCCTTGGGATAATAAGCGCGGAAGACTTCACTAAACAGCAACGAGCAGACCCGGAGCTAAAAGGCCTCGTCGAGTATTTGGAAGGGAACACCGACGTTGTCCCTAGGGCATTTAAGCGCGAATTGTCTTCGTTCACGCTACAAAACAACCTGCTCGTGAAGAAGAACTTCTCACCAGTCCGCGCCAGCTACCTTCTTGTTGTACCGTCAGCGCTGCGTCCAGAAATACTGCACGCCCTACACGACGATCCAACCGCTGGGCACCTCGGTTTCTCCCGGACGCTGTCGCGAATACAGGAAAGGTATTACTGGCCGCGTCTGACCGCCGACGTCGCCCGTTACGTCAAGACATGCCAAGACTGTCAACGACGCAAGACACCACCGACAAGGCCAGCAGGATTACTACAGCCGATCGAACCTCCTCGCCGACCATCCTAGCAGATTGGGATGGATTTGTTGGGGCCGTTTCCGATGTCAACATCCGGGAATAAGTGGATCGTCGTGGCGACGGACTATCTCACCCGCTTTGCTGAAACTAAAGCTCTACCAAAAGGCAGTGCAGCCGAAGTGGCGAAATTTTTCGTCGAGAACATCCTGCTGCGACATGGTGCTCCAGAAGTCCTCATCACCGATAGAGGAACGGCTTTTACAGCAGAGCTCACCCAGGCCATTCTGCAGTACAGCCAGACAAGCCACAGGAGGACAACTGCCTACCATCCGCAGACGAATGGTCTCACGGAGCGCCTGAACAAGACCCTCGCCGACATGCTAGCAATGTATGTCGACGTCGAGCACAAGACGTGGGACGTGGTCCTGCCGTATGTAACCTTCGCTTACAACACGGCGGTGCAAGAAACAACACAGATCACGCCGTTTAAGCTGGTTTACGGCAGGAACCCGACGACGACGCTCGACGCCATGCTGCCCCACGTCACTGACGAAGAAAATGTTGACGTCGCTAGCTATCTCCAGCGCGCCGAAGAAGCCCGACAGCTCGCCCGCCTGCGGATCAAGAACCAACAGAGGACCGACAGCCGACACTACAACCTCCGACGACGCTTCGTCGAGTACCAGCCCGGCGACCGAGTTTGGGTTTGGACACCGATACGCCGACGAGGACTGAGTGAGAAACTATTGCGCCTCTATTTCGGACCTTACAAGGTCATTCGACGTATTGGCGCACTGGACTATGAGGTCGTGCCAGACGGAATTTCGCATTCACAGCGGCGCCGCGCACGATCTGAAGTGGTCCACGTGGTGCGTCTGAAACCCTTTTACGGACGCTGACGAACTTCCTTTTGTTGTTTTCTTTGCTACGGGTGTTTTTCTTATTTCATTTGCATGCAGCATTGGGTCGATGCTTTTTTAAGAGGGGGGGTATTGACACGTGTACTTATCTTTATCGGGCGACCACGTTTCGCTGCCTAACAAATGTTATCGCACAGCGTGGGACGCGCCTGCATGTATCCGAAGTTTCTGGAAAGTTATCGATGCTTCTATCGGCTGTCTGTTGTCGCCGAACCTTGTGTTATCTGATTTCTTCGCGTGACTCGAATGTTGTAGAACTTTGTGGAAGGCATGCGGGTCCCAACGATTAGTCTGGAACATTCGATGACTGCTGTATAAAAGCCGACGCACTTGACCCGCTGATCAGATTTTACGACGATCGCCGACTGTGTTCGCCGCTCTCGTTGTGCTTTAAGTGTAGCCTGTTTTGTGGGCCCAGGTTCGCCCAATAAAAGCTAGTTTTTGCCTTTCACAGTTTTGCTACTGTGTTCCTTGACGTCACGACCACGTGACAATATGTAACCGCGTTTGTGTGGATGCGTAGACGTGTGCTTTTTGTTGTACTTGTAAAATGGAAATAAGATATTTTCAAGCTTACTCAATGTTTGGTGTCGTGTGCGTTTATTCCAGTCGAGGCCATCGTGCCACCTGGAAGCCGCATTCTGTCAGTAGCCCTACACGAAATGCAACAGCTGGAGCGCGGCGGCACAACTCGGGGTAACGGCGGCGTAATAAACGAAAAACCGCTTGGGATGCCCTTAAAAGTCAGTTCAGAGTGTGCCTTAACTCAACATGACTCAGCGCTACATATGTAGGCGCTACGTTTGCCACACAGCAACCAAATTGGCGGGAGCACGATCGAGGCGCAGCAGCCAGAAACCCAGTAAACCCACAAAACACCTGGTACCTGGTAAAGCGGCAATATTGTTTCCATTTCCTGTTGTACAGCGCCATCTGTGGTCGCTTACTTTAGTTCACGACGCCACCGGTACGCTTATTTCCGTTGCACTGTGGAAGGTACAGTTTCTCTTCTCTAAGTTTGTATAGGTGTTGTGCGGTATTGCATTCGCAATAAAAGGGCTGTTCAGGCTGCATTTGGATGGTTCTTTCGAGTCGCCCGACTCTACACGACAGCACTGAATGGCACTCTTAGCGTTGCCCTCGAAACAGCCGAAAAATATGATCGGCTTTTGATGATGTGCCCTCATCCGTTCCGGTACTGGCGGAAGGGGACTGTCACGGTTTCAACGATCATTCTCCGCAATGGTTATTATCGGCGCTGGTCGCGCCAGCTCTCGCTTCCTTCCCTCCCACTGAAAAGCCTCCACAGCTGTTCTGTTGGCTCAGGATATTGATCCACAGTGCTTCCGGAATTGGTCTGCCCGGATTCCAAACAGGCAATCCGATAAAGCCATGTCTCCGTTTTGAATGCATTTCAAAGGCTAGGCTAGGGCGCAATGCCAAAGCTACGCAACAAACCACAACGTGCTGCAGGTGGGTATGGAACCCAGAAACTTGGCATGATGCGCGCGATGATCAACATTTTCAGCTACTGCGGCATGTGTCCTAACGTCCATATTTCCGGCTATTTGTGTACGTTTGCTTAATGCAGTCCTGGATATGTAGCTACAGGGCTACTCAAATCCGCAATCGGAAATGTGTAGCATGCTTTTTTCCACCTTTTTTATTAAGGCTACATTTCAATGAAAACAGGCAATTTATTGTCTGCTTTCCTTGGTGTCAGTGTCTGCTGACTTCAAATATGGTTTTTTGCGGCTTCTGTCGGCACAGGAACAAACATGGCGTCTTACCGCTGACTTTGGCCAGTACTTGAGTATTGCGTAGAATATCTTGGCAAAAATACTCGTAACTCACCCTTCGTAAGATCGCGCCTTGGGCGAGCACCTGGACCCGCTCCGAGAAACGCAGGCCGATGTGGTTCGTGTAGCAGGTGAAAGCGCCTTCGGCGATGCAGGCCACCGCGAAGAGAACGACCATGCACGACGTGCTCGATGTTCCAGCAATCAAAGTCCTGGGAAAGTGGTAGAGAGAAAAAAACAAAGAAAACATGCACTAGTCATGTGAGTTTCCCGCTCCTTGTAGAAAGTGGGCTAAATAATTTGAACGTGAACTCTCATATATTCAATAAGGTCACATATGGATAGTTGTCATGAGTCGCTAAACGTTGGGTTTAGTTTCTTCAGCTTGAGACATGGACATCACACGGAATACAAGCTAAAACGTCATCGTTTTCTTTAGGTCATCTTCATTATATCTGCCCGCGTTACTAATCAGTAGATGTAAATTCAAGATGAATATAAAGGAATCAATTTTTCGAAAACTAAGAATGTAGAGGAAAGAAACATGCGACTTCCAAAACAGTGACAGCGGCGAAAGATGGCTGGCCTGTATAGTTTTTGGCAATTTCAAAACTAATAAAAAACAATGTAGCCGTCAACTTTCGCCATATAAATTTTCGAAAGAAAGAAAAAATAAACGAAGAAATGAGGCCCGCTGCGTATTAACTGCTGTCTCTTCTTGGCTTCACCATTCGGAGCTTTTTTGCATTAATTTTCAGTCAGTGTCGTATGGCAGAGGGTACCTATGATACTCAAGGTATTTTTTCCCGCTTCTGCTCTATTGCTCCTACGATTCTTTAATAAAGGCCACAATATACACAGCCTTTTCGTCTCCATTTATTTTCCCTACGTCCAGTTAAAGAGCGCATATTACCACAGTGTCCTGAATTTTGTCGTTCCTCATTTTGTATTCGACGTTGCTTACAACAGTCCTGCAGCAAGGTGCAAATATGAACTATTGGTCACTTCTCACGGTGATAAGACAGAGCAGTCCCATCCTAAAAACAGCGCGCACAACCTTGTCCTAAATGGCCGCCCTGCTGGGCAGACCTGTGCTTAGCAATAGTGATGAATTCGGCTAGTCGGTAGGCGTTCATTAAAGCTTGAAATTGGGCTAGTTGCTGGAGTTGCATGTTTTTGCGCTATCGTGAAGAAATAACATAGATGAGGAGGAACAGGTGGAAATTAGAACAGGTGAAATGGAAAAGGTGAAGAGAAAAAAATATCAATTGCGGAAGATGCAAATGCAAGCGCACTTTCGCTGGCATTTCAATTCTAGCAAGATTGCAGATAAAAAGTCACCGTCCCTTCCAGTCCGTGAAGATGGTCGAACAGTGAACCTGTGTTAGTTACATCGAGTGTTACACCATGCAAGTCAAACTTCGTAAGCAGTCGGTATTGAATAGCTTTTGTGTTGCCATTCTTTCCCCGGTAGGCAGCTTCGTCCTCAGGAGCACGCACTATTCGTGGTCTTCCCATAGCGGTAGCAGGGATGGAATGTGTGGAACCACTAATCCAAAGCTCAGTATGTTGGGCGCAAGGCCCACTACTGGAGATGCAGGCGCTTTGACGATTGGCTGCATTGGTTCGACGACCGACATGGCTGCCGGCACTTCTTGTGCCAGCAAGAAGGACCGGCAACCACGGCCTCCTAGTATTGGGTTTCAATCGCTGGGCGCTGTTCGTTGGCCTCAACCACCGTTCGCAAACCGCCAGCATAGCTTCATTATGCAAAAACGAGGTGAGGCATGCAGACAGGACACAAGAGCAGAGAAGTGGGCAACACCTCTTTTTTGCATAATGAATCCTTACCAACTAGCTTAGCTTTCTGTCGTTCTACGCAAGCATAGCATTTGTTTCTTTCGCGGCAGGGTGGAATCAATCATTGACAAATTCGATGCCAATCTGGCTCGATCGCCGGAAAGGCACCGTGCGACAACAGTATAAGATTGGCGTATAAGATAGCAGCTTCACAGGGGGAAAGGGGTCCCTCCAACCCCCTTCACCTTGTTTAGCTCTTCCTTTCCTTTCCCACTAGGTCACGTGGCCCCTTTTTAGGGAAGTCCTACTACGGCATAGGGTCCGCATAAGGAGCTTCGCTGTAAAACAAATAAGCACATTTTGCAAGCATATACCACGTTATCCGAAACTGCAGGTGAGCATGTTATTGCTGCTATCAGCTTGGCAAGGCAAGTGGGTTTCCAAAGCGGCAATGGAAGAAAAACGTGTTTCTCGTTTACGATGGCGTTTTCATCGCTTACTTCTTTTTTCGGCCATGCATTTTAAAATACCCTTCACTTGATAGCTTGCCCTTGAACCTTGAGCCTCGTTCCCTTCAGTTCGTCTTTGTCGCAACTGTTTCCACACGCTGTCGCAGAAAGATGGGCTTTCGCTGTTCTTGAACTGTGCACGGCACGAGCTAACGTGACCCAAACCAGGGAGAGTCCCACTTGAGCTTCTTGGTTTCAATTATGCGCTTCACTTCCTGGTCTGTGTTTATTTCGTCTTCCTAGTTTGTGCCGGACACCAGGCAAATAAATTCCCATAGCAAACACCAGCATGTTCCATCGCTTTCCAGTTTGAAACGAGCCAGTTTTATTGCGATAGCAGCTATATGGACACTCCAAGAGCATTCCCTATAAACTGCGGCGACGCTAGCTTCGTCGGCGCACGCCGTACGCTGTGTGCACGAGTGGAAGTTCGCGAGGGACAGCCGGCGATCGCGGCTCGCGCGCGCCAGGAGGAAGCCAGGGCGGAAGCGCGCCGTCTTCTCTGGCTCGTGAGGCAGGAGGGCGTTCTATTCCGGCGGCACCTGCTTGCGGTGATCACGAAAGCGATCGGCGATGTGGTAAAACTGCGCGCCCGCGCGGTCCTCATCTTCAAAGCGATCCGCGATGTGAGCAAAGTACTCCACGCCGAGTGCAGGTGGCTTTCTATGCACTGCACTTTCGACGATCAGTTCGCGCTGACGCAAGAGGCAGCACGAAGGTCAATTCGCTCGCTGCTGCTGCTGCGCTTGCACTGCAGCGTTCTGACAGCGGGTTTCCGCGGTCATTGATCGAGATTTGTTCATGTTTACCTGTGCGCGCGTTAGTAAGGGAGTTAGTAAGGGAGTGTTTGCAAGTTTATACAGCCGATAAAAGTAATATCCTTACCTCGTCGAGCTGCCGACCAATTTGTTATCGCAATCGCTGCTTTGCCTTTCTGGTGAAACTGCCAGATCTTTTCTTTCTTTTTTTTTTTGAAACTGGGTCGCACGGGTATGTTCTTGAGCAAAAATACGCAAAAGCGGATAACGCCTGCTTTTCTAATATTTGGTATTTTAACGCGATAACGTTAAGGCCCTCTGTTAAAGAAAACCTAGTGTCGGCGTCGGCAGTGCTGTCCGTTAAGGCTCACCCACCGACCCGACACCGATTTCGGTCTGCCGACGGTCAGCTAATTGTTCACCGCCGATACAGTGTGACCGAGGCACCGAAACGAAGGAGCTGTCGCCAAAAGTCGGCAGATCGAAATCGGTGTCGGGCAGGCCCGGCGCGAGTAAAGCCTTTGGAGAAAAATAATATCGAACCAAGCATCCTGAACCACGCCCGCCCTCCATGCGGCGCAGAGCCTTTACTGAACTGAAAGAATTTCTCAATATAAAATGTGTCGCAAAATTCGTAACGTACGACTTGCACACAACCTGCACATTACACACGACCTACGACTTACACTAATGTACGACTTACGCACAACCTGCGTTGGATTGTAATTTAAATATACGAGAAAACATAATTCTGTTGCGCGGAAACTCAAACACAAATCCCTTTTCCAGCTGCCGCTGGAGGTATGCCTTAGTGGCCGCGGAGACTAGGTGTGGTAGGGACAAGGGTTGTTGTCTTTAACTTAATGAAGGGTGTAATGAACTGTGTTAGATACAGGCACTGGTGCCTACATAAATAATTACGAATATTGTACTGAATACTAATTGTAGTATTACTAATTACTAATAAACATTACTAATTACTCTGCTGGAAGCCTTGCCGCCACGTTGGCTTGTCGTTCAAGCTTCTCTCCCGCTACTCCAGGCCTTACCAGGTCCTATACCAGATCCCTGACGTCACGTACGAGATCGCTCCATCGGACAGTCAGTCATCTGCCACGTCCGCCACTGATATCGTGCACGTCTCCCGGCTTATGTTGCGGGACGAGACTGCCCCGTAGGCGCCGAGACGGCACTCTCGCCGGCGGGGGTTCTGCGTTACGCGCCATTCCCGCGCAGTGAAGCACGCATCCTGCCGAGCATGGAAGATGCTCCAGCAAGACGGTGAAGACAACGATCGGGGTAGCGCTTGTATTGTTGTTCTGCTGTCTAGGCTGCAGCCGCCTCTCTGTGTATATATTCTGTAAATATATTTTCCTATCCCTTTTGGCTATCCTCATCCCCGTGAGAATATGACAGTTATGAATTAGGTAATTGTATGAAATTAATCAAAAACGGGGCCAGATAACGCTATTGCGTTCAACTCTTACAATGGAAGCTTAAGCATCCTCGAAGTTTTATTCTATTCACCTGGCGTCAACTGGGCTCATTCCTCCGCAGCAGCGCAAGTTTATTTTCCTGCACATTCACCGCACGTCTCATATCATGCCGCTGACGTTTTCCTGTAATGATTTTATATTTGTTTGTAAGCGATTACGCAAGCGATTACTGCGTTTATATTTTTTATGAAACAGATGACTGTTTGAGAAGTAGGGTAGAGGCCTTTGCCCTGCAGTGGGCGTAACCAGACTGATGATGATGATGATGATGATGAGATGACAGAGTTGTAGCAGTTGCATCAAGCTGGCACGTAATATACAAACCCAGCAGCCGTTTGGACGCGTTCGAATGGAAGCCTGCCACCGATTTTGTCAGAATTTCTTTTTTTTTTTTGTATTTCGCTATACGTACGTTCTTTTCCTGTTCACATTCCTTCGCATTCCACAAGCGATTATTTAGGTATTGTTGCATAGAATCGAAGTTTTTATGATTTTGTATAATGTTCGAATACTGGCAACAACCACTGTCGCGCTACCATTCACTGTCTCTGAGGGTACGGGGATCCCGGCAGGGTTATCTACTGACAAACCATTTTATCCCTGTTCCCTGCATTTCTGTCGTATTAAGTGCACAAATATGCGCCGTGGTTGCTTAGTGGCTTTGGTGTGGCGCTGCTAAGCACGAAGCCACAGCATAAAATCGCGGCCACGCCGGCCCCGTTTTGTTGGGGACAAAATACAAGCACACCTGTCTACTTAAATGTAGGTGCAGTTTGGGCAATCTCATGTTGTTAGAATTAATCCGGAGTCCCCCACTACGGCGTGCCTCATGATGAGATAATGGTTTTGGCGTGTAAAACCCAGTAATTATTTTAACTGCAGAAACAAAATTGATTCATGTTATCGTATCGATTACAAACCTGAGGCAATTCCTGTGCTTCAAATTTTTTTGTACTAAATAATTATAGCAAGAAGACTCTCAGGCTCAAATACACACATTTACTTGTGTTGACATTGTTCCCTTCCGCCGAAGGTTAGGCCTAGCGTACCCGCTAATTTAGTCTACGAGTTATCTGGGTTCAACAACAAACAAGCCTAACGAGGAAAGAAATACTCTATGGCTAAGCTTTCGCATCTGTACTTTTAACTAAATCATTGCTTTTGTTTCTACACTGTCAGCACCTGAAACAACGCGCTTCGATGTGACGGGGTTCCAGTATATGGGCTGTCACCGAAGCTGCCAGCTGTACTAGCCGAACCTTTTCTGAGGGAGATAATCCGACTACACAGAAGTCGACTGAAGCTCATTATTGAACCAATAAAATATGTCATTTCCCTTGCGCGATAAACAAGAAACGCCTATCAAAATCGGCAGTGACAGCCCGTACAGCGTCCCGGGTCGGCGGTTAAGACAATTTTGCAGTTAACATACCACTAGCGAAAGAAAAATGAGTGTTCTGCCACTTCAAGGCATACTGTTCAATACGAGTAACAACTTCTACCTGATAGAGGTGCAAATTTTGAACGCGGTGTGATAGCGCTTCTACCATGTCTGTGCGAGACATGTAAGCGCTAACTGAAACGGTGGCTCTGTGCTGACATGGTAGATTATTTACAAATCAACAAGTGCCGGCGTGGCGCAGTGGTAATGTGCTGTGTTGTTCCCTGTTGCCTCCTTTATTTAATTATACATATATATATATATATATATATATATATACATATATATATATATATATATATATATATATATATATATATATATATATATATATATATACATATATATACATACATATATACATATATATATATATATATTCGTAGCTAGGTACGGCGTTTCGAGCAAACTATAGCCGCCTCTTTACTGATCGTGCAAAGAAAAATGAGCTTTCGACAAGAAACAACGGTATGGCGCAATTGCCTGCGCATTGTAGATTTTACATGTGCGATCCTCGGCTTTGAAGGATCAAGAATCTCGGCAAAATCAGGAATTGCCTGGCCAGAGAGCTTATCGGACCGTTTTCTATTGACTCGAGATGGAGCGCAAGTATTAGTGAAACTACCATTTCTTTTTTTAGGTTTAGCAGCGAAGAAAGTTTCATGTATGGCTTGTTGCTGTGACGTAGTCATCATGCTCTGATTCCAATAGTTTTGCTTGTATGCGGCACCATTTCGCATGTGTAGTAGGCTCTCTGTATGGACGCCTTTGACAGAAAGAAAATTTAGTTGAAAGTTCGTGCTTGTCCGCGTCAACACCCTCTCGCCCTTGCCTGCCTTTGGCACAGAGCATTTCCGCTTTTTTTTTCGGCCTAATTTTCCGTCCTTCAACCTCCACCCCGCTCCCCTGCACATCGACTTGAGCCTGCTCAGTGCTATGAATGAAGCGTTCAGGCAGCTGCATGCTGCTGTGTCAAATTGGCTGCGCTCGCAGGCACAGGGGAAGGCTGTGGGTCACTATTGTCCCTCCTATTTCCCTCCGTCGCTGCCGCCCGGATAACACGGGTCCTTGTCCCTTTCCACCTGTGCATCTGTCCATCATTCCTACTGCGAAGTCTCCTTAAAATACGCAGCAAAGTGGCCACAAATTTTTGGGAGCGTTTGTGGGTGTTAGGTTAGTGAGGGCTCGGATTCATCTCAATTTGAAGAAAGAAAGAGAAACATTCATCGAGAAGAAACAGGCCAACCTAGATGCAGTGAGGAGGGTAAAAGTACACAAATTCAGGCTGGTGCTTGCAAACAAATATGCAGTCTTAGAACAGCGAGATAAAGATGACATAGAGGTAATGAATGAAACCGTCACTAGGCTGACTTCAAAGGCAGCAATTGAAGCAGGAAATAAGGCACCAAGTCAACCAGCAGGCACGCTCTACCAAGTAACAAAGGACCTAATAAAGAAACTGCAAAGAATGAAAGTGTCCAATTCAAGAGATAAGAGAAATTCGCGGAACTGTCAAAACTGATCAACAAGGAGACAATAAGGGATATTCGAAGTTATAAGGTGAGAAAGACTGAGGAAGCCGTAAAAATGGACACAGCATGAAATCAGTGAGAAGCAAACTTGGCATAGGACAAACCAAGATATACACACTGAAAGGTAAGCAGGGTAATGTCATCAGCAATCTATAGCAAAAGCAACGGAAGAATTTTACACCGACCGTTACAGTACCCAGGCGAGCCACAATTCCCCTATCCGAAGCATGATGAAAATTAGATGGCACCGACCAACAAAAGTAAAGATGGAATGACGTTTCCGCTCCTCCACGGGAATCTTGTTCAGCATGAGGCAGAACGATTTTGTGTCGCTCTTTAAGTACGGCGCATGAACGAACCCAGGTATCTTGCATAGTTGTATGCAGTGCTTTGGGCTTGTTCGTAAGATATCGTGAGGCTTATTGCGCGTAAAAAAGACAAGGACGAAAGGAAGACGTGACACACACAGTTCCAATCTTGCATAGATTGGAGGCAAATCTCCGTCATTCCGATTAAGCGTCCGTGCTGTCATGTGGATCTTCAATGATCGGAGATAGAGACACGACTTTCTGTCCTTTTCTTGTGCAGTCACAGGTACATCTGCCCAATTTATGTCGTGTGCGGCTGACATAGGTCGCTCAGCAAGTGCATTTTGATCTGTGTGCCGGTTTCTGAGGTGCCTTTGGTGATCGTGTGACCTTCGTTCATAGACACCTCATTGGCCGATATAAACAGGTGGGCAGTCGGCGCAAGGAATCAACTACACCACACCAAGAAGTTTTTCTTTCTTGAGCGCCTCCTTGACTTGGTCTGGCTGATTCTTCAGTTTTCGAGCTGGCACCTACGCGGTCTGTACGTTATACGAACGAAATACACATGCCATGGTTTCACTGATGCCTGGCACATATCAAATGGCAGCTCGTTTCTGGGTACCTGTGCTTGCTTGCAACGTTGGACGGTCAAGTCGTTGTTTCACAGATTCAGTTACATGATGAGGATCGCCACACCTCGACTGATAGCGGCGTACGTGCTCAGCTTCAGCCACCTGATCTTCTCGAGTGGAATAGGCATTTTTTCGACGGAGGAGTGATGAAATACCCGAACGTTTTGGGCAATCAGGATGTACAGAATTGAAGTGAAAGTAACGGATGGTATGTGTGGGTTTTCGGTAAACGTTGAACTTTAGGCTCAAGAATTGTGGCGAAACTAGTATGTCTAGAAAGGGGAGACGGCCGTCGGTCTCCTCTTCAACGGTGAACTCTATGGCAGGCTCCAAGCCATTCAAGTGAACTGTAAAGTAATGAATAGGTTGCAGAGACTCCTTCTATAAATAGCGATGCGTTTAAAAGGGCCTTACAAGACATGAAACGGGGAAAAGCGGCAGGAGAAGATGGAACAAGAGTGTATTTAGTCAAAGATGGAGGTGACAATGCTTGAAAAACTGATGGATCTCTATACGAAGTGTCTATAGACTTCAAAGGTCATAGAAAAATGGAAGAATGCAAATATTATACTAATACACAAAAAGGGGAACGTTAAATATTCGAAAAATTGTAGGCCCATTAGCTTACTCCTAGTATTATATAAAATATCACCAAGATAATTTCCGATAGAATAAGGGCAACACTGGACTTTAGTCAATGAAGAGAATAGGCTGGCTTGAGGAAGTAATACACTACAATGGATCCTCCATGTCATTAATCAGATAGTGAAGAAATCCGCAGAGTACAAACAGCCTCACTATATCGCTTTCAATGATTGTGAAAAGGCATTTCATTCAGTAGAGGTACCAGTCGTGATAGAAGCATTACGTAATCAAGGTGTACAGGCCACTTACGTAAGACACGTGGAAAATATCTGCTGAGATTCCACAGCTACCTTGATCCTCCACAAGTAGGAAGATTATAAAGAAAGGGGTGAGACAAGGCAACACAATCTCTCCAATGCTATTCACTGGGTGCTTGGAAGTATTCAACCTATTAAACTGGGAAGGCTTAGGAGTGAAGATTTACGGCGAATATCTCAGCAACCTTTGGTGTGTAGATGGCATTGTCTTCTTCAGCAACACTGGAGACCTGTTACAACAAATGATTAAGGACCTTAACAGAGAGAGTGTAAGAGTGAGGTCGAAGATTAATATGCAGAGGACAAAAATAATGATGAATAGTCCGGCAAGGGGGCTCAGGATCGCCAGTCAGCCTCTAGACTCGGTGAAACCCTGATCATGAGAAGGGAATTCATAGAGGAATATAAATGGCTTGGATCGCATACCACAGACATTGTCAGCTCCTGACTGGAAGCTTACCACTATTATTGAAAAAGAAGGTGTACAATCAGTGCATTTTACCCGTGCTAATATATGGGGCAGAAACTTGGAGATCGACAAAGTAGCTTGGGAACCACTTAAGGAGGGCGCAAAGAGCGATGGAACGAAGACTGCTAGGTATAACGTTAAGAAACAGAAAGAGAGCTGTGTGAATAAGATAGCAAATGGGTATAGCGGATGTTCTAATTGACATCAAGAGAAGAAATGGAGTTGGGCAGATGACCGGTAGACGATTAGGGTGACAGAATGAGTGAAAAGAGAAGCGAAGCGCAGTCGAGAACGGTAGAATACTAGGTGGTGCGATGAAACCAGGAAATTCGCGGGCGCTGTTTACAATCGGTCGGCGCAGGACTGGGGTAATTGGAGATCGCAGGGAGAGGACTTTGCTGCTGCTGCTGCTGTCGCTGTTGCCGCCGCCGCTGCCGATATATATATATATATATATATATATATATATATATATATATATATATATATACACAATTCTCCATGGCAGCCTATGCGCAAGACCGTCACTGGTTGTTCGTCTCTGAAAATATACTTAGTCGAATCTGAGCGTGTTTCGCTTCCGCGTCTCCTTTTTCCGCAACGATTATTCTGCGCTCCCCTTTCCAAAAACCACATCAAATCAACAAGCCCAACAGCTTACTATTCTAAAGATTGATCTAATTCGGTCGTCACGCCTCCGTCATTTCATCGACGTCATTCCCCATTCCAGCATCACCATCCGATCATCATTGAATCGTGATTATATCACCGTTTGCAGGCCATAGTCGTCATTTAGTCGTCGTCGTTTCATCTTCGTCATCCGAGTCTCGTCACGCCACCGCCTCGTCACGCCACCGCCATGACGTGCTTTTCGTGCCGCGGTCGTAGCGCTGTCGTCGTTATGTCATCGTCATATCGGCATCGTCCTCTCATTGTGCCGTCGGCGTCATATCGCACTCGTCGTTCCATCGAGGGCATTTCTTCGTCATTTCATTATCGTCACTGCGTCATTGCCATAGAGCCGCCGTCATGTCATCATGGACACGGCCGACCCTGGCAAGTGAGTGTCATAGTAAAGTAGGCCGCTCTCGAAGACAGTTTATATCACGTATTTAACCGAAGTAATGTAAATTTTAGAGTGACCGCTACCGATGATAAATAAATATGTCTTCAGCAATACGGTGTTTCGCTACACTGCTTGAAGGCTAATCGCATTAACGTTAACAGTCATAAAGAGATAGGTCCTTCCAGAATATTATTTCTCTTTGATAAACGAAGCTGCCTTAGCCGGTGCCTCCAACTTTTGTGTCTGTTTCTAACAGGTACGAATTACGCAGGCGCACCCTGACATCAGAATGCCGTACCCTCACAACTTTTGGAAATCGTGGCACAATATACCTATAATTTTATCGACTTATAGAGAACCTAATTTGGACATATCCCGCACCGTTCATCCGTCCCGGTAGAATTTTCTGTTTTCGCGCTACATGTGTTCTTAATTTCTCCACGGGACTTAGGACGCAATCATCCAAGGATCCGAAAGCATGGACACGTCGTAATGCTTAACAAAGAGGCGTGCACGTTGTGTTCTGATGCACCGTCTTCCAAAACTAAGAAAACTTTGCTTACATGGACATGCATCACGAATGTGTTCCGCCAGACTTCTTTGTTTTTCTATTTGTTGAGCATCAGGGCCCTCACGAGCACAGCATATAGGATTGCAGGGCGGGGGTGGTGATGGGGTCGCAACGGGCATATTGAGCAAATTGCTACAAACTAAATCAAGCACAAAGTATGAACAAAAGAATTATACAAATGGCGAACCCTTCAAAATAAATAAATAATCAACAACGCTAACATTAAACATTCGTCAACGTCTATATACCGCATAGCAGGTATTACGCATTTAACCTGTGGTTATAGATACTCCAATCGAATTCGAATAAAAACGCATGCTACAGTACACTGACATGAGTGTAGCAATAACATCCACATATTTCCGTAAAGGTATATCATTCTCTAATTATTCTTCGCTAAAGAGTGCATGAGGTGTGACATGCTAAGCCTTTTTTATATGGCCGCAGGACATAGCGCTGTTTCTTTCTCATGATAGCTCAGCAGCTAACTTACCTTTGCACCTTGCTATGTCAGTTTGTAGTGCGGTTCTATTTGCGACGATGTTGGTAATGCCATTGGTTCACTCTGGTCACGGAAGTTTCTGCGAAATTCAAGAACTTCTCCAGGAAAGCTGATCGTAAAATATAATCTCTACTATACGCCCCCTCGAAATAGTCCACAGCTCATTTATTTATTGTACGCTCAAGCCATGGAGGCATTATAGAGGGGAGAGGTCAGTATTTCAACAGAAATACAGTTATTTGCACATACGCAATTGAAATTAAAAATGAGAACGAATGTAATTTCTAATACCAATGAAAATTCATACACTGTCATGCAAGGCTTGTACAGTAATTACGCAAAGAAATACTATTGCAGCCGATTACCACACTAAAATATGAAGTTTCCTAGCGACATCGTGAACGTTTACTAAAAAAATGGTGCAATGCGTTAAACTGCGCTGGCAAGAGTTTCACGAAAATGGTCACAGTTGCTAATTGCGAACTAGTAAGGCGGGAAGATGGTCCCAATCAAGGCTGGTTTTGGGCAGGAGAGAGTGCGAGTGTGTTGCAGTGTTTTGGCGAGGGATATGGAGGTGGTGATGAAGTCGAGGTGAAACAAAATTAGGCGGCCTAATCAGTCGGGTCCTAAGAAAATGGTTACGATAATAGGTCTTATGAAACAAGACATCTCGAGATAGTCTTCGTCTATTTGCAAGCGGGGGGAAATTAAGTATTGATCTTATGTTAGTTACGCTGGAAGTACGATGGTAGTTACGTGCTGAACGTTTCTGCATTGCCTCTAAGTTATTGGTAAGAGTTTCAAGGCCAGGGTCCCAGATTGATGAGGCATATTCAAGATTAAATCGGACATAAGTAACATATGACTGTCGCTTGTTTGATGAAGGTGCGAGAGAGGTTTCTTTTCAGGTAACCAAGCATGCGATTGGCCTTTGATGTTACGTGCTCGATGTGGATGAAAGGTCATTAGTAATATGTACACCGAGGTATTTATGTGTAGTTACAGATTCAGGCGTCGTGCTGTGAAGAAGGTAGTTGGGGCAAGGCATGTTAATTCGCGATTCTCTCATGATTTATATTTACGAATGTTAAGTTTCATTTTCCACATTTCGCACCAAGCAGAAATATTATTTAGGTCAGTTTGAAGGAATATTGCGTCAGTATAATTAGAAATGATGCGGTAGATAACGCAATCATCAGCAAAAAGACAGACCGAAGAAGCGATGCTAGCAGGTAAATCATTATTGTAAATAAAAAATAGTAATGGGCCTAAAACTGCGCCCTGTGGCACTCCGGAGGAAACTGGTGCCTCTAGAGACTCGTATCCATTCACCGTGACGAATTGAGTGCGGTTAAAAAGAAAGTCGCGCATCCAGCGCTGTACTAAAGGGTCAATGTTTAGGCTGGCTAGCTTTAGCATAAAAAGCTCATCGTTTACATTATCAAAAGCGTTCGCAAAATCCAAGTACATGCAATCAGTGATGAGGCCGGCGGCAAGGAATGCGTGAAGGTCATTAGTAAATCTAAGTAGCTGTCTTTCGCACGAAAAATGTTTACGAACACCATGCTTGCATGGAAGAAAGAAGATTTTTGACTCCAAGAAGTTAGCTAAGTGAGTAAAGATGACGTGTTCTATTATTTTGCACGGAACAGACGTTAGCGATATCGCACGATAATTACTTGGTATGTCCGCGTCACCAGACCTGTAGAGAGGCACGACCTTGGCCACTTTCCAATCCTTGGGTTTGCATCCATCGCTGAGCGATTTGGTGAGAATGTAACTCAGAATAATAGAGCTGTACTCGTTAGCGTTTTGCAAGAATTTAGCGTTTGATGCTATCCCGGCCGCATGAAGCTGATCGTTTTAGTATTTTCGTAATAGCACGAATGCCGGCTGGCCAAGCATTATGGGACCCATTGGTGTAAGATGTGCTCTCGGATACGAAGCAAGAGTCAAGATTGGGTCCCAGAACAAGTTTGTAAAGGTTTCATTAAAGATTGAGGCGCAAAGATGCTTCAGAACTGGTTCACCATTGCTATTGAGAAATGCGTCGTTGTTGTTGCTGTTTTTCATTATATTCCAAAAGCATTTAGAGTTAGTTTTGAGTAAGGACGGAAGCGTTGAATGAAAGAAGGTAGATTTCGCTGTTTTCAATGCCTCTGAATATGCCGTAGAATCGGCTTTGTAAAGAGCCCATCTCTTCGAGTTCGCGATTTTTTCGCACAACGAAAGATCCTGCTTGTTTTGTTCGATAACCGCTTGAGATATCTGTTGTACGAGGGAGCATTAGTGTTGTCATAAACAGATCTTAAATGAATAAATTTGCTAGTTACATAAACTACTTTTGTTCTAAAAGAATTCCAAAGTTCTTCGACAGACTACTCATTCTATGTTGAAATGAAGTTATCAAGGAAGGAGGAAGGTTCAATGTTAATAGCATCGTAATTGCCACGGTTGTTGTTTCTTATTTGTTTGAGCCGTTTTTTGTGCATGTGTAGATGGAATAGACAATGTAAAATGGAGCACGCCATGGTCACTTAATCCAGGCATGTGAGTAACGAGTGACGTCATGTCAGGAGCAGATGTAAGGACGAGATCGAGTATGGATTGAGTAGTGGGTGTTACACGCGTCGGTAGGGGAACATTCTGTGATAGGTGAAAATCGGAGCATGTGTTAAGAAATGTGACTGCGTCAACGCATGTTGGTTCCGAAAAGAGACACAACTGGGTCCATCTGATCGTGGAAAAATTAAAGTCGCCTAGAATAAAAAGTGGTACACCAGGGAAGCGCACAACAATCTGATTCAAACAATCATGAACATCTGCACAAAAAGTGTGACCAGAGGTAGGGGGACGGTAGCAAGCACCCAAGATCAGGTTTTTTTAAGTTAACGGCAATGTAAAACCACACTATTTCTAGATTGATACTAGTATGGACAGGATAAAATTCAATAATTTCATTAATGGCACTTAGAATGCCTCCACTCATTTTATTAGTTCGGTCACAACGACACACTTTAAGTTTTCTGTTGCACTGAAATAATTCCCAATTTTATATGCGGCTAAAAAGCCAGGTTTCCTTTAGTACGACAAGATCAGCATTATAGACAATAATTAGAGCATTTAGGTTATCTTTCTTCGGGAAGAAACTGCGTATATTAGGGAATAGTACGGACGCACTAACTGTCGCGTCACCTCCCCTCATCCTGTCCTAGCCATTACCAGAGTACACCTTACCCGACCGAGTTGATTTTAAGAAAGAGCTTTCAGCCCTGGGTGCGTTAGGACTAGAACTCTGTTCTTGAACCTTCTCTTTGGCAGAGTTACAGATGGAATATTTATTACCAATGAGAAGTTTGCTGTGGCGCAGTTTACCAGTGAATCTTGAAACACAGCTAGACGTACGAAAGCAACAGTCACAAAATGCAGAACAAAACCACGAACTTATATCATTCAGACGTCCTTGTAATTAGTTTGCCCAGCTTTCTATTTTCTCTTCACCTTCCAGCAATATACCTTATGACTGCAGATCTATACCACACTCACTCCAGCACTAAGGACCTGGCGATGAGCGTGAGGTAGTAGGCAATGCCGGAAGCCATAATCCACAAGACTTCGCGCCACGTGACACACCACAGCGCGAACAGCAGGCGTCCTTTGGATCCAAGGAGTACCCTGCACGGCATGGAAAACCAAGATTAGCGTTAAGGCAATTTCTTGTACTAAGTGAATAGCAGAGGCCGTTTCCGAGTTCGAAATCACCTTTGGCAATAAAATGATGGAAATGCTCCCATTTTTCTGGCAGGTGTAAAGTACTGACACGTGAACTCGTTTATTTTTTACGGGTGAGCGCTTTTACCGTCCACAAAGTGTTATCGCTCAGCGCAGGACGCGTCTAAATGTATCGGAAGTTTCTGGAATGTTATCGATGCTTCTATCCGCTGTCTGTTGTCTCCAAACCTTGTGTAATCTGATTACATGCATGTGCGACGCGAATGGCGTAAAACTTTGTGGAAGGCACGCGGGTCCCCGCGATTCCTCTAGAACATTCGACGACCGATCTATAAAAGCTGACGCACTTGAACCGCTGATCAAATTTTCGATGACTGCCGACCGTGTTCGCCGCTATCGTTGTGCAATAAGTGTAGCCTCCTTTTGTGGGCACAGGCTCGCCCAATAAAAGTTAGTTTTGTCTTTCACAGTATTGCTACTATGTTCTTCAACGTCACCACTACGTGACAGTATATTGCCTTTCCAATCAAGTCGCCCGGCCTTGTGATTTAAAAATGCCTACGGCGAGTCGTGCTGTACGGCGTTGCAGAAGAAATGCTATTACGCGTTTTCCTTTTCAATTGACGCTGAGGCTTGCGTAATTGGAGCACCGAGGACTGTGGTGTACGGCTGCCGAGCAATTAAGTGCTCCTGGACTTGGTTTCCGCTCGGAGTGGCCGCATTTCGATTGGGGACGAACACGCAAAGCGATCGTGTCCTTAGGCACGGAAATGCGTTAAAAAACACGCAAGTGATCAAAATTAATCCGCAAACCTGCAGAATGGCATTTCTCGCAGCCCGCCAGTTGTTGCGTAACGTTAAACGCCATTATTTGATTTTTACTATAGAATGAGCGCGTAGCATGGACGAAGCAGCGTGACAACTAAGCGACTGCAGGTGTGGCGGCGCGTGGGATAGTTGAGCGATGTATTCAATAAAAGGGCTCAGAAAGTGGAACATCATCACCGGCATGAAGAGCCTAGATTAAGTTTAGTGCTGCGCAAGGCCCCTTCGGAAACCAGGCATTTCTCCTGCCCATAGCCTGCTAACGCACCTTGCACTTCCGAATTTTCTATTCTCGTGGTTCGGCCATGTGATTGCCCCACCAGACAATATTTTCTTCACTTGGCACCCACTATGCTATATACTTTTGATGCTTACTGATTATTTGTGTTGAAGATGAGTTCTGCCGAAAGTGGAGCCAGGTTGCAGCCCGAGGCTACAAAGGATGCGGTTTTCTCTAACCGGGAAGAAAGCGAGCAGAGCGACCACTACGGAGAAGCATTGGTCCTGTGTTTGATCCCCAAGCAAGGCGGAAGTTTTCATCAACCGCGACGCTTTCTCTCTGAGAAAACTGTGTCGGTCTTCTTATAGCTTGTACAATCGCGTGGATGACAATTTTCTGTTCCACGATTATTTGTTTTATCCAATGCATGACGCCCTCAGCTGTAATTTATCATCTTAACTTTAGTCCTGGAATGGTGGAACCACAACAGCACGCTCGCAACGCAAGGTTCGCTCACTTGCCCTACGTCTGCTACGCTAGCTTACGTAGATGAGTCTTCGAACATGCTGCCCTAGACATCACCATTAGTCTAGTTACGTCAATTAGGGAATGAGGTCTTTTCCTGGAGACCTCAAGATACCCTGCGTCTTGCGTGAACCGAGTCCAAGGGAAGCCTGAAATATTTTTAAGTTTATCAAACCATGTTATCTTATTCTGTCCGCGACTGTATTTTCCTTCCCCCTGTACTCACTATATTACTACAAAGGGTACCTGAAAAAGACAAGGAAGACAAAACCAAGAAAAGCCTTGAAAAGACAAGTCCACCAGTTGAAATGTCAGCTCTCGCTTTTACCTTGTTGTCGTATTGCTCCTCAACTTAAATTTCCATCTCCAGTCTTCCCTGTATTTTCCCTCCAAAGGGTGCCTGTTATGCGTGGTACATCACCTGCCTAAGTCCACTAGTTGGTACTAATTTTAACTAAAACAATACCGGCCCCCATTTGCTGTATAATCAATACTGTCGTCTTGCTGTCTCTCAGGCTTAGAGCTAAGAATTTTCGGCCCATCACTGGTTACGCTGGCTTTTAGCTTCTCAAGTGTCCTGCTGCCCTTAAGTTCCGGTGACACATGTCCTTTCTGACGAAACGCATTGCACGCTTCTTTTTTCTTCTTTATGTTGGTTACCCATAAAGTGTGCTTCGTGCTTTGGAAGGGTCTGTCATAAACGCTAGAACACATCTTCATCTCTCTGCCAATGCCCTTCTCACGATCGGGGTCTCCTGTGGCTACTTTCGGGAAAACTGTGAACTTTTCCGCAGCCTCAACATGCTGCACGAAAACCATGAACTCTTCATCTCTTTCCAGGCTATTGAATAGTGCCTTGCTCACTGCCATGTGAATTCTCAAACCAACTCATAATTGGTTTTGTATGTTCTCAATTATTCGCTGTCAGTTCCCTGCAGCCTTGATGAACCCTGCGCGTCTATATGCTCTACTGATTTTGAAGCTTATATGCAAAGTGTCATCTACTTCACAGGAAACGCATAGGCTGCCATGATGGCGGAACACGGGCAGTATCCTAGTTACCACGAAGTGGTGGCCACGAACAGTTCGATGCTTGCCGCAACATCACTTAATTTATTTTTCGGATCTTTATCCCCGATCAACAGACCAGAAATTGACACTGATTTTAGAAAAACGTCCACTCACCGGTTTTTCGCCTTAGCGTACAGTGTGGCCACGGTTCTTGCGCACTGGCTGTGCAGGCTTGGCTTTACGAAGCGGCGAATCTTAGTCGCGGATTTACCAATGATGTTCTTGAGACTCCTGTAAAAGATCCTTCTTTTGTAGGCGTAGGTGAGTGCAAAAACCCAAGGCACTGCACGTCCACAGGGGAACGAAGTTGAATTGCATTTACTTTCAAAGAGAAAGCGGACAGTTTGACCAACGGAAAGCGGGTAGCTTGGCCTGGGAGAGAAGTCTCCTAGCCTGGTACTTTGCTAGGAGATAGGGGTAGGAGGAACAAAAAAGGGGTGTCAGGAGGGACCAAGAGGATGGACCCGTCACGGTTGCTCAGTGGTTATGGTGTTCGGCTGCTGAGCACGATGTCGCGGGATCGAATCCAGGCCACGGTGGTCGCACTCCAATGGGGGCGAAATGCGAAAGCACCAGCGTACTTAGATTTCGGTGCACGTTAAAGAACGCCAGGTGGTCAAAATTTCCGGAATCCTCCACTACGGCGTCCCTCATAATCAGAAAGTGGTTTTGGCACGTTAAAGCCCATAATTGTTTTATGAGGATAGCAGATGAATATCAACACGATCATGTCCCGAGAGCGCGTTCACAACCATGAATCTGAGCCTGTGTTCCTCAAAAATTCAGGGATAACCTTGATGGCTAGCTTCGTATTCTGTGATCAAGAGCTCAGTAAGACTTCTTCCTTCACTGGCCTGTCGCTAATTCGCCCTATCGAAGAGGCCAAAGCATATTCGTTCTTGTATCGCTGACAGAAAGGCTGAGCATACTACAACTTGTCGGGTAGAACAGCAATGAAGGTGAACATCGTAACGAGCGCAGTGCACGAGTGCT
Source organism: Dermacentor variabilis (assembly GCF_050947875.1). NCBI lineage: Eukaryota > Metazoa > Arthropoda > Arachnida > Ixodida > Ixodidae > Dermacentor > Dermacentor variabilis. The sequence continues at coordinate 1,474,127 of NC_134576.1, forward strand.
TTTGTTTGGGGGGAGAGTTGCCTAATGTCACAGTACATAAGAGAAGCATATTCACACGCGTACTTATCTTTATAGGCCAACCACGTTTCGCCGCCTAACAAATGTAATCGCACAGCATGGGACGCGTCTGCATGTATCCGAAGTTTCTGGAAAGTTATTGATGCTTCTATCCGCTGTCTGTTCTCGCCGAACCTTATGTTATCAGATTTCATCACCTGACGCGAATGGTGTAGAACTTTGTAGAAGGCACGCGGGTTCGAACGATTAGTCTGGAACATTCGACGACTGCTTTATAAAAGCCGACGCGCTTGACCCGCTGATCAGATTTCCGACCATCGCCGACCGTGTTCGCCGCTATCGTTGTGCTATAAGTGTAGCCTGTCTTTGTGGGCACAGGTTCGCCAAATAAAAGCAAGTTTTGTATTCCACCGTATTGCTGCTTTCTTCACCGTCACTACCACGTGACATCTGGTGGAGGTGCTTGTGCGTTCATGTACCCAACGCCCTCGCAAATCCGCGATCCAAGCCCGAAGCCCGCGGACAGAACCAACATCGCCCAAGACCAGTGTGCTAGCCGCAGACTGCAAGGACTGCCCCAGAGCACGGACTTCTACTTGAGACGACAAAGAAGATCGTGGTGAAGACAACCCCAATGGCTGCCCCAGCGTCCCCCGTTATCCTACAACAACCTCGGGACCCACCAACCTTCTATGGAGCAGCGACTGAAGACCCGGAATCATGGCTGGGGACCTACGAACGAATCTCGACATTCAACAACTAGGACTCCGACGACAAGCTATGGCATGTCTACTTTGTCTTAGAAGACGCCGCCAGAACGTGGTTTGAGAACAGGGAGTCGACCTTGACAACGTGGGACCTGTTCCGTAGCGGCTTCCTGCGCACCTTTACAAGCGTCGTGAGCAAGGAAAGGGCCGAAGCTATGCTGAACACCCGAGTGCAGCTACCAAACGAGAACGTTGCCATTTTTACTAAAGAAATGAGCCGTTTGTTCCGCTACGCCGACCCGGATATGGCGGAGGAGAAGAAAGTCCGCCTACTGATGCGTGGTGTAAAGGAGGAACTTTTCGCCGGAATGGTAAGAAGCCCACCGAAGACCGTAGACGAGTTTCTTCACGAGGCCACTTGCATCGAGAAGACACTGGAAATGCGGAACCGGCAATTCTACCGCCGCCTCGAAGAGTATCTTCGTGAGGCGACGAACACTGAGAAGACACTCGAGATCAGAAACCGCCAATTCGATCGCCGCACGAACTCTACCAACTACACCGGGGTTCAATCACTGGCTACCGCCGATTTACGCGAGACTATCAGAGTGGTCGTACGGGAGGACTTGCAGAAGTTCTACCCAAGGACACAGTGCCAAGTGGATCCAATCGCTCAAATCATCAAAGGAGAGGTTCAGCGATCGCTTGAAGTCCCTGAGGTTCAACCACGACCACCGCAACCTCAGCCGGAAGCGATGACCAACGCCGCCGTCGCCCGCCGTGAAGGTCCCCCTCCGCGACAACGCCACGGCCCTGTAACGCCGCAATTCCGTCCTTCACCGCCGCCGTCGCCAGCACGCCCACCCGTCGCACAGCGAAGCTACGCGAGGAAGATGGACATTTGGCGAGCCCCCGACCACCGCCCGCTCTGCTACCACTGCGGCGAAGCCGGCCATGTGTACCGCCGATGCTCATACGGCGACCTGGGATTGCGAGGGTTCGCCGTCGATGCACCGCGCCCTCGGGAAGGTGAACGCCCTCGTTACATCGCCGACTACCTCGTCGCTACTCAGTGGAGCCCTCGATGACCGTCCCGTTCGCCGTCACTAGGCCGCTATCTGTCACCGCAGCGCCGACCATACACTGGCCCAGCCCGGGGCCGGTCAGCGGGCCCATATCCGGAAAACTAAAAGCAGCAACCAATGGAGGTGCGGTTGCTGTTCGTCGAACTGATGAAGATCCTCCGCCGCCGACGAAGACGACGAAGAGACCATCTCGACGACATAATAATGATACGCCGCCGTCCCGACAAAGTCAGGAAGCCAAGACTACACCAACGAAAGACGACTTGACGACGCAACGTTCCAGCTTCAGTTCAACACGACGCAGCCGTGATCCGACACCAAGACCTAATTGCAATGCCAGACAAAGAACCACCGACCTCGATGTGCTTCTCGACGGCCACGCAGTCACCGCTTTAGTGGACACAGGAGCCGATTACTCCATCATGAGAGGACCCATCACCGAGCAGTTGAAGAAAGTTAAAACTGCTTGGGAAGGCCCTCAAATTCGGACCGCTGGAGGACACCTCATCACGCCGACTGGAATCTGCACGGCAAGAATAACCATTCAAGACCGGACTTACCCTGCCACCTTCGTTATCCTCCAACAGTGTTCACGAGACGTCATTCTCGGTATGGAGTTCCTGGACCAACACGGCGCAATCATCGACCTGAAGTCGAAGTCAATAACGCTGCCGGAAGATAAAGGTATGCCGCCGCAGAGCCCTCGTAGTCACCACGCCTTGATTGTGCTCGAAGATCAAGTGAGCATCCCGCCTCGCTCCAGCATTGTTATTTCGGTCGGCACCGAAACACCCGCTGACGTAGAAGACGTCATCGAAGGCGACCAACGTCTACTGCTAGACCGTGAAATTTGAGTCGCAAGAGGGATCGCTCGACTACATATAGGGAAAACTGAAGTGTTGATGACAAACTTCAGCCGGGAGTACAAGCACATCAGCAAGGGCAGGACAATCGCGTACATCGAGGAAATTCTCGAAACCAGCAACGCGTTTGTCCTCTCAGATTCCGCCGCATCTACCCCGACGACCACGGTTCCCGAACCAAACTACAACATTAATCCAAATCTCCCCGTGGTTAAGCAACAGCAGCTGAGAAGTCTGTTCCGACGATACAAAGGCTGTTTTTCGACGTCATCGAGAATTCGACAAACACCAGTCGCCAAGCATCGCATAATCACCGAGGAGTGCGCTCGACCACTCCGCCAGAGCCCTTACTGAGTTTCGCCGCGAGAATGTGAAGCTATAAGAGAACAAGTCGACGAAATGCTGCGCGACGACATCATCCAGCCGTCGAAAAGCCCGTGGGCATCCCCTGTTGTCCTGGTGAAGAAAAAGGACGGAACCCTGCGTTTCTGCGTCGATTATCGTCGTCTGAACAAGATCACGAAGAAGGACGTATACCCCCTCCCACGGATAGACGACGCATTGGATCGGCGCTGCAATGCTAAATACTTCTCGTCGATGGACCTGAAGTCTGGCTACTGGCAAATAGAAGTCGACGAAAGAGATCGCGAAAAGACCGCCTTCATCACCCCAGACGGCCTCTACGAGTTCAAGGTTATGCCATTTGGACTGTGCTCGGCACCTACAACGTTCCAATGCGAGATGGACATGGTTTTAGCAGGATTGAAGTGGCAGACCTGTCTCGTTTACTTGGATGACGTCGTTGTCTTCGCCGCAAATTTCGACGATCACCTTAGGCGGCTTGCAACAGTACTAGAGGCCATCAAGTCATCAGGGCTTACTCTGAAGCCAGAAAAGTGCCGATTCGCTTACGATGAGCTTCTGTTCTTAGGCCACGTCATCAGCAAGTCTGGAGTCCGCCCTGACCCGCTGAAGACAACTGCCATTGCAAAGTTCCCGCAGCCCGTCGACAAGAAGGCAGTGCGTAGATTTCTTGGCACGTCTGCCTACTACAGGCGATTTGTCAAGGACTTTTCACACATCGCTGAGCCGCTGACAAAGCTAACTAAATGTGACGTCGAGTTCAAGTGGGAAACGCCGCAGGCCGACGCATTTCAAGAAGTATACCCACGCATGCAGTCGCCGCCCGTACTTGCGCACTTCGACGAGCCCGCCGATACCGAAATCCACACTGACGCCAGTAGCCAAGGCATCGGTGCCATTCTAGTCCAGAGAAAAGACGGACATGAACACGTGATAGCTTACACTAGCCGGTCGTTGTCAAAAGCGGAAGGCAATTATTCTAAAACCGAAAAGGAATGCCTCGCCATCGTTTGAGCTACAGCGAAACTGCACCCTTACCTCTATGGCAGGCCATTCAAAGTGGTCAATGACCATCACGCGTTGTGTTGGCCAGCTAACTTAAAGGACCCTTCAGGACCGCTGGCACAGTGGAGCCTCAGGCTACAAGAATACGATATCACTGTAACATACAAGTGCTGACGAAAACACTAGATGCCGATTGCCTATCACGCGCCCCCATCGATCCCCCACCGCAAGATGACGAGGATGGCGACGCTTTCCTTGGCATAATAAGCGTGGAAGACTTCGCCAAACAACGAGGGGACTCGGAGCTAAAAGCCCTAGTCGAGTATTTGGAAGGGCACATCGACGTTGTCCCTAGGGCATTTAAGCGTGGATTATCTTCGTTCACGCTTCAAAACAACCTACTCGTGAAGAAGAACTTCTAACCAGTCCGCGCCAACTACCTTCTTGTTGCTCCGTCGGCGCTGCGTCCAGAAGTACTGCACGCCCTACATGACGATACGACAGCTGGGCACCTCGCTTTCTCCCAGACGCTATCGAGATACAAGAAAGGTATTACTGGCTGCACCTAACCGCCGATGTCGCCCGTTACGTGAAGACATGCCGAGACTGTCAGCTGCGAAAGACACCACCAACAAGGCCAGCGGGATTACTACAGCCGATCAAGCCTCCTTACCGACCTTTTCAGCAGATCGGGATAGACTTGTTAGGACCATTTCCGACATCAACATCTGGAACTAAGTGGATCGTCGCGGCGACGGACTATCTCACCCGCTTCGCTGAAACTAAAGCTCCACCGAAAGGGAGCGCAGCCGAAGTGGCGAAATTTCTCGTCGAGAACATCCTGCTGCGACATGGTGCTCCAGAAGTCCTCATCACCGACACAGGAACGGCTTTAACAGCAGAGCTCACGCAAGCCATTCTGCAATACAGCCAGACAAGTCACAGGAGGACAGGTGCCTATCACCCGCAGACGAATGGCCTCACGGAGCGCTTGAAGAAGACCCTCGCCCACATGCGAGCAATGTACGTCGACGTCGAGCACAAGACGTGCGATGCGGTCCTGCCGTACGTAACATTCGCTTACAACACGGCGGTGCAAGAAACAACACAGATCACGCCATTTAAGCTGGTGTACGGCAGGAACCCGACTACGACGCTCGACGCTCGCCGCACGTCACTGACGAGGAAAACCTTGACGTCGCTACCTATCTTCAGCGCGCCAAAGAAGCCCGACAGCTCGCCCGCCTGCGAATCAAGAACCAGCAGAGGACCGACAGCCGACACTACAACCTCCGACGATGCTTCGTCGAGTTACAGCCCGGTGATCGTGTCTGGGTATCGACCCCGATACGCCGACGAGGACTGAGCGAGAAGCTTTTGCGTCGCTATTTCGGACCGTACAAGATCATCCGACGTATTGGCCCACTGGACTGTGAGGTTGCGCCATACGGCATTTCGCTATCACAGAGGCGCCGCTCACCACCTGAAATAGTCCACGTTGTGCGACTCAAGCCGTACTACCAGCGTTAATGAACTTTGCGACTTCGCGTAACTGACCTTTGGACTTTGTTTCTTTTTGTTTATTTGTTACGTATGTTTAGTATGTGTCCTTTTGTGTTTCACTCTCTTATATTTGTAGCATCGGGACGATTATTCTTAAGAGGGGAGTATTTACACGTGTACTTATGTTTATCGGGCAACCACGTTTCGCCGCCTAAGAAATGTAATCGCACGGCGTGGGACGCGTCTGCATGTATCCGACGATTCTGGAAAGTTATCGATGCTTCTAACCGCTGTCTGTTGTCGCCGAACCTTATGTTATCTGATTTCATCACCTGACGCGATTGGTGTAGAACTTTGTGGAAGGCATGCGAGTCCGAACGATTAGTCTGGAACATTCGACGACTGCTCTATAAAAGCCGACGCGCTTGACCCGCTGATCAGATTTCCGACGATCGCCGACCGTGTTCGCCGCTATCGTTGTGCTATAAGTGTAGCCTGTTTTTGTGGGCAGAGGTTCGCCCAATAAAAGCTAGTTTTGTATTCCACCGTATTGCTGCTTTCTTCACCGTCACTACCACGTGACAATATTGTCCAGCATAATGTCAAGCAATGTCAGTTTTCTTGAAACAGGGAGCTCCTGTGTCACAGGTAATGGGCTGAAGCACTTACGTGCCGTGATTTCTATGTTAGCAGCTTCACACTAATGTGGTTGGTTAGTAATCAAGATAAATGATACAATCGTCTACGAAGTCAAAAGCTCTTAAAAGAAAACTATGCAAAATAGGGCTCTAGGGTGCTTTGTCAAGATTGGCCCAAAACAGGTCACTGAGAACCAGGGCAGTCACAAAGCTTGTGGACTTGTAATCGCTTCAAAAATTTCTTTTAAGCAAACAGGCCAGAGAGTTGAAGAGCGCTTTTTTTAGCGCGTTAACTATTTCAACAGATTAGGTATCAGGAACGCCGGAAGACAGCACGGGCAGTATAGATTGCTCGATGAATACAAAACTTGCCATAACTATCATAGAGATCAGAACTCATGACCCTGTCGCAGTATGTACTTCGGAGCGGAATACGTTAAGCATTGCTAAGTCGTGTAAACAATAATGCTTGGCAATTTGTGCAAGGTGCTGCACGCATGCACACAGACTCTGAGAATGGTGGCTTATGTAAACGTGTTTCGCAGGTCACAACATCTCAGTACCGTGACGAACGACGTTCTGTTTTTCGCGAGTACCTTGTTTTTCAGGAATATCAGTTATGTGAGCCCATTTCATTCGCAGTAAATTAGATCAGTGAGGGATGAATTTCGATGACTTCCTTTTCTGTTTGCGGTGCTTTAAGGGCTATGCAATTTTTCATCACGAAAAACGCTTTTTACTAAGCGCGATGGAGCTTGTAGAGCGAGCTCTTACTTAGGGCTTACGAGAAGGGGTCTCGAGTCTATGCTACTAATCTTCAAGCGTAATATCGTTAACATGAACCTTGATCAAAATATATTCAAAGCATTTTGAGGAGTTGATGCACAGGGTAAGGACGTTAATAGACATTGGACTGTGTAAGACTCTCAATTGAAATGGAGCTTGTAGAGCGAGCTCTTACTTAGGGGTTACGAGAAGGGGTCTCGAGTCTATGCTACTAATCTTCGAGCGTAATATCGTTAACGTGAACCTTGATCAAAATATATTCAAGGCATTTTGAGGAGTTCATGCACACGGTAAGGACGTTAATAGTCATTGGACTGTGTAAGACTCTCAATTGATATAGGACATGCATGCCCAAAATATCCACGGAGGTCGCCGACCGCGCGGAAACTTTTTATGGCCAGTGTCTTTCAGCGAAGCTTGTCCCTTTGCACAAAGCAAGCGAAAACACTTTGCTTAGTCTCACCGATGTATAGGAGCACACGCGAATAGTCCCAGCGGCGACCAGGACTCCTCTTCACCCGCACGTTCGAACTAAAAAGAAAAAAAAAGAAGAAATGAAAGGAAATTCCGCTGCTACCAGAAGGAATCACGCGCCGCGCTCTCGTACTATCAGTTGTACCAAATAATACGCGACCTTCCAAAAGTATCAACGAAGTCACTTATGGTGCATTCGACTGGCTACTTTCGAGCGCTCGCGTGGTGTTGTTTACATTCGGTTGGTCGAAATCGAGCGCTCTGATTACCTATGTTTCATTCATTTAGAGCGCCGTGCTCCAGCTCAGATCACTCGGAAGCGCTCCCACGTTCGCGCTGGCAGCACGACCGACATATACCGAGACCCAACAGAAGCTCGATCCACTGGCTATTCCAATAGCCCTGAAAGCTGCTAGAACGCTCGGCTAGGGCAGGCTTTCCCTGGATCGAGTGGGCTCCGCGTCGCTGCAAACAGAGCGAAAGCACGATAGGGACCAATAGAATCGGTGTCATGTTCGTTTACAGAATATGCAATGAAATTTATTCAAAATTTATGCTTGTTCAAAAAGTGACAGAGAACAGCAGACAAAAAAAAACAGAAAAACGCGCAGTTTTGCCCGAAAGGCGAAGCATCGATTGCTAGAGCACATTAAACAGCCGTAATAACTAAGAACAGTAGTTTTACCGTCAGTATAAACTCTTAAGCACTCGCTCACTAACAAAACTAACAAGCGTAATGTCAGCATGCACAGGCAAACGTGCACACATCACACGCGATGAGCGCGGACACCCGCGGTCACAACGTTAGAATGAGGAAGCGCGGCCGCAGTAGCGAACGAAGTGACCTTCGTGCTGTCCATCGCTTCAACGCAAACTGAGCAGCGAGAAAACGGCACACGTAAAGCTACGAGCCCACCTAAGCCCACCTAAGCTGGCCCACCTCAGCTGTTCTCCGAAAGCATATCGCATTTCCGATAAAGCCCGCGCGACCGCGCGCGGCCTCGCAAATGCGAGGCTGCTGCAGGAGTACGACGCCCTCCCCCCTCCCCTACCGCCCCTACTCCCGGTTTCCTGCGCGCGACGGGTGACTTCGCGCTTCCTTCCCGCTTTCCTCCCTTGCGCATGCGAGATTGAGCCGCGACGCCACTCACCCTCACACGCTTTTATCCGCACATACAATAGCGACGGTGTTATCAGGCTTGAGCTTTATACTGAACATCGCGGTGACGGCGACGGCAAAAGTCCATATGGAGCGTCCATATCATTGCTATCGCAATAATAAGCGGAGGAACCGTTACTTTCACCCACTTACGTTGTCGTTCAGGCTGGTCAATCGAATACTGAGATTACAGTGCCAGTTATGAGCATATAGGACGGAGATCAGGTCCACTACAACAATGTGTGAGTCAGCCAGCCAAAAAACTAAAACCGATCGCAGCGATGGCACAACCGAAGAAAATTTTTTTTATTATTCTTCCACTGCCTTCTAATCTCGCACCTCGCAGCACGAGATCCACGCACCCGAGAGCGCCATATGTAAAAGGCAGCCGAAGAAGACGAGGCTGCTAGGGTGACATCCCCCTTTTAAGAGAATAGCAGCTATACAGCAGTGCCCAATAAGCAACCTTCGATGTCGGGGATCGCGTAGATCCGCCGTTTCAGCAGTTGTAAAGTCATTGAAGGCTGACAATAATTCCGATTTCCCTATGTAGGCTGGTTTGACCCTGTCTATCGCCCTCCGAAATGACTCCAACAACTAAACCATGGTCCTCAGGCCCCAGCAGCTGCGGAGCAGAAGATCAATGCAGTAGTCAAACCTGTTGCGCAGCAGAGGGTGCTAAGAATCTCTGGGTCTGGACAGGCCGCCATTGGAAACTGAACCTGTCAACCTTTATTCGCCAGACTCTGTTGAGTGACGCTAGCTTAGCAGAACTCTTTGAGGAACTATCCGACAATGTTCCGGATATCATTGGCCTTAGCGAGATTAGAAGAACTGGTGAGGCATATACACTGCTACCTAACGGTCATGTCCTCTGCTATACAGGTTTCCCAGATGAGACGCAATACGGGGTAGGATTCTTAATCCATAAAGACACCGCGGGCAACATTTACGAATTCTGCAGCATTAATGAGAGGGTAGCAGTAGTCGCAAAGAAACTTAATAAGAGATATAGATTAAAGATAGTTCGAACCTACGCTCCAACATCCATCCAGTCACGGTGATAGTGAAATAGATCACTTTTATGAAGATGTTTCAACAAATTCAACAAATCTGCTGTTACCTGATCCTCCCCAGCTGCCTTCCCCCTTTGCATACCTCCCAAGGCTTTCGTTACTTCTTGCGACGTTACCTGTGGGATTTTGAATTCCTCTAGACTATTTTCTCTTCCATTATCGTCGTGGGTGCCACTGGTACTGTATAAATCTCTATAGAACTCCTCAGCCACTTGAACTATCTCATCCATATTAGTAATGATATTCCCGGTTTTGTCTCTTAACGCATACATCTGATTCTTGCCAATTCCTAGTTTCTTCTTCACTGTTTTTAGGCTTCCTCCGTTCCTGAGAGCATGTTCAATTCTATCCATATTATACGTCCTTATATCAGCTGTCTTACGCTTGTTGATTAACTTCGAAAGTTCTCCCAGTTCTATTCGAGCTGTAGGGATAGAGGCTTTCATACATTGGCGTTTCTTGATCAGATCTTTCGTCTCCTGCGATAGTTTACCCGTATCCTGCCTAACGGAGTTACCACCGACTTCCATTGCACACTCCTTAATGATCCCCACAAGATTATCGTTCACTGCTTCAGCACTAAGGTCCTCTTCCTGAGTTAAAGCCGAATACCTGTTCTGTAGCTTGATCTAGAATTCTTCTATTTTCCCTCTTACCGCTAACTCATTGATCGGCTTCTTATGTACCAGTTTCTTCCGTTCCCTCCTCACGTCTAGGCTAATGCGAGTTCTTACCATCCTGTGGTCACTGCAGCGCACCTTGCCGAGCACGTCCACATCTTGTATGATGCCAGGGTTAGCGCAGAGTATGAAGTCTATTTCATTTGTAGTCTCGCCGTTCGGGCTCCTCCACGTCCACTTTCGGCTATCCCGCTTGCGGAAGAAGGTATTCATTACCGCATATTATTCTGTTCCGCAAACTCTACTAATAACTCTCCCCGGCTATTCCTAGTGCCTATGCCATATCCCCCCCTGCCTTGTCTCCAGCCTGCTTCTTGCCTACCTTGGCATTAAAGTCGCCCATTAGTATAGTGTATTTTGTTTTCACTCTACCCATCGCCGATTCCACGTCTTCATAGAAGCTTTCGACTTCCTGGTGATCATGACTGGATGTAGGGGCGTATACCTGTACAACCTTCATTTTGTACCTCTTATTAAGTTTCACAACAAGACCTGCAACCCTCTCGTTAAAGGGACACTAAAGGTTACCAAAAAGTCAAGTTAAAGTGGTAGAGCAATGTTCTAGAACGTCTAAGGCGTCAATCTAATCGCGAACAGAGCTTTAGTAACCGAGAAATTGAGGTAAATGCATGACACGATTTGAGACCCCCCAGCGACATTCCGGTACTAGCCCGATGACGAAAGCACTCCTCATAATTTGTGTTACTAATACTCAACTACTCGTATTAAAAATATCATTTCATTCGATTATAAGACGGAAGAAAATGCTACTTGTCTACGTCTATTCGATTCTAAGAAAAAATAACATTTTGACGTTACCCTTCAGTAGTATGGGTGGTCGAAAGGTTTCGTCTTCGCTCGACTCTGCGCGCTCGACTCTGCGCCGCGCACGCTTTGGAGTTTCAGTAGTTTCGTTATCGCGTCGTGCAGTGCGGGTTCTACTGGCTCGCGAAACATTCATTTCGAACAAGCAGTGAGAATGCCACGTCCTTGTGATGTCGTGGGAAGCCCTCGCTCCGGAGAGCGAGGGCTTCCCGCTCTGGAGAGCCGGTGTCGAGGGCGCCATCGTAGTACGCAACGACGCCGGCAGCGCGAGTCCTCAGCAGCAGGTCACGCTCGTCAGGGCTCAAATCGCTGAAGTTGAGCCCAGCATCGCGAGCCAATTTGTCGTTGTCAGGGTCCATTGTGACGAGCGTCCAAGTTTGCGTCATAGAATAAAGTACCAGCTTATGGTCGCGCGTTTCTCCTTCCGCTAGCCACCATACTCGCGCTTTCGCTCTGCTGTCGGCTCTGTCTTGGCTCTGTTTCTGGCCGCGCGTTTGCGTTTTGCGCAGAAAAGCCGTAGCGCCGTCTGCGGACGCCGTTCTACTCACCGATGGCGCAACGTCACTAAGAGACCATGACGTCAGTACTCCTCGATCGGAGGGCGGGCGATTTGAACTGCGCTAGAGGTACGCGGACGCATCAGAACGCATTTTCTCTTAAAATAAGTCTCTCCTTGGCACGAAACAAGCGTTTCGAGGTTTCTGGGATGGCATTTCAACAGTCCACGTTCACTTAATAGTAACCTTTAGTGTCCCTTTAATGCTATAGAATTTCTGTATGTTACCAGCTATATTCTTTATTAATCAGGAATCTGACTCCTAGTTCTCGTCTCTCCGCTAAGCCTCGGTAGCATAGGACGTGCCCGCTTTTTAGCACTGTATATGCTTCTTTCGGCCTCCTAACTTCACTGAGCCCTATTATATCCCGTTTACTGCCCTCTAATTCCTCCAATAGCACTGCTAGACTCGCCTCACTAGATAACGTTCTAGCGTTAAACGTTGCCAGGTTCATATTCCAATGGCGGCCTGTCCGGAGCCAGGGATTCTTAGCAGCCTCTGCTGCGCCGCAGGTCTGACCGCCGCCGCAGCGGTGGCGTAGAGGTAGAACACCCGCCTCGCGTGAAACAGGTCCGTGGTTCGAATGCCGGTGCCGGCAATTTTCCACCGGATAAAAAAAATCCGCGTGTTGATAAAATTGCATAAACAGGCTTGGAGTGTGGCCTGATCCCGGTGACCAAAACCGTTAACGCACTCTCCACCAGAGCAGGATTCGCCACCCTGGTGCAGTACTTGGCCGCAACCTCCTATATGAATACAACAATCAAACCCCGGCCCTCAGTATCATCAATCAATAAATTCATAATCATCATCAGCCTGGTTACGCCCACTGCAGGGCAAAGGCCTCTCCCATACTTCTCCAACAACCCCGGGCATGTACTAATTGTGGCCATGTTGTCGCTGCAAACTTCTTAATCTCATCCGCCCGCCTAACTTTCTGCCGCCCCCTGCTTCCCTTCACTTGGAATCCAGTCGTAACCCTTAACGACCATCGGTTATCTTCCCTCCTCATTACATGTCCTGCCCATCAATCATAGGCAGTACCTATTTTCTGTTAAATAAATGAAATTATCGTGTTTTACGTGCCAAAACCACTTTCTGATTATGAGGCGCTCCGTAGTGGGAGACTCAGGAAATTTCGGCCACCTGGGGTTCTTTAACGTGTACCTAAATCTAAGTACACGGGTTTTTTCGCATTTCGTCACCATCGAAATGCGGCCGCGGTGGCCGGCATTCGATCCCCACTTTTTCTGCTGCTTAACAGTTTACCATCAGAAGCTGTAGCCTGATCTGAGATATTGCAGTTATTTGATTCTTCATTCGAAAAACGGAGATTTTTGCCAGCGCGCATACAACCGCTGCCATGCTACTCTGTATAGGGATGGGGAATGGGATTAAAAGATTTCACATGAGAGTGGAAGAAAAAGAGAATAAAACTAAATGTGAAATGTGCAAGTTGACCTGATACTAATAGTTACATGTGATATGGCGGGTAAATATAGGCTTGTGTATATGAAATGTGGAATCTTTAAAGCTTTCCTTTTAAACCAATTTCTGACAGGCATTTAAACAATAAATCCAAAACCCACCACTGTTTTGAAGGGCCAGGCATTGGACCTAAGATGTTCGGTAATGTTAATGGAGCGTAGAAAATCATGTCCATTTGTTGCTAAAAAAATTTTGTCTCATCGCGGTGTGCGGGGCATTCTAGTAATATGTGCTCCATTGTCTCTACGTTGCCACAGTTATCACAGTAAGAGTTAGTGATCAGCCCTATGCGGTACAGATTCCTGTTCGTCTATATAAGCTACGTTCAGTCTAAGACGATAGTGTAATGTATCCAAGCGTCGAGGAAGTGCTTGCGGAATTTTCGGTCTCATTTCTGGGTCAATGTAACGCAGGAAGTTATCTTGGTGAAGCGGGAGATTCCAGATGCGGTCTTTTTCTTGATAGGCATATTTTTTTGCCATGTTCGAAGCGTCGGCTTTTGTAAAGAATGTTGTTCTGAAATGGCGGTATTGGAGTCCATTTCGGGCAGCTTCATCCGCCTTTTCATTTCCCGAAATACCGGCATGGCCAGGTATCCACTGGAACTCGATGCAATACCAGCAATCTTAGCCTTGTAGTGAAGATAAGCAAAGTCGAATGCTGCAGGTTGATTATTACAACGCTTGTGCCTGTTCCACATATTTTGTACGGATGCTTTTTATTCCGCGAAAATCACCCACGTCTTTGGCAGTACATATACAAGGGGCTCCTTAATGCCGTATAGCTCTGTTGAAGTAGATGATGTCGCCCGCTCAAAACAAAACGAGAATCGTTGCCCTGTAGAGGGAACAAAAGTCCACACGATGAGCGATGTGGAGTTGTAGAGCGATCTGTGAAAATGTGCGTTGCGGCTGCGTATTCTTTGTGCATATATTACAAAGCCGCTTGAGGCATTTTTTGATTAGCCGCTGCTTGAGGCATTTTTTTTCGCGCTGATTTAAGGGATATATGGCACGATTTCCAGTGGGGACAGCGTCCATGGTGGAATGTTTTGTGGCATAATTTGTGAGGCCTGAACAGGAATCCAAATAGATATGCTTCCGATGGCCTGTCTAAAGCTAGATGTAGCAAGGGTTCTAGATATATCCTTTAAAATGCGTCTTTGTATGAATGACGTGTCGGTGGTGAATTGAAAGTGTCTCCTGAGAAGATGGCACTTCAAGAGGCAGGCATCCAGCTTCTGCTACAGATCCTGAGCGGGACTACGCCTTCGGAAGCGCAAGACATACGCGAGGACAGTTGTTCCCTGCTGCCTCAAGTTTTCTCTTGCTTGTGGGAGACATTTTGTGTAGGATCGGGAGGTAATACCGCAGTGTTACGTCGACGTAGGCCTTATGGAGGAGCACCATTGATCGACAGCTGGTGCTCCACTGTGATCAGGCTGGAAATTGGATTCCGTGCGATGCCGAGGAAATCTCACTCAGTTTTTCACTTAAGGCGACCATGCGAGGTTGCTATCGATCGTCACTCCAAGAAACCTTTGCGTCTTGACGTATGGAAGGGTACTACCACACAAGACTAGTGGGTATGTTTCCATACTCCTCCGCATGAAAGCCATAGCAACGCTTTTGTAGGGGGACAATTTCAGACCCCGTGAATTTGGGTAGGCCGATATATTTGCCAGTGCTCTCTGGAGACGCTGTTGGGTGGTACTGCGGGAACGCGCCGCGCTCCAAATGCAGATGTCGTCCGCATACAGTGTGATTTTGACACCACGGGGCAGGTTTCTTCTCAGATGAATGAGGACTAAATTAAATAATGCCGGGCTTTACACAGCACCTTGCGGCACTCCCTTCTCGAAGGCATAATGCGCCGTGGGGCCATTCGGGGTACACATTAAAAGTTCGCGTCCTTGAAGACAGTTTTCAATCCATGCGTAAAGCCGTCCTCCAAGACCAAGGGTTTCCAAAGCGTCAGGTATTGCTTTACGATAGACCAAATCATATGCTGCCTTAATGTCCAAAAATAATGCAGTAGGTGTGTTTCCAGCGACGAATTCCTGTTCAATTGATCAGACCAAGACAATGATATTATCGATCGCGGACCTATTTTGCCGGAAGCCATTCATTTCCTCCGGGTACACTTTTGTAGTTTCCAGGAACCAATTTAGTCGTTTGTGAATCATTTTTTCGAATAGCTTCCCTACGCAGCTAAGCAAAGATGTGGGTCCGAACGAGGCGGAATTTGTCGGCTGCTTCCCTGGCTTCAGTATAGGAATAACGTTCACAAGCTCCCATTCTGTAGGAGCCTCCCCAGTTATCCATGAGGCGTTGTAGTACTCCAGAAGGCGTACGCGATATGTGTGGCATGGATTTGCGAGCGCTTCATAACTTTCACCGTCATGACCAGGTGATGATCGCTCATTTGCACCGCCGATTGCTGACGTGAGCTCTTCAATGGTAAAAGGTAATTCTAAGTCAGGAAGGGTGGTTCGAGGTTGACTAGGCTGATGGCTCGCAATTTGCCGAGAAGGTTGTGCCCCGCTGGAAAGGAGCCTACTGTACTGCTCTGACACGTCTTTCAGGGATGCGCGCTCATGTAATGAGAGGGCGATAAAAGGATAAAGCTGTTGCGGCTCTTTGTGAATGCCTCCTACAACTCGCCAGATTTTGCTGAGCGGTTGTCGTATGTCCAGTGTTCCACAAAAGTCCCTCCCACTTTTTTGGTTTGGTTTGGTCAGGTAACGCCGTATATGTCTTTGTGCACGTCGACAAGCTCTGAGGTCTTCGATATTTTTAGTACGTAGAGCCTTCCATTCGGCACGCCTTCGAGTGGCACATAACCTATCGAATTTCTCGTCGTTAGTGGCTACATTACAATTCTTAGTGGCAGAGCGGCTACTTTGTTTGAGGCAATGAGCTATTCTCGGTATTAAGTCCCCATACGTAGTCAAGGCTGTGATCCCTTTGTCTACCGCTGATGTGTAAGCTTCCTCTGTCTACAGACTTCAGTTTCGTTTTTCTGGACGACGACCGAAAATGAAGGGCAGAGATTAGGATGGTGTAGTGATCACTACATCGAGTCTCGAAATTTGTACACCATCCGAACATAGGGGCAACTTGACTTGATGCGAATGTGACGTCAATGCAGCTAACAGTCTTCTGATTCTTTAGGTATGCTATGCTACCATCGTTCAAGGGCTCTATATTGTACCTAGCAAGAAGCTTCGCCAGCTTAGCACCCCGAGCACATGTATGTGAACTGCCCCACATCACGTTCTGTGCGCTAAAATCGCCAGAAATAATATGTGGAAATCGAGTGCTTGTCTACAAGTTTTCCAATTTTGACACGTCGAAAGGTGATCCTGGTTCCAAGTAGACACCGATCAGGGTAAACACTTTAGGTGCAATCACAGTGGTTGAACAAATATATTCATTCTTGTCATGTGGTGTTACATCAATCACACAAGCACGCACGTTGCTTCGACATCCAATGAGCAGTCGGCGAATTTGGTTTTGTCGCCTTGAATGATGAAAATAATAACCCTTTATCCTAAAGTGCTCGTCGACGCGAGACTCGGAAATGATCATAAAAGGGAATCGGTACACTCGCGCAAGATACTTAAAATCTGCTAGCTTCGAGCGCAAGCCGCGAGGGTTCCACGGTAATACAGTACATGTGCGGTAGTGTTTGCTGGTGGTCACCACTTGTGAGACGATTGTTGGTGAAGCCATCGTTGCGAATAATCACGCCGTTGCGCCGTGGAAGAAGACGACACCAGCGATTCTAAAGCCAGGACGGCTTCTACCTAAGCGATGCTTTTAAACGATGGACTGGCACGGAGAATAGCTTTGATTGCTGCGAACATCATGAGAATCAGCACACTTCATATATCATTTACAGCGCTACCATCTAACAGCTTTTCTTGGTTCTTTCTGTTCTGCTGCGGCCTTGGCGACACTTGTTGTTGTGGGCTTACGGCTATATCACTTCAGGGCTTTGATTGACTCTTTGCAGAAGAAGGCCTTTGGTGGTTTGTAAGTTCCTGCGTGTGTTATCTGTTATGTGTTACTGATTATTTCCGCTTCATCCAAAAGCTGCTGACGTACAGCGCTTGCCACAGTGCAATGCGAAAAAGCAATGCTAACCCGTTTTTGTGTTGTTATTGTGTTCTCTGAAGCTTTAAATTTTTCCAGAAGCGTTTCGAACCGAGACTTGCACGTGCTATAAATATCCTGCTTTCGATAGTCTTTCCGCATGGCGCTGTACAGTTTCATTCATTAAATGAGGGCTTAGCTTCGAGAAAGGATTATCAAACAAAGGTTTGTCACACCTATTTTCACCAACGAGGAATGTGCGGAATGAAACAGCAACACTGGTTTGCTAGCTCACACAGCTAGCAGGTATGGTTATCCGTGCACTGAAGCATAATTTCAAGCCATCTCAGTTTTCTTGAAACAGGGAGCTCGTGTGTTAATGATATTCGACTGAAGCACTCACATGTCATTATTACTATGATAGCAGCTTTTCACTGTAGTGTGTGTGGCTCGGAATCAAGCAAAATGACACAATCGTCTACAAAGTCAAAAGCTCTCAAAAAAGAACTATGCAAAAACGGCTGTAGAGTGCTCTGTCAAGACTGACCAAAAACAGGTAACTGAAAAGCAGAGCAGTCGGAGAGTCTATACAGATACCTTGATATTGCAAGTAGGCTTCGCCATTTCATTTTGTAAGTGTCCACCTCAGATAAAATCCTGAAGGCACCAAGAAGTTGCTCACGGGAACCCCGATTCATTTTGAAAGGCCACAAATTCAAACTCTGCAACAGCTGCTTCTACAAAACCTAATAAGCTGTCATGCGGTAGCGAACAGTAAAGCTCTTGTGCATCTATTGAAAGGGCACTGAGCCAAAAAAACAATCTAATGACCATTAATACTGCTCCAGGAAACATGGTACATTGCTAAACGATTAAAATGAAAGGGCAGTCTACGAGAGATCTTAAAGTTGTGGTAACCAGTATGTGGGACCAGCCTTCAGATACAGCAATGAAAGATTCCAAGAACAAACAAAAAAAAACGACGTCAAAAAGGTAAAGGATGACTTTGTTGAATTATGCTGTGGCGAGCGCGTATGACAGCTGTTTTTCTATGAAGCAGAAATAATCAGCACATGGCCTAAATCAAGAATCCATAGACACCGAAATAATTCGTAGATTAGGCGAACAGTGGCTGAACACCTATTTCATTATCTAACAAGGAAACTGAAATTTCTCAGACGAAGCTTCAGGGAAGGCGCCGATGGAAAACTGCTAGGCTGCAAAGATGCGCAAAAAGATGTTTTTCACGACAATGCATATGAATTAACTTTAAATAATGAATTCTGAGGCTTCGCTTACCAAAACCATGATTTGGTGACGACGTACGCCTTAGTAAGAGGCTCCGGAATAATTTTGACCGCCACGAGACGTGCCCCCAAGGCACGGAACACAGATGTTTTTGCATTTTGCCCCCACCGAAACAATGCCCTCACGACCTGAATTTGATCCCGAGATTTCGGGCTTAGCAGCGCCACACCATAGCCGCTAAGCCACCGTGGGTGGGTGAGCAAAACACCAGATAGTTATGTACTGCAGTCCGCCTAATCACATATTTATTCTTAATGAATCAATCAGCTTCTCGAATATTAAAATTAGATTAGAAGTTCCAATGAAAAAACTGTACAGCAAAATGAAAAACTGGTGTGATACGTAAAAGTGTTTTTCCAAACATGAGAGAAGCCCACGAACACGCGCAAATTTCCAGTCAAGCGTTAGCAAACTAGTCAGCCATTTGTTTTTGGCTCTCTGAAGCCTAAAAAGCCATTGAGCCACGAGTGCTTCGTTTATACCTACCACATGGCGCAACAGTACTCATGCGTTCTCGATACAAATGCTCTAAGAACTTAAGTGCACGGCATCATTTATCCACTTTCGCCGCTTAAGCAAGGTAGCCTATGAGTGTAAGTTAAATTGTTCACGTGGCAATAAATTAAAGCCTCACCAGGTCTGGCCATGTCGAACTTACAAGCGCTGTGCATACAATGCGCGCTAGCGATGGTGTCTGGTACGTGTTGCATCGCTATGCGCCGCGGAAAGAGCTTCCGAACCGATCGCTCGCGGGCGCTCTCAGCCGGAGCGTCGACGGCACAAGTGCGCCTACGCACTGCTCCGACGTCGCTCCTAGGGACACGCGACTTGGGTAATTATTCGAGTTAACATCTGCTATTTGGATAATGCAATAGGCGACCAAAAGTTGAGAGCAATAGTATTACACAAAAAGCGAACGTCAGCGTGCTCATGTTTTGCTTCTAAGCGGAGCAAGAGAGGTGTACTTCCGTTTTGAGTTCTTGTTCTCACTCCGTGCAGTCGCGTGGGCAGACAACGAAAGCATGTAATTTTCTACCATGTTACACCACACCATCACGCTCTATGAACCACTTGTGTCTGCCTCAGTATTCGCGTAGCACTAACCTATAACCCTAGTCGGGTGTTCTCGTACTCGGCGTGCAAAATGGAGAGCTGCGCGAAACCAGTCAGACGCAGCAGCTCGCGCGCTACATCGTCAGCGGAAGTGAACCACGCAGCAAAACAGGAAAGAAAAAAAAAACGAAAAGTAGGTTGGGCCCATGACGTGTGCGTCATGCGATCCTCGAGTTCCGGTATGGGAGAACGCAGGGAAGGAATATCGCTTGCTACACGCGGCAAGTGGAGAGAGTGTCTCTCTCGGCAGTGGCACTCTCCTCCTGAAATAATGGGTTCGCGTCACCGGAATATTTCCATCACGGCTATTAACGAAGTGATTCGAAAAATTATTGCGGCAGAACGCTCCCTGGAAGGCACGTAAC
The DNA here is from genome assembly GCF_050947875.1 of Dermacentor variabilis. Taxonomy (NCBI): domain Eukaryota; kingdom Metazoa; phylum Arthropoda; class Arachnida; order Ixodida; family Ixodidae; genus Dermacentor; species Dermacentor variabilis. The sequence continues at coordinate 1,494,237 of NC_134576.1, forward strand.
AACTTTCAGCTCATAACCGAAATTGTGCCCTTGTGAGTGGCCCTTCAACCACGTTTCCGCTGAAAAACGACGCATGTGCCAGGGCCTAGCATACGTTGTATTACTGCCATCTAGAGCGCTGTATTTGTACTGGATGTTAGTTTAGAATCAACCACGCGATTATGTCTTACCTTAAATGACTTGTGATTGTAGACTATGGTATCTCTCAGGCTGCATACAACCATGTTGCCAGCTGTGACGAAGACCGTCAAGAGGGTCAGGACGAGTAGACTTGTCTTGAAATCGTTCTCCTTGGTTAGTGCCTGTAAAAGGTGCGTTGGCTTTCACGTACAATAATTCATATGTCTGTGGCAAACGGCCCCGTTATCATGGAGGCGTCGGCTGCGTTGAGATGAAGCACTGTGTAACAAAAACGGCTTACTTTTACTTACCATTGCTTTCAATTTCTCATTACCTACATGCCTGGTGAGTTTAGCGTTATGTTACTGCATTTCAGCTTCTTTTCTGCTGTGCCAGGAAATCAATTTGCGTGCAACTTTTCCTCGCGTTGTGCTGAGTTTCGTAACTATGCAGATGAGAAGGGAGTCCTCGAGGAAGAGAAAGCTCCTTATCAAAACACAGAGAATTAGGCGCCTGCATGCTACTCTGCGTTGAGAAAAGGTCTACGCAGAGAGCATAACAGGGACGGGGAAGAAAAGAAATGGCAAGGAAATATTTATCATGGTATCCACAGGTGTGAAAAATAGTGATGATGCTGATGTAAACAGGCTCGATGCTTGTCAATTAAGTGAACTTCTTCAAGGAAAATGAAAACAAATCTATAGCTCCAGGTAGCCTTGAATAAGATGGCATAGGACCTAGTGTTCCTGCCAGATCAAGTGATTGTTGAGAAGCACGGGCAATTCTACTGAAATAATTCATCCTCTTGTGTCGATGTGTCGATAACCTTGGAATTCTAATACATTGCGCTATTTGTCATGCCTGGTTCTAGGTTCAAGAATGTATAGATTTAGAGTCGGTGATACGTTGCCTCAACCTCATAGAAAAGATGATATGGAAGTGTTTATTTTATGACAGGGTTAACATAGAGTGAATAAAGTGACGCCGAAGCGATGTTCTTTAGCTTTTATTCCTTTGTTCGCATTAACTACCGCTCTTCGTAAATTCTGTAAGCGCGCACGAAGTATTTCCAAATGTGGAGTTTCTCAACGCACTCCCGAGCCCAATCCGCGCACTAAGTTTGGAAGCGGTTTCAGTATGGGCCCAGCCCGGAGCCAGTCCTTAAGCTCCTGTCCCGAAAACTAAATGTAGCAACCGATTGAGGTAGGCTTGACGTTCGTAAAAATGACAAAGATGCTCCGCTGTCGACGACGACGCCGAAGAGACTACCTCGACGACATAACAACGGCACGCCACCGTTCCAATGAAGTCTGGAAGCGAAGAATACGCCGACGAAAGGCGACCTGAGGACGCCGCGTAGCAGCGACAGGTCAACGGGACGCAGCCGTGATCTGACGCCAAGGCCTAACCGCAATGGAAGGCGGAGAACCTAAGACCTCGACATGCTTCTCGAAGGCCACGAAGTCACCGCGCTTGTAGAAACTGGAGCCGACAATTCCGTCATCTGTCGATTATTCGCTGCCAACTTTAAGAAAGTCAAGACAGCATGGAATGGCCCTGAAATTTGGACAGCTGGAGGACCCCTCCTAACGTCGACGCGAATCCGCATGTCGAGAATTACAGTTGATGACCGGACCTACCCTGTGACATTCGTCGTACTCCAACAGTACTTCTCGGCGCAGATTTCCTAAACCAACACGGCGCAATCGTCGACCTGAGGGCGAGGTCGATAACGTGTTACACAAACTAAGCCACACCGACGGAAAGGCTTTCCCGTCAGCCTGTCCTGATTGTGCTTGAAGACCGATTCAGCATCCCGTCTAGCCCCAGCATTGTCATTTTCGTCGGCAGTGAAACACTCGCAGACGTGGAAGGCGTCATCGAGGGCCATCAGGGTCCACTGCTCGACTGTGAAATTTGCGTCGCAAGAGGGATCGCTCGTCTTTATGGAGGGAAAGCGAGAGTGATGCTGACAGACTTCAGCCAGGAGTTCAAACACAGGGCACGACGATCCCATACATCGAGGAAATTGAGGAAACCAGTAATGCGTTTGTCCTCTCGTATCCTGCTGCATCTAGCCCGACGAACATAGTTCTGGAACCGGACTACGACATAAATCCAAGTCTCCCCATAAGTAAGCAGTGACAGCTCATAAGTCTTCTCCGAAGATACAAAGACTATTTTTCGACGTCATCGAGGATTCTACAAACACCAGTGGCCAAGCCTCGCATAATAACCGAAGAGTACGCTCGACCACTCCACCAGAGTACAAGTTTCCACGCGAGAATGTGAAGCTATAAAGCAACAAGACGGCGAAATGCTGCGCAACGAAATCATCCAGCCGTCTAAGAGCCCATGGGAATCTCCTGTAGTCCTGCGTCAGCGAGGCTCTTGTAGTCTGTTAGGCTGCGTATGTGGGCCCCCTTAATTGCGAACTGTCAATTGCTGTGCGTCAAACGCCGTATGCACATAAATGGAATGGCGAGACGCGACTAGTTCTACCTCCACGATGTTGAGCCTCCGAAGATAATGAGCCACCGGGGGGTGTGCATACCCACGCATGTTGCAAAACGCGGCACGATACCTTTTACTAATCAATTCCGGCACGTAGAAAAGGCACGCACCTTGCAGTACTCCGAGGACGCACACTGCTTTACCATAGACAAGGTGATTGCGCAATACTCGATGTCTCACAGTGCAGCATGATTGCGAGGTCACTCGAAAATAACGCTTTGTCACATACAACACAGGCCACACAAAATTGGTTCCCCACAAACTCCCTATGAAACCTGGCCGCCGTTCCGTCGAAACGCTCCAAGTTTGCGGGATCAGGACCGCATGGACGGTTCGCATTTATTCCCGCCTCGCCATCCTGATAGGCAGCACGTTTACGAGATCGCCCCCACGGGAGACCGGAAGGAGAGGAAAGGAGGTACACAAGCGCTTGGAACGCCGACAAAGAGAGGGCGGTGTGAAGTTGACATGGCGGGGCGGGGGTTGTAGTATTTGTTCTTATCAGCTTAATATCTGATACGGGTTGTATTTGCACCTTAGATATCAAACTCATCTTTGCAATTTGGCGGAGTGCTTAAAGCCTCCTTCAACTCCGCCGTGGGTCGGCCAGATATAGCCGTACCATCAGGATCGGCCCGCGTAAGGTGAGGAAGTCGAGATCTACACCGCTAGATAGACGCACTCAATTTTTTTAGAGAAAGTCATATAGTCAAATAGTCAGAAAGTCAGATAACCATACACAGCTTCGCTGTAAATGGACCGAACCCTACGTTTCTGCGTCGATTATCGTCGACCGAACAAGACCACGAAAGAGGATGTACGCTCCCTCCCACGGATAGAAGACGCATTGTATCGGCTCTGCAGCGCTAAATGCTCCTCATCGACAGATCTCAGGACGGGCTACTGATAGATAGAGCTCAAGGAGAGGGATCGCGAAAACGCCGCCTTCAACACCTCAGACGGCCTCTATGAGTTCAAGGTGATGCCATTTCGACTGCGCTCGGCGCCTACAACGTTCCAGCGTGTGATGGACATGGTGTTAGCAGGATTGAAATGGCAGAGCTGTCTTATTTTATTGTTTGAGGTGGTCGTCGTTGCTGGAAATTTGCTGCGTTGCTGGCCGCTTGCGACAGTACTACAGGCCATCAAGTCATTAGGGCTCACTGAGAAGCCACAAAAGTGCAGCTTCGCTTTCGATGACCTTCTGTTCCTCGGCCACGTCATAAGCAAATATGAAGTCCGCCCCGACCTGCAGAACACAGCTGCCATCGCAAAGTTTCAGCAGCCCACGGACAAGGAGGCAGTGCGTAGACTCCTTGGCATGTGTGCCTTCTACAGGTGCTTTCAGAAATGGTTTCAAGCGCAAAAATGAGGCACTGACAACAGAATAAAATACCCGGACAAGCGCACACTCGCAACTGATTTTCCGTGGTACTGCACTTAGGTATATCATATTGACACGCGCACTTATCTTTATCGGGCGACCACGTTTCGCCGCCTAACAAATGTAATCACACAGCGCGAGACGCGCCTGCATGTATCCGAAGTTTCTGGAAAGTTATCGATGCTTCTATGCGGCTGTCTGTTGTCGGCGAACGTTGTGATATCTGATTTCATCGCGTGGCGCGAATGGTGTAGAACTTTGTGGAAGGCACACGGTCCGGACGATTAGTCTGGAACATTCGATGACTGCTGTATAAAAGCGGACGCGCTTGACCCGCTGATCAGATTTTCGACATCGCCTACCGTGTTCGCCGCTATCGTTGTGCTATAAGCGCAGCCTGTTCTTGTGGGCACAGTACCCAATAAAAGTTACTTTTGCCTTTCACAGTATTTGCTACTGTGTTCTTCAACGTCACCACCACGTGACATCTGGTGGAGGTGCTTTTCGCTCATGTACCGGACGCCCCCGACAAGCCGTGATCCAAGCCCGGACCGCAAAGAGAACACCAAAGTAGTCCAGGAGCATCGAGAAAGGCGCCGTCTTCAACAGCTGCCCCCGGAGCACGGACTTCTACCTGAGAAGACCAAGAAGATTCTAGCCAAAACCCCAATGGCAGCCCCAGCGTCCGACATCGTGCTGCAGCAGCCCAGGGAACCTCCGACGTTCCGCGGATCAACATTCGAGGACACGGAAACCTGGCTTGAGCCGTATGAGAGGGTCGCTGCATTTAACAGCTGGGCCAGCGACGACAAACTGCGACATGTCTTCTTCGCATTGGAAGACGCTGCCAGGACGTGGTTCGAGAATCGAGAAACCACCTTAACGACGTGGGACCTGTTCCGAAGCGGCTTCTTGCAAACATTCACAAGCGTGGTGCGAAAAGAGCGAGCCCAAGCTTTACTAGAAACCAGAGCGCTGCTGCCAAATGAGACAATCGCGAACTTCACGGAGGAGATGGCCCGTCTTTTCCGGCACGCCGACCCGGAAATGTCGGAGGAGAAAAAAGTCCGCTTCCTGATGCGGGGCGTGAAGCAAGAACTTTTCGCCGGACTTATTCGTAACCCACCGAAGACTGCGGCTCAGTTTTCTGCGGCGGAATCGATGATCGAGAAAACTCTGGAGATGCGCACCCGGTAATATAACCGCCAGGGGCTCACGCCGCAGTGCGCCATCCAAGGACTGCGTTCTCACGACATTCAAGAGACCATCAGGGCCATTGTGCGCGAAGAACTGCGCCAGGTCCTGCCTTCGTCGCAGCCTCAAGTGGCCTAGATCGCCGACATTGTGAACGATGAGGTTCAGCGATCCCTTGGCGTTCCTGAGGTACAACCTCAATTACCGCAGCCCCAGCCAGAAGCGATGACCTACGCCGCCGTCGCACGCCGTCAAGGCCCCTCTCCGCGACCGCGCCAGGGTCCTGTAACGCCGCAATTCCGTTGTCTGCCGCCGCCGCCGCCAGCACGCCCACCCGTCGCCCAGCGCACCTACGCGAGGAAGACGGACATTGGCGAGCCCCCGACCACCACCCGCTCTGCTATCACTGCGGAGAAGCCCACCATGTATACCGCCGATGCCCATACCCCGACATGTGACGTAGAGGGTTCGCCGTCAACGCGCCGCGTCCACAGCTTGGGGAGCGCCCACGTGACATCTCCGATTACCTAGCCACCACTCAGTGCTACTCTTGACGACCGTCCCGTTCGCCGTCACCAGGCCGCTACCTGTCGTCGCAGTGCCGTCCATACATTGGCCCAGCCCGGTGCCGGTGAGCGAACCCAACGCCGGAAATTAAAAGCAGCAACCGATGGAGCTGCGGTTGCGGTTCGTCGAACTGACGAAGATCCTCCGCCGCCGACGAAGGCGCCGGAGAAACTACCTCGACGACATAACGACGCGTCGCCGTCCCGACGAAGTGTTAAAGCACAGAATACGACGACGAAAGACGACCTGACGACGTCCCATACCAGCCACAGGTCAACGCGACACAGCCGTGATCCGACGCCAAGACCTAACTGTGACGCGAGGCAAAGAACCACCGAACTCGACGTGGTTCTCGACGGCCACGCAGTCACCGCCTTAGTCGAAACAGGGGCCGATTACTCCGACATGAGTGGACACATCGCCGCCCAGTTGAAGAAGGTTAAGACTGCATGGGAAGGCCCTGAAATTCGGACCGCTGGAGGACACCCGATTACGCCGACTGGAATCTGCACGGCAAGAATTACCGTTCATCACCGGACTTACCCTGCCACATTCGTTATCCTCCAACAATGTTCACGCGACGTCATTCTCGTCATGGACTTCCTAAACCAACACGGCGCAGCCATCGACCTGAAGTCGAAGTCGATAACCCTGACTGAAGATCAAGCGATACGGCCGGAGAGCTCTCGTAGTCAGCATGCCTTAAGCGTGCTCGAACGTCGAGTCAGCATCCCGCTTCGCTCCAGCATTGTCATTTCCGTGGGCACAGAAACACCTGCCGACGTAGAAGGCGTTGTCGAGGGTGACCAACGCCTACTGCTAGACCGCGAAATTTGCGTCCGAAGAGGGATCGCTCGACTCCGCGGAGGGGAAACGGAAGTGATGCTAACCAACTTCCGCAAAGAGTTCAAGCACATCAGCAAGGGCACGACAATCGCGTACATCGAGGAAATTGTGGAAACGAGCACTGCCTTTGTTCTCTGAGATTTTGCAACATCTACGCCGCCGACCATAGTCCCCAAACCAGACTTCGACGTAAATCCATGTCTCCCCATGAGCAAGCAGCAAAAGCTCAGACGTCTTCTCCGATAATACAAGGACCGCTTTTGGACTTCATCGAAGAGTCGACGAACACCAGTTGCAAAGCATCGCATAATCGAAGAGTGTGCTCAACCACTCCGCCAGAGCCCTTACCGAGTTTCGCCGCGAGAACGTGAAGCTATTCGGCAACAAGTCGACGAAATGCTCCGCGACGACATCATCCAGCCGTCGGAAAGCCCGTCGGCATCTCCTGTTGTCCTGGTGAAGAAAAAAGACGGAACCCTTTGTTTCTGCGTCGATTATCGTCGTCTGAGCAAGGTCACGAAGAAGGACGTATACCCCGTCCCACGAATAGATGACGCATTGGATCGGCTCTGCAACGCAACATACTTCTCGACGATGGACCTCAAGTTTGGCTACTGGCAAATAGAAGTCGACGAAAAAGATCGCGAAAACACCGCCTTCATTACCCCAGACGGCTTCTACGAGTTCAAGGTTATGCCGTTCGGACTGTGCTTGGCGCCTGCAACGTTCGCGCGCCTAGTGGACACGGTTTTAGCAGGATTGAAGTGGCAGACCTGTCTCCTATACTTGGAAGACGTAATCATCTTCGACGGAAGTTTCGACGATCACCTTAGGTGGCTTGCAACAGTACTAGAGGCCATCAAATCATCAGGGCTCACTCTGAAGCCAGGAAAGTGCCGCTTCGCTTACGACGAGGTTCTGTTCCTAGGCCACGTCATCAGCAAATCTGGAGTACGCCCCGACCCGCAGAAAACAGCTGCCATCGCAAAGTTCCCGCAGCCCATCGACAAGAAGACAGTGCGTAATTTCCTTGGCACATGTGCCTACTACAGGCGCTTTGTCAAAGACTTTTCACGCATCGCTCAGCCGCGAACGAATCTAACCAAATCTGATGTCGAGTTCAAGTGGCAAACGCCGCAGGCCGACGCATTTCAAGAACTAAAACGGCGCATCCAGTCACCGCCGGTACTTGCACACTTCGACGAAGACGCCGATACCGAAATTCACGCTAACGCCAGCAGCCTAGGCCTCGGTGCCGTCTTAGCCCAAAAGAATGACGGACATGAACGGGTGATATCTTTGCTAGCCGGTCGCTGTCAAAAACGGATGGCAATTATTCTACGACTGAAAAGGGATGCCTCGCCATCATTAGGGCTACTGTAAAATTCGGCCCTTACCTATATGACGGGCCATTCACAGTCGTCAGCGACCATCACGCGTTGTGTTGGATAGCTAACCTAAAGGACACTTCAGGACGGCTGGCGAGGTGGAGCCTCAGATTACAAGAATATGACGTCACGGTAATGTGCAAGTCCGGGCGAAAACTCACGACTGCCTATCACGCGCCCCCATCGATCCCCCGCCGGAAGACGACGAGGATGACGACGCCTTCCTCAGAATAATAAGCGCAGAAGACTTCAATAAACAGCAACGAGCAGACCCGGAGCTAAAAGGTCTCGTCGAGTATTTGGAATGGAACGCCGACGTAGTACCAGGGACATTTAAGCGCGGATTGTCTTCGTTCACATTACAAAACAACCAGCTCGTAAAGAAGAACTGATCACCAGTCCGCGCAAGCTACCTTCTTGTTGTTCCGTCAGCGCTGCGTCGAGAAATACTGTAAGCCCTACATGACGATCCAACCGCTGGGCACCTCGGACTCTCCCGAACGCTGTCGAGGGTACAGGAAATGTATTACTGGCCGCGTCTGATCGCCGACGTTGCTCGTTACGTCAAGTCATGATGAGTCTGTCAGCGACGCAACACACCACCGAAAAGGCCAGCAGGATTACTGCAGCCGATCAAACCTCCTTGCCGACCATTTCAGCAGATCCGGATGGATTTGTTGGGATCGTTTCCGGCGTCAACATTCGCAAATAAGTGGATCGTCGTGGCGACGGCTATCTCACCCGCTTTGCTGAAACTAAAGCTCTACCGAAAGGCAGCGCAGCCGAAGCGGCGAAATTTTTCGTCGAGAACATTCTGCTGCGACATGGTGCTCCAGAAGTCGTCATCACTGACAGAGGAACAGCGTTTAAAGCAGAGTTCAGCCAAGCCATACTGCAGTACAGCGATACAAGCCACAGTAGGACAACTGCCTATCACCCGCAGACGAATGGTCTCACGGAGCGCCTGAACAAGACCCTCGCCGATATGCTAGCAATGTACGTAGACGTCGAACACAAGACGTGGGACGTGGTCCTGCCGTACGTAACATTCGCTTACAAGACGGCGGTGCAAGAAACAACACAGTTCACGCCATTTAGCCTGGTTTACGGCAGAAACCCGACGACGACGCTCGACGCCATACTGCCGCGCGTCACCAAAGAAGATAATCTTGACGTCGCGACCTTTCTCCAGCGCGCCGAAGAAGCCCGATAACTCGCCCGCCTACGGATCAAGAACCAGCAGCGTACCGACAGCCGACACTACAACCTCCGACGACGCTTCGTCGAGTACCAACCCGGTGACCGTGTTTGGGTTTGGACCCCTATACGCCGACGAGGACTCAGCGAGAAGCTTTTGCGTCGCTATTTCGGACCGTACAAGATCATCCGACGTATTGGTGCACTGCATTATGAGGTCGTGCCAGACGGCATTTCGCTATCACAGTGGCGCCGCTCGTGACCTGAAATAGTCCACGTTGTGCGACTCACGCCGTACTACCAGCGTTAATGAACTTTGGGACTTCGCGTAACTGACCTTTGGACTGTGTTTCTTTTCGTTGTTTTGTTACTCATGTTTAATAAGTGTTCTTTTGTGTTTCGCTCTATTATATTTGTAGCATCGGGACGATGCTTTTTAAGAGGGGGGTATTGACATGTGTACTTATCTTTATCGGGCGACCACGTTTCGCCGCCTAACAAATGTAATCTCACAGCGCGGGATGTGCCTGCATGTATCCGAAGTTTCTGGAAAGTTATCGATGCTTCTATCCGGCTTTGTGTTGTCGCCGAACGCTGTGTTATCCGATTTCATCGCGTGACGCGAATAGTGTAGAACTTTGTGGAAGGCACGTGGGTCCGAACGATTAGTCTGGAGCATTCGACGACTGCTGTATAAAAGCGGACGCGCTTGACCCGCTGATCAAGTTTTCGACGTTCGCCGACCATGTTTGCCGCTATCTTTGTGCTATAAGCGCAGCCTCTTTTTGTGGGCACAGGTTCGCCCAATAAAAGTTAGTTTTGTCTTTCACAGTAATTACTACTGCGTTCCTCAACGTCACCACCACGTGACAATATCCAGCTTTCCTGGACACGTACCAACTAGCGCTCCAAGCGGGCACGGCGCGAAGCTAGCGCGTTTTCAATGGAAGGAGCTGGTTTTTCGCGAAAAACAAAAGCTGCAGGTCGATTATTGGCAAAGGCAGGCTTCAGACGTGTTCTGGAAGACAATCCACACGAGCCAAATGCAGTGATCACGCTATGACACGTAAGAATTTTGTTCGCAAAGCGGTGAAAGATTAAGCAATGGAAGCCTATGGAAACGACAAAAATTTGTACTCAATTTTCGAGACAAGAACGATGCCTGTGATAAAACTTTGGCATCTATCGTAATACCCAGTGCGGCGTATGTAGTTCGGAGACTCAGCTTTCGATTGATGCCGACCTAGGCTCTCCACACATGGCGTAACACCGTTCCCAAAAGCGATTTTTGTAGCAGTGTCGTGAAACTTCACGTGGCATCTATAAAAGCATAAGCGTACCGCCTGGCGAAGCCTCAGAAGTCGTAGCCGAGTGGTAGAATCGCGCGCATCTTTAGTCCCGAGTTACGGTAGATGCGGTTCGATTCCTGCTTCGCACTTCTTTTTAAGCCGCATAGGACCTAGTTTTGAAGTCTCTCACTAGATGGCAGAAACACAAAACCCAAGATTTGCTTTCGGTTCTCGTTTTTAGCAGCGGAGTTTTTTTAAGCCGCATAGAACTTAGTTTTATAGTCTCCTACCAGATGGCAGGGACACAAAACTCAATATGTGCTTTGGTTGTGGTTTTCCAGTGAGCCTCTTGAAATATTGTTTTCCATTTTTGCTTCCTAAAACGTAGCAGTGTCGTGTTCATTTGCTAGGTAATTGCTTCTATGAAGATTTTATTTATTAGACTTCATAACTAGAAGACTGCGCATGGCTTTGTGTAATGCGAAAGGAAAACAAACTTTCGGGGTTTGTAGCGTGGAACCTGGCAGAATATGGCTATTCTTATGCGTTGCTCCGGAAGGTCCATTTTCTTCGACTTTTGGCTGTCCTTAATGGCACACACTCTGAGCGAATCAGGCCCACCTGGACCACAATGCCACCCGGTGACCAGTGCCATTGCTACGTCTGCTAGGCAGAGTCGCTGCCCGAACGTTAATAATTTCTAAAGATTCATCCAAATAAGAAATGCACCAACTAGGAGAAATTGTGCAGCGTCTGGGTTAACAGCTACTGTTAATGTGTTCCGTACAGCCAAGTGGTATGAATCCGTAGGTGTGGCCGTAAAAAAACCATTTGAATAAATGTGCCATGCTGTATGTGCCCCGGCCGCTCTACAGAGAAGCTAGCTTGGCGAGCCGTCAGCATTTAGGATCAACATATAGCGTACCTCGTTCGGTGCATTTGCTTTTAATACGCACCATTCTTTGGCGAGTACCCCAGCAATTTGGTAGCTAAATCGTGCAAAATTGTGTCTGTAATGCCAAAAAACTTTGCGCATTTCCCATATAAAAACATAGGTCTTCATAGAAAGGGTTGGAGTGGCGAACTTGAAATCGGAAGTGGCATCAGCATAAATTTGGGCGTGATACAGGGATGGACCGATCTGAATTTGGTAGTGATATGGGAGTGGCCTAACCTAAATTTGGGGTGAAATGGTAACGAGCCAAGCCGAATTTGACGCTGATATGGGGATGGCCTAACCTAAATTTGAGGTGATCTAGGGGTGGGTAAGCCTAAGTATGGTGGAATATGGGGGTGATCCAGCCTGGATTTGGGGATGAATGGGGGTGGGAGAACCTAAATTTGGGGTTGATATGGGGGGGAGGGCCACCCTAACCATGGGGGCGATATGGCGCTGCGCCATGCTGAATCGGGGGTGATATGGGGGTGGGCTAACCTATATTTGGGAGTGATTTGCGGTGGGCCATCCTATATTTGAGGTGATAGAGGGGTGGGCCAGGCTATGTTTGGGGCTGATATTGGGGTGGGCCAACCTAAACTTGGGGGTGACATGGGGACGGGCCATCCTGTATTTGGTGGTGATATGGGCTTGGTCCTACCTAAATGGTGGGGGGGGGGGGCAATCTCGGGGTCGGCCAATCTGAATTTGGGGGCGATATGGGGGTGGGCGAACCGGATCTGTGGGCTGCGTCGACTCGAAATTTCGGGGCGATTTGTTGAAATTCGTAGGTGGACAAACTTCAAAATTAGGGGTGGCCTAATTGAAATTTGCGATTGGGCCAGCTTGACGTTTAAGGCTGGGCGAAATGAAAATCGGGCGTGGCCGACTTTAAATTTGGGGGTGGGCTAATTTAAATTTTAGGCTGTGCCAACTTGAAACACCAGCGGTGTTTCTGCATCCTTTTCAGCTTCGCAAAGTACGTATATTAATAATTGTTACCCAATACCCCTCAAGGTGAGCTACCATTCCAGCCTTCCCAGTCCACTGCGCTAATTATATCACAGGAGTGCCCTCATCATGACGACTGCGACGTTCGATGCAGAAATTCACAAGAACTTATCGCAGATCGAGCTGACCATTTTCACACCAATGTCATCGCTAACACTACTTGCTCGTGCTAGACGCAACACAAGCTTACGACGATCATAATTCAACTTTCAATTGCACGCTAGTCGACACGCTTTCAGTGCACAATCTCGCCAATCATCTGGATAGGAATGAATGAATGAATGAATGAATGAATGAATGAATGAATGAATGAATGAATGAATGAATGAATGAATGAATGTATGGTGTTTATTGGCGCAAGGGCCAGGTATGGCCAAAGAGCGCCAAGCCAGTGTTGATGAGTTTGCAGTGGAGTTATGACTTCTATGAAGTTGATGGGAAGTGGCTGTAAAGGAGGCCTTAAAAATGGTCGCGCTAATGTGCATAATGTCTATGTGTAATAAGATTGTGGCAATGAGGAAAGACGCGTACAATGAGCAATAGGGTGCATTGCGAATTAATAATATAACATAAAAATGTATAAGATTCTAAAATTCACTAGAGCACCATGGCCTCGTTAGAGCCCCTGAGACACAAGGGCCTAGAGGCATGTGCTATATAAATATTTATCACAGCGGCATCCTCTGGAAAGAAGATGCGCTACGAGTTTAACGGTCTTATTACATGCAGGACAACATCATTTAAAAAGTTGAGGATTGCCTTGGTGTTAAAAAGTGGTTCCTTACCAAGAAACATATCCGGGTGTAGAGGGATGTAATAATGGTATGCAAGCGGAAAATGTTTCTTTCTCTCCGTTTCGGCTTCCCGACACTCCGGGAGCACATGGAGGACGGTCAACCTCTCGCCGCATCTACCACAGGTTGGAGGTTAACTTCCAGTAAGCAGATAACTATGGGTGCCACATGTGTGTCCTATTCTGAGGCGACAGAATAGGACATCAGTTCGCTGAGATTTTGTTGGGGAGGGCCAAAAACCTAACTGTGGCTTTATAAAGTGCAGTTTGTTATTTGTTTGCGCGTCCCACGTGCACTGCCAGTGATTTCGCAGCTTATTTCGTAAGAAAGGCCTCAGATCTGTGACAGGCACATCAGCGGTAGGGTTAACAGCTTGCGATGTGATTGACGTGGCCATCTGGTCCGCGAGAATGTTACCTTCGATTCCCCTATGGCCAGGGACCCAGCATATTATGATATTCTCGTTAGATGAGTACGCTTTACACAATACCGAATACAGTTCTTTGAATACGGGATTTTTATGTTTGTAGAGTGACATTAAGGCTGTTACGTTTCGCCTACGACGCGCGGTTTAGCCGGCGCAGCTGCAACAAAGCGGCAGACATTTTGGCCCGTTCGGCGTCGCCGCTGCGCCTCCCCGCCAAGCGCGTCCAGGCATGTTCCGATGCCACGTGTCTTCATGTGCGTATGTGAGTGTATGTGCATATTGGTGCCCACGCTTGTCGAAGCGCGGCAGCCGGGGAGAGGAGCTCCCAACCCCTGTGAAGCGAGGGGGTCTGACAGGTGACACGACAGTGTGAGCCACCTTCTCCTCCCCATTGTGCCCGACCGGTGGCGACACGACAGTATGCGTCACCTTCTCCTCCCCATTGTACCCGACCGGCGGCGACACGACAGTATGCGTCACCTTATCCCATTGTGCCCGAGCGGCACAGTCACGTGCTCATCTATAGAGGGGTTCCTTCTTGCCCTCAACTGCGAGAGTATAAAAGCAGCTGCCCCCGGACGCCAAAGGAGGGCTCCGATTTCTTCTGTTGAGTAAAGTGCACTCCCGTCTCTCTACTTCGGTCAACCTGACCGCCAACTCTTTGCGATGTTAGAATAAACAAGTTGTTTTGTTGTTACCAGTCGACTCATGCTTTGCCGGGACCTTCGGATGCTTCCAGTTGTACCCCAGGTCGCCAGGCCAACGCTACCCTTGGGGCTTGCGACCCAGGTGCAACCACGGGCGTCAGCGCCGAGTTTCCAACAACTCGTACCAGCGGTGCGATTACAACAACTGTCTGCCAGCGGTGAGATCGCGACAACGGAGGCCAGCAGCGAAGATATGCAGTTGACTGTATGCTGAGCAGCTCAACGACGATCCGGGAGCAGTGCAACGAGCCCTGTGTGATGACTGGTTGCCTGCAGCGGAACGACTGCGCTGAACTCTTGGCTGCGAGGTTTGGTGAGTGCGGGACTTTCTTCTTCTGAGCTTTGCCAGGCTTTTGTTAGTGTCAGAAACAGAGCTGGTAATTGTGGTTGTCGTTGCTGCCGGGTTAGTTTGCGGCAAGACAATAATAGGCAGTAGAGAAAGCAGCATTCAGAGCAGCCATGGATTTGAAGTCGTTGCGCAAACCGAAATTGTTGGAGCTTGCAAGAGAGTTGGGTCTGGATGTCTCGGACAAACTCAGAAAACCAGAACTACTAAAGGCTATTCTTGAGTTAGAGGCTGAGGATGACGAGCTGTCGGAATGCCTTGAGACTATTGAGGAGAGGTCAAAAAGACAGGAGCGCGAACTTAAAGAGCAAAAAGAGAAACAGGAGCGCGAACTTAAAGAACAGAAAGAGAAAGAAGAGCGTGAACGTAAAGAAGAGAAAGAAAAAGAAGAGCGTCAACACGCTTTGGAAATGAAGCGTCTCGAGATAGAGATGGAACGCGCTCGTAATGGAAGTCAGGCACACGGTGCAGGAGAACGAGTATTGCTCAAAATGACTGACCTGATGCGGCCGTTTAAGCTTGGAGAGGACATTGGTTTGTTCCTGGTTAACTTTGAGCGAACGTGCGAGAAGCAGGGGTTCTCTCGGGAAACGTGGCCACAGCGCTTGCTCACTTTGTTACCCGGCGAGGCGGCCGACGTAGTCGCTCGCTTGGATAGAGAGGAGGCAGAGGATTTCGACAAAGTGAAATCGAGTCTGCTAAAAAAGTACAGGCTGTCAGCGGAGGCGTTCCGTCGGAAGTTTCGGGAAAATGAGAAAGGCAGAAGTGAGTCATACACACAGTTTGCGTACAGGCTTATGTCAAACATGCAGGAGTGGCTCAAAGAAGAGAAAGCGTTTGGTGACCACGAGAAAGTTCTGCAGTGTTTCGGGCTAGAACAGTTTTATAGTCGGTTACCGGAGAACGTGCGGTACTGGGTCTTGGATAGGCCAGACGTTTGTACGGTGGCTAAAGCCGCTGAGCTAGCCGAGGAGTTTGTGACGCGTCGGGCTCGCGGAGCTAAGGACGGTCAAAAGGGTGAATTTGGCTCGAAGTTTGAGAGGCCGAAGTTCACACCCATGAGAGCAAAGGGGAACACACGTAGTGCGGATGCGAGTGAAAGCAGTGCGACCGAACCTAAGGAGACGGCGGCAGCCGAAGCCGAACGCAGAAAGCGGTTCGAGATGAGGCAAGCGCGCGTTTGTTATACGTGCCAGAAGCCGGGTCACTTTTCGGCGCAGTGTCCGGAAACAACACCAAAAGTTGTGTTTTTTTCATTATGCAGCACTGACGAGAACATGAAGCTTCTCGAGCCTTACATGCGAGACCTCCTCGTGAACGGGAAAGAGTGCCGAGTGCTTCGCGATTCCGCAGCTACGATGGATGTAGTTCACCCCTCTTACGTAGAACCCCATATGTTCACGGGCGAGTGCGCATGGATCAAGCAAGCCGTGGAAGCTCATAGCGTGTGTCTGCCGGTAGCAAAGGTGCTTATCGAAGGACCTTTCGGAGCGCTTGAGACGGAGGCCGCAGTGTCATCTATGCTGCCCCCCCCCAGTACCCGTACCTATTTTCGAACAGGTCCGATCACCTCCTGCGCGAGAAGGGGCTTTTGTTTGGTGAGGCTAGCGTTCAGGCCTTAACCAGATCGAAGGTTCGGGAGCTCGCTGCAAAGGCGGTAGTTGCGGGGCCGACGTTATCAAACAATGAAAAAGGGTCAGAGGCGCAGCAAGCCGATATTCAGAGCACGCCCGAACTGAATAAAATTGAGTCTGTAACGTTGAAGGCGCCAGATACTGGAGAGGAAATTGCCGATGCGGGAAAGTTAGAAGAGCTATCTGCAGATTTGCTCATCGCGCCTACGTCAGACGGACTTAATAGGTTGCTAAAAGTCAGCCGGTCGGCTTTGATAGCCGAGCAAAAGAAGGATGGCAGCCTAGAAAACATACGCTGCAATGTCAAGGAAGGTATCGCCAGGAAAAATGCTCGCTTTGTGGAAAGAAGTGGAGTCCTGTACCGGAAGTATCTAGACCGCAGGGGAGTGGCGTTCGATCAGCTGATCGTGCCTCAGTGCTACCGTCAGGATCTGTTGCGCTTGTCGCACGGGGGTTCGTGGTCCGGACACCTAGGAGTTAAGAAAACTAAGGACCGTCTCTTGCAAGAGTACTATTGGCCAGGGTGTTTTCGGGACGCAGACCATTTCGTGAGGACATGTGACACTTGTCAGCGGGTGGGCAAACCAGGGGACAAATCGAGGGCGCCGTTGAAATTGGTACCTATCATTACGGAGCCTTTTAGACGGCTCGTTATTGATACAGTGGGACCTCTGCCGGTAACAGCCACGGGGTATAGACACATTTTGACTGTGATCTGCCCAGCGACAAAGTTCCCTGAAGCAGTGCCGCTTAAAGAACTCAGCTCAGTTGAGATAGTCAATGCACTACTGTCCATATTTGCGCGAGTTGGTTTTCCTGCGGAAATCCAATCAGATCAGGGCACAGTGTTTACTGGCGCTTTGACGACAACTTTTCTTGAAAGGTGTGGGGTAAAGCTGTTACACAGCTCAGTGTACCACCCACAGTCGAATTCCGTTGAGAAGCTCCACTCCGTCATGAAGCGCGTGTTGAGAGCATTGTGTTTTGAACATCAAACTGACTGGGAGCTGTGTCTGCCTGGGGTGATGTTTGCATTAAGGACCGCGCCGCATGCGGCTACGGGGTTTTCGCCAGCTGAGCTGGTGTACGGTCGCTCGCTTCGGTCTCCGCTTCGCCTGCTTCGAGAATCGTGGGAGGGCAGGGGCGACGACCCAGTCGTGGTGGAGTACGTGCTTAAGCTCCTCGAACGCTTAAGAAGGGCACAGGAGTTGTCAGGTGAAGCAATGGCAAAGGCCCAGCAGAGGGCCAAGGTTTATTATGATCGGACCGCCAGGGCCCGTCGTTTTGAGGTGGGCGATGAGGTCATGATATTGCGCACATCGCTAAACAACAAACTAGACGTGCAGTGGGAGGGCCCAGCACGAATTGTTCAGAAACTGTCGGACGTTAACTACGTGGTGAGTCTGCCAGGAAAGCGGAAAGCACAGCAAGTTTACCACTGTAATCTGCTCAAACCTTATAGACAAAGGGAAGCAGTAGTGAGCATGATGGTAAACGTTCCTGAAGAGCTTCCGGTCGAACTTCCGGGACTAGGCTCAGTGACGAACAGGGAAGACACCGGTCAAGTCATTAGTGACCTTATCAGTAAAGCACCGCTGTCGCCTGAGCAGAAAGCCGAACTACACCAGCTCTTACAAGAGTTTCAAGGTCTGTTCTCTGAGAGGCCTGGTAGGACTTCTGTCCTTACTCATGACATAGAACTTACCTCCCCAGAGCCAGTACGATCCAAGGCGTATCGGGTGTCACCCCGCCAGAACGATATTATGGAGGCTGAGGTAAATAAAATGCTACAGCTCGGTGTTATTGAGGCAGGTGAGAGTGATTATACCTCCCCTTTGATATTAGTTGAGGTACCGGGCAAGGAACCTCGTCCTTGCGTCGACTACCGCAGGCTTAATTCCATCACTAAGGATCAAATTTATCCGATCCCTAACATCGAGGAGCGCCTTGAGAAAGTTAGTAGCGCTCAGTTTATTTCCACCCTAGATCTTGTCAGGGGTTATTGGCAGGTTCCACTTACAGAAGAGGCTAGTAGGTATGCGGCGTTCATTTCACCAATGGGAACATTCCGTCCTAAAGTGTTGAGTTTTGGTTTGAAGAACGCGCCATACTGTTTTTCAAGCCTCATGGATAAAGTGTTGCGGGGACAGCAAGAATTCGCTTTACCGTATCTAGACGACGTAGCGATATTCTCCGCATCCTGGTCTGAGCATATGGCACACTTGCGGGCAGTGCTAACCCGCCTGCGCGAAGCGGGCTTGACAGTCAAGGCTCCTAAGTGCCAGTTAGCACAGGCCGAGGTTGTCTACCTCGGTCACATGATTGGTCAGGGTCGTCGCCGCCCCTCTGAAATAAAGGTGGCCGCTGTGCGAGACTTCCCGCAACCGCGCACGAAGACCGATATTCGGTCGTTCTTAGGTGTCGCCGGCTACTATCAGAGGTACATCCCCAGGTACTCTGATATCGCGGCTCCCCTGACGGATGCTCTAAGAAAAACAGAGCCTCAAACAGTCGTCTGGGACGAGACAAAGGAAAG
The DNA here is from genome assembly GCF_050947875.1 of Dermacentor variabilis. Classification (NCBI taxonomy): domain Eukaryota; kingdom Metazoa; phylum Arthropoda; class Arachnida; order Ixodida; family Ixodidae; genus Dermacentor; species Dermacentor variabilis. The sequence goes on from NC_134576.1 coordinate 1,513,128, forward strand.
AGCTTTTAGCGCCCTAAAGAGTGCCCTAACAAGCCAGCCTGTGCTACGATCGCCAGACTATACAAAAGGGTTCGTTGTTCAGTGCGATGCTAGTGAGCGAGGCATGGGCGTTGTACTGTGCCAACGGGAAAATGGAGAAGTAGAACACCCCGTCCTGTATGCTAGTCGTAAGCTGACCAGTCGTGAGCAGGCGTATAGCGCCACCGAGAAAGAGTGTCCATGTCTCGTGTGGGCCGTTCAGAAATTGTCATGCTATCTAGCCGGCTCGAGGTTTATCATTGAGACGGATCACTGCCCTCTCCAATGGCTGCAGACCATCTCTCCCAAAAATGGCCGCCTCCTGCGCTGGAGCCTCGCTTTGCAACAATATTCCTTTGAGGTGTGTTACAAAAAAGGGAGTCTCAACGGTAACGCGATGGCTTAAGTCGAAGCCCCTAACGTAGGAATCAGCCTCAAAATTGTTTGTTACTGATGTTTTTCTTCCTGAGGCAGGATTTTTAACATATTGCTTTTGTTTAGTGTTTCAAAGTGATGACATGCTTTCTAGTGCAATTTTCCAATTTGTGGACGCGTTCTAAGTGCTGCTAGACTACTGTAAGGAACTAGGCAGTGGTATAGAAGGGGAAAGAGCCTGGCAGGGCTTAGTGAGGGTTGTGCCGTGCTTGCTGACTGAGCGGTTGAGTTTCAGCGTAGTTCTAACGCTTGCCGGGAACGAGAACAAAAATGTGAACTCTCCCGAAGTCACTTTGCAGTGTCCTGTGCGAACCTGAACGAGAGAACGAGGCCTTCTCTGCGCGCTGCGCTCAAGAAACGTCGAGGGACGCCCGACTTCGGTTATGAGCATCATCGAGCGAGATCCCTCCGGACAGCGGATGCAGTCCCCTGTCCATCGGGATCTCCTTCCCCCGGCGGGGCGGTCTGTTACGTTTCGCCTACGACGCGCGGTTTAGCCGGCGCAGCTGCAACAAAGCGGCAGACATTTTGGCCCGTTCGGCGTCGCCGCTACGCCTCCCTGCCAAGCGCGTCCAGGCATGTTCCGATGCCACGTGTCTTCATGTGCGTATGTGAGTGTATGTGCATATTGGTGCCCACGCTTGTCGAAGCGCGGCAGCCGGGGAGAGGAGCTCCCAACCCCTGTGAAGCGAGGGGGTCTGACAGGCGACACGACAGTGTGAGCCACCTTCTCCTCCCCATTGTGCCTGACCGGCGGCGACACGACAGTATGCGTCACCTTCTCCTCCCCATTGTGCCCGACCGGCGGCGACACGACAGTATGCGTCACCTTATCCCATTGTGCCCGAGCGGCACAGTCACGTGCTCATCTATAGAGGGGTTCCTTCTTGCCCTTAACTGCGAGAGTATAAAAGCAGCTGCCCCCGGACGCCAAAGGAGGGCTCCGATTTCTTCTGTTGAGTAAAGTGCACTCCCGTCTCTCTACTTCGGTCAACCTGACCGCCAACTCTTTGCGATGTTAGAATAAACAAGTTGTTTTGTTGTTACCAGTCGACTCATGCTTTGCCGGGACCTTCGGATGCTTCCAGTTGTACCCCAGGCCGCCAGGCCAACGCTACCCTTGGGGCTTGCGACCCAGGTGCAACCACGGGCGTCAGCGCCGAGTTCCCAACAACTCGTACCAGCGGTGCGACCACAACAAGGCCTTCACGACGCTTAGAGAGTCTGTATAGATCGCTGCTTTGGAAGTTTTGATCTTCTTATATGCTTCACAGCAGAGAGTAATGCGTAGACCTCGGCCCTAATGATGCTTGTTTCCGGATGCAGTACATCGGATTCCGAGAAGAATGGGCCGACGGCTGCATAGGATACCCCGGCATTTGACTTCGAAGCGTCTGTGTAGAACTCTGCGCAGGAGTCTTTGTACTGAAGTTCTAGGAAATGCATTCTGATTTCGGCCTCAGGGGCGTGCTTTGTAACTTTTATAAAGATGTGTCACATTGTATCACCTGCCACTCCCAAGGAGCTAAGAGCTTGGTTAGGTGCATTAAGCGATGCTTGAGGAGTCGGACATGCATTTCATCGCTAAGCTCCTTCACACGCAGCAAGAAAGGCTGTCTTATGGAGGGACGATTGCTGAAAAGTGTAGCGCACGTCATATCGGTAACGGTATCAAAACATGGATGTTCAGGATTAGAGCGTACTTTAAGGAAATATGTAAAGCTGATGTATGATCTCTGTAGGTGGGGAGAGCATTCATTCGATTCGGCATATAAGCTTTCAATCGGGCTTGTTCTGAAAGCGCCCGTGGCTAAGCGGATACCCAGATGGTGAACAGGCTCCAGAATCTTTAGCGCGCTCGGGGCGGCAGAGTTATATACCACGGTACCATAATCTAATCGTGACCGGATGAGGCTCTTATAGAGATTCATTAGGCACTTCCTGTCACTACCCCACGTAGTCTGGGATAGAAGTTTCATTAGGTTCATTGTTTTCAGACACTTTTCTTTAAGATGTTTAATTTGTGGGACGAAAGTGAGTCTATTGTCAAATATAACACCTAGAAATTTGTGCTCTTTGTTTACAGGGATCTGTTGTCCACACAGTTCTAAGCAAGGATCCGGAACCAGGCCTCTCTTTCTTGTAAACAAAACACAAGAACATTTATGACGATTGATTTTAAATCCATTTCTCTGTGCCCACCCTGACACCTTGTTCAGACCATGCTGTACCTTTGTCTCGCATACTGCGAAGTTACAGGATTTGAAACCTATTTGAATGTCGTCCACATAGACGGAATACAAAATGGCCGGTGGTAAGGAAGCACGAAGTGTTGTCATCTTAACAATAAAGAGTGTGCAACTGAGCATGCCACCCTGGGGTACACCAGTTTCTTGTGTGAAAGGACGTGATAGCACATTGCCAACTTTTAACCGGAAGGTGCGATTGGACAAGTAGCTTTTTATTACGTTTAGCATATTACCATGAATGCCCATTTCTGATAAGTCTCGCAAGATCCCCTATTGCCACGTTGTGTCATACGCCTTTTCCATGTCGAGAAATATCGATAAGAACTGTTTATGTATAAATGGGTCCGGGATATTTCCTTCAATACGTACAAGATGGTCGGTTGTGGAGAGCCCTTCTCGGAAACCACACTCATAGGGATCAAGCATTTTGTTCTGTTCAAGGAAATGGATGAGTCGCCGATTTATAATTTCTTCAAATACCTTACACATGCAACTTGTGAGGGCTATCTGGCGGTAGCTTGCCATTGAGGAAGGATCTTTGCCTTGTTTTAAAACAGGGACCACAATGGCTTCTTTCCATGCGGTCGGAAGGTACCCTGCGTCCCAGATAGTGTTGAAAAATGTAAGTAGTGTAACTTGCGTGTCATTGTGTAAGTTTTTCAGCATTTCATACATGATTCTGTCAGATCCCGGTGCAGAGTTCCTGCATGCGTTCAAGGCAGCTCTCAACTCTGCAATACTAAAGGGGCGGTTGAATGGTTCATTCTGCCGACACTTTCTTATGAGTGGCTTGCATTCTTCTATTTGTTTATATTTGAGAATGGGTTTTGAATAATCGGTGGAACTTGACACGTTCTGAAAGTGCTCCCCAAGTGAGTCTGCTTGTTCAAGCAGGGTATCGCCTTGTGTGTTTATCAGGGGGAGTGAATAAGTTTGTCGTCCTTTTATCCTGTTAACCCTGTTCCAGACTTTTCCCTCCTCTGTATAAGAGTTGATACCCGATAAAAACACTCTCTTCTGGCCTGTCGGCGCATTCTCCTGGCTTGACACTTTGCTTTGTTGAAGTTAATAAGATTCTCTGCACTGGGAGAGGCGCGTAATGATCCCCACGCTTTGTTCTGTTTCCTACGGGCGATTGTACATTCGTTGTTCCACCCCGGTAGAAGTCGTTTGCATGCCAAACCACTTCGAATATGCATTTTGATGCAGCATCTATTATGAACGCTGTAAAATACTCCACAGCAGCATCAATTTCTAAAGAAGACATGTCATTCCGTGAGATACTAGTGAGAGTTCGGAATTTCTCCCAGTCGGCTGTATCGATCTTCCACCTAGGAGCCTGTGGTAGATATTCGTTTTCTTTATATGTTCTCAGCAGTATGGGAAAGTGGTCGCTCCCGTAAAAATTGTTTACAACTTCCCATTCGAGTTCAGGCAGTATAGACGGGGAGACTATGCTGAGATCAATTGAGGAAAAAGTTCTGTTTGCAAGACAGTAATATGTGGGTTCCTTCTTATTTAGAAGGCACGCACCAGAAGAACAAAGGAACTGTTGAAGAAGGCGACCTCGCGCATCTATACGAGAGTCGCCCCACAAGGAGCTGTGCGCATTGAAATCGCCAAGAACATAAGGTTCTGGTAATTGATCTATATAGAATTGAAATTCATGTTTCGTTAATTTGTAATGAGGTGGTATGTAAAGAGAGCTAATGGTGATGAGTTTGTCTAGGAGAACAGCTCGAACCGCCACTGCTTCCAGAGGAGTTTGTAGCTGTAAATGTTGACACGCAATGCTCTTATGGATAACAACGGCGACACCGACCGATGAAGCGACAGCATCATCGCGATCTTTGCGAAAAGTTATATACTGCCGGAGAAAGTTCGTGTATTTGTATTTTAAGTGTGTTTCCTGTAAACAGAGCACTTTTGGATTGTGTTTTTGGATGAGTTCCTGCACATCATCAAGGTTTCTAAGAAGACCTCTGACGTTCCATTGAATTGTTTGTGGGTCCATATTGGAAGTCAATAGGTGCTGTGTGTACGGAAACGGAAGTTATGCCTTAGGTTACAGAGCTCTTTCGAGGCCCTGTAATCGGGTTTTTGCCCTTTCTGGAGCGTTCGAGGGAGCCTCGCCACTCCTTAGGCGCCTGGCGCGCCGTGAGGACAGGTGTAGTGTCCATTGCCTCTTGTGAGGCACCGGACACATGCTCTTGCGAGCGAGATGTTTTCTGTGAGGGTCCTGCCTCGGAAGGCAAGACCCCTGCGCCCACCAGCCCGGAGGTCGATGGGGCTCCCTGGGGGATCTGGCTGCGCCGGCTGTTGCCAGCGCAGGATGGGGCCGCGGAGGTTGGGGTAGCCTCGGCTGCGCCCACCTTCGGGGTCGATGGCCCCGTCTGCTGTGTTGGCGTAGCAGCGTTAGCTGCAGCCGCCGAGGGGGCGGATGGTGTCGCTGCCAACCGTCACTGGGTGTGGGTCGGACAGCCGCCGGAGACCGTTGTGGCGCTGCCCCCTGACGCGCCACATTGGCAAAGGTGTGCTTTGGCAGGAAGGATACCCGCCTGCGTACCTCTTTGAAACTTATGTTTTCTTTTACTTTAATTGTAACTATTTCCTTTTCTTTCTTCCAAGATGGGCACGACCGCGAGTATGCAGCGTGCTCGCCTTCACAGTTTACGCAGTGGAGAGAGTTTTCACAAGATTCAGAAGTGTGCTCATGAGCACTGCATTTCGCACAGGTTTGACGGCCTCGGCAGCTCTGCGAACTGTGCCCGAAACGCTGGCATTTCAAGCAACGCCGGAGATTGGGGATGTATGGCCGAACACGGAGTTTGATACACCCGGCCTCGATGGCCTCGGGCAGAACACTTGTGCCAAAAGTAAGTATCAGGTGTTTGGTCTGTATTTCGTTGTTGTCACGCCTCATCTTAATTCTCTTAACGTTGATGACGTTCTGCTCACTGAAGCCCTCCAAGAGCTCAGCCTCAGTCAGCTCCAAGAGATCATCATCGGAGACTACGCCACGGGTGGTATTCATGGTACAATGAGGAGTTGCTGTTACTTTGCCGTCGCCAAATGATTTAGATTGGGTAGCTTTTCATATTGCTTCTGGTTGCGGAGTTCCAAGACGATATCGCCGCTTGCCAACCTGGATGCCTTATAACCTGTACCAAAAACATGGGTAAGAGACTTGGACACGAGGAATGGTGAGATTGTTCGCACGGGTTTGTCTGGTGTTTCGGAGTGCACTGTGTGGAAACGAGGAAAAGTTTCTTCTTTATGGGCGAAAAATTCGAAGACATCATAGGTGCGCCCGCTCTTGAGGGAGCGATCAGGTAATGGGGGGAAAGAAGAAGCCATAAGAGATTGTAATTTCGACAGCAATGCCAGCCACCCACCGTGGAGTCTTACAAGGGGACGTTGCAGGACCTGTGAAACACGGCCTGCAAACGCCAGCTGTACATTACCACTATAACCAAATATGATATAACCTAGGTTGGCTATTCACACAACGTTAACCCTTGCTGCCTGGAAAAATTGGAAGTAAGCGGAAGCTAGGAGAAGACAGGAAAGATGAAAAGTGTGAGAAAGACGATGATTGGAGGGAGAGAGAGACAGGAAAAGGCAACTACCGATTTCCCCCGGGTGGGTCAGTCCGGGGGTGCCGTCTACGTGAAGCCGAGGCCAAAGGGGTGTGTTGCCACCGCCGAGGGGCCGTAAAGGTCCAAACACCCGGCATTGGTGCAACCCTCAGGATCCCCTTTTCTCCGGACACGGCTACGCCGCGCACGGTTAGAAGCGGGAGAGTCCAACTCTCGTGTGCTCGGGTACGTGGTGTCGCAACACACCAAACGCCTGCTGACGCATATGCCCCTGCGGGGATCTGGATGGGAACCTTGCTGGATCTTTTACTGTTTTGTTGCGTCGTTTTTCACGAAGGCCTTCTCCCGCAAAGAGAATAAGTTTTTGAGATTGACGAGACAAGCTAGTATATAACTCATACGAGGCAAATGTATAAACGGTTATAGTGATTTTTCAAAAAAATATAAGTAAATAAGATTTCAGATGGTATAGTTTCGACCGGGCATGACAACGATTTCTTCCCGCATGTTACAGTGCTTTCACCGAAAACCTAATCATTTTGCTCAAACGTGTTGCCCCAATACTACATGGGCTAAATGTACAAAAGTGCGGTGCGTGGTCACAGCTTGAAAGCCAGTCTATTTTGTGTACTGTTGTTGATAGTGTATTAAAGCCTAAGAGCACAGAAAGAAAAATATCACAGTTGGTAGCTAAGCCCAAAGTACATTGGAAGAACTGAAACCAGCGATTTTTCTCAAATTTGCGGGTTGGCCTTTTCGGCTGGTAGATCGCTCTCCGATCACTTCAACGAATTTCGTTTGTGTGGAACTGCAGCAAATACGTCGATACTACCGTTTCATTGCCAGGAGCTTTATGCCCTCCACACAAACAAGAAAGACACCAGATAATTGACACACGCACTTTTATAAACTGATAATGTTTTGCTAATTTCGGTGTAGCCAGGTGTCTGCGAACGGAGCATTTTCTTAGTATCAGTCCAGTGTTAGCAGTGAGAAGCAGTTCGGTCGACCATACCCATGAGGGCATACTAGCCATTGTAACGCTTTACTGTAGGACAAGTGAAGCGCTAAAAACTTGGTGTGCCTTGCCCTTCCCGCAGGTCGTCCATCCATTATGTTATGGTGACGATCAATGTTGTGTCCGTCAAGTCTCCTCCTCATTTTTAGCTTCACCATGGCGAGAGCGGACAGAGAAAGGAAGCTTTCTTCACAATCAGCCCCAGCGGCATGCCACCATTCGTAACTGCTACAACTGACATTCAGTGGCTGGGCATGCCAACGACATCCTTAGTTTCCCAATCGGTAGAGCGCGCCGAAAAAAGGAGACCTTTGGTCACTATCACTACCACGAACACATGTCAATGCAGATATAAGTACGTGCAGGGGCTGGGCATGCTAACTTCTGCGCTACCAGCTGCCGCCGCCACCTTAGATTTTCCACGCATACCTGCTTCTTGTTTTCATCGCACACGCAGGCAGGACAAACACGGATAAGAAAAATATCTCAGTGCCCTTCCACTCTGTGAAAAAGGATGACCAGTAAAGCTGTGTATCATCATCATCATCCTCATCATCAGCCTGGTTATGCCCACTGCAGGGCAAAGGCCTCTCCCATACTTCTCCAAATATCCCGGTGATGTACTAATTGTGGCCATGTTGTCCCTGCAAACTTCTTAATCTCATCCGCCCACCTAACTTACTGCCGCCCTCTGCTACGCTTCCCTTCCCTTGGGATCCATTCGGTAACTATTAATGACCATCGGTTATCTTCCCTCCTAATTACGTGTCCTGTCCATGCACCCCATCTCTTTTTTATGATTTCAACTAATATATCTTTAACTCCCGTTTATTCCCTCACCCAATCTGCTCTTTTCTTATCCTTTAACGTTACACCTATCATTCTTCTTTCCATAGCTCGTTGCGTCGTCCTCAATTTAAGTAGAACCCTTTTCGTAAGCCTCCAGGTGTCTGCCCCGTACGTGAGTACTGTTAAGACACAGCTGTTATAAACTTTTCTCTTGAGGGATAATGGCAACCTGCTGTTCATGATCTGAGAATGCCTGCAAAACGCACCCCAGCCCATACTTATTCTTCTGATTATTTCAGCCTCATGATCCGGATCCGCAGTCACTACCTGTCCTAAGTAGATGTATTCCCTTACCACTTCCAGTGCCTCACTACCTATTGTAAACTGCTGTTCTCTTCCGAGACTGTTCAGCATTAGTTTTCTGCAGATTAATTTTTATACATACACTTCGGCTTTGTCTCTCCAGGTGAGTGAGCATGTATTGCAGTTGGTCCCCTGAATTACTAAGCAAGGCAATATCATGAGCGAATCGCAAGTTACTAAGGTATTCTCCATTAAATCTTATCCCCAATTCTTCCCAATCCAGGTCTCTGAATACCTCCTGTAAACACGCTGTGAAGAGCATTGGAGAGATCGTATCTCCCTGCCTGACACCTTTCTTTATTGGGATTTTGTTGCTTTCTTTATGGAGGACTACGGTGGCTGTGGACCCGCTATAGATATCTTTCAGTATTTTTACATACGGCTTGTCTACACCCTGATTCCGCAATGCCTCCATGACTGCTGAGGTTTCGACTGAATATAACGCTTTCTCGTAATCAATGAAAGCTATATATAAAGGTTGGTTATATTCCGCACATTTTTCTATCACCAGATTGATAGTGTGAATATGGTCTATTGTTGAGTAGCCTTTACGGAATCCTGCCTGGTCCTTTGGTTGACGGAAGTCTAAGGTGTTCCTGATTCTATTTTTGCAATTACCGTAGTAAATACTTTGTAGGCAACGGACAGTAAGCTGATCGTCTACAATTTTTCAAGTCGTTGGCGTCGCCTTTCTTATTGATTAGGATTATGTTGGCATTCTTCCAAATTTCGGTATGCTCGAAGTCATGAGGCATTGTGTATTCTGGGTGGTCAGTTTCTCTAGAACAATCTGCCCACCATCCTTCAACAAATCTGCTGTTACCTGAACCTCCCCAGCTGCCTTCCCCCTTTGCATAGCTCCCAGGGCTTTCTTTATTCTTCCGGCGTTACCTGTTGGATCCTGCTGCGTTACCTGCTGTGTATGTGGGCCCCTCAATGGCGAACTGCACCTCCACGGCGGGTCGGCCCGCCATTGCACTATCTTCGGGATCGGCCCACGTATGGGGAGCGCTTAAGGCCTGCTTCACCGCTGCCGCGGGTCGTGTCGGGTCGGTTTTGCTCTGTCTTCGGGATCGGTCCACGTATGAGTGCTTAACGCCTGCTTCACCACACGCCTGCTTCACCGCCTCCGTGGGTCAGTCCGACATTGTACTATTTTCGGGATTTTGTTCTACACGCGGACACAATAGTGCAGAAAGTAGCCCTTAAGAGGAAGCTTTAGCTCGGGTGATTTTATCTAAATATATGTAAAAGGAGAACTCGTTTTTCTCGGCAACCATTGCACCAAATTTGACAAGATTTGTTGCACTTAAGGAAAAACGTAGAATCTAGTCACGGTTGGTTTTGAGCTTTTTATTTAGGTCATCATTTCTTTATTAAAAATTGGCAAAAATCTCAAATTTTCGGAAAACGAAACCATCAAGCTTACAACTCTGTCTTTCGGTAATGAAAAATGTTATCACAATGCTGGGCATTGCATCTTACAGCACATCTAAAGCGGACAAAATTATTATATTACACATGAATCTCAAAAGAAAATTAGTAATATGTAAATGCAGCTTTTGCAGAACCCTTGTGCACAACATAACCAATTCATGTAAGATATAAATCTACATATCGAATTTGTCCGCTTTGAACGATCTAATGGATGCCGTTTACAGGACCGTGATATCTATTCTTGATGCGGAGCAATAAATTTCTAAACTTCGGGCTTCTATCTTTTCCCACTTTCGAATCTCTGAAGTTTTTCTAACATTCAGGCCCTAAATGGAAAGTACGCTTGCAAAAGTGACGAGAATTTACCTTTTTCTCTAGAATCCAGCATATTTCAGTATCTGAGAAGTCTGAGGGGTTATCTGAGAAAAGCCTTTCAGCATTTTACATCTACTTGAATAGGCCGCGCCGGAGTTGGGCCCGAGTTATAACTTCCTCTTAACTGCTTCGCCATATAAAAAAAAGAAATAAAGAAAATAAATGCCTCAGCCGTCAATACCGCCACCCCAGATTACGTCACGACGGCAGTGTCACCTTTGGCACGGCTCCCTGAGCAGTTACTGCTTGCCTTCGAAAAAACAGCGCGAATAAAAATCGAAAGCGGGATGCCCACAAGGAGCATGCTCACGGGACCATAGTATTGATGGCAGCATCACAAAAGACTAAATACAGTCAGGATGACGTTACAGGTTTGCAAGGGGTGACTGAAAGGCTAGTTGCTTCATTATCACAGAAATAACAGCGCTTCAAGTTATTAGTGCAGTTTGTGTGTGGATCCTCCTGTGTGTCCCGTCTTGAAGTGCTGTTCTTTCTGTGACCTATGTTCTTTTTCTGCGTTAGGTACGCCTTCCAAGAGCGTTTACATAGAAAATTTTGGTTCGCATGGCTCATATAGAAGCATGTTAAATCGAAATTTTTTTCACTCGGCTGCATAATCTCGAGGATGGGCTCCAAACTGCTCATTTTCTTTAGTGGCGTAAGATCAATTACCGAAAATTTAATTAAAGTAGCTTTGCTAATTATCCACACAACATCTCAACTTACTCCGCACCCAGAGGTTACTAATCTGAACACTCGAATGATAAAATGATGTCACCAATGCTTGTATTGGTTGAATAGCTTTTTTGTGCAGTTAAAAGAAGCCGGCACATTCGTGGTACTGTAGGCTTCTTATAAAGTAAGTGTGAAAGCTTGGACATGTTATCTTGGCACAAATCAACTTGATGAGCTTAAGCACATGTGCCCGACCGTGCACTTCTGCCTTTACAACCGATTCTCCTACATTATACAAGAAGCACCTCAGCGCTACGGTACATCACACAAGTTGTGGGAGAACAGTCTGCGCGCTCCCAATTAGATTTTTAAGCGCTGGTGGCATGTGGCTCGGTTTCCTGGCGTCATAGTGAATAAAAACAGCTGCCTGGGGGAAGGCATTGGGTTCATTTTCAGTACTTTGTAACATATGGATCATGCGGACATGCATACGTTAGAACGAAAAGTACTGAAGCATTAGGATGAGGGTTTTGCTGCATGTATTTTGACTATCTAATGGTAAGATTTAAAGAGAAAATGCGGTGTTTATGTGACAATTAATGCTGACATGAAATATGAGCTCCGACACAGTACCCGTAGTGGAACTGGCCCATGGACTACAGGGCTACATTGAACCACGAAATGCTGGTTTCAGAAGTATCAGTAATTGGAAAGTGTTTATCTTTTGAGTTTTCTGTATGCCGGCGTCACTGTGCAGTCTTAGGGCTGTTTTTATCACGAGCACCATGTTTCAGCTGATATTAAAAAGAACGGTATTCTTCTTCCTTTTTTTTTGGGGGGGGGGGGGGGCTTTCTTTAGCGTCTAACCACTGTTCCAAAGTTATCGGTTAGCTCAAGACGCGCCTGCATGTTTTTCTAATATCCAGTATGTTGTCACGGGCCCAACAGCGAAAGAGCGTCAGATTATCAGACTGCGCGCGTGAAGCGAATACTGCCGTACATTCTCCATCACATTTGAGGACCCGAGATTGCGCTGCAATGTACGGGCATTCCAATCTGATTAACCCATGCCTTGATCCCTATACGTCAGATTTAGAGGAAGCACTACTATGTGCGCAGCCATCGTTGTGCTTTGAGTGTTTTCCAGCGTAAGCTCACCTTATAGGTATATTCGTGACTCACTCTTTTGTAAGCGTTCTGTTCTTCACATCACTACAACGTGAGAGTATAGACGTGTTCCATCTTCATTGAGTGAATGCTGGGAAACGGACTAGGACTGTTCTTGCGTCTGCGTTTACACATTTATCACAACAATTTATTTTTCACAACTTCCTTTTTTTTAATTTAGGAGGCTGGAAAAGAGAGCAACCTTATATTAACAGGATGCCTTAATAACACAGAAAACTTAAATGCTTATTCGTCGGCTTTCACCTCATGGTGAGGAATTTCAATAAAGATAACCTTATGATAATTCAAAGCCTATCCGCTTGACAACTTTCAGCTGAGTTTCCCTTTGCAAGCTGATGCCAACTTGCAGATGGTTCCGATCGGGGGCCCTTGACAAATGTACAACCGTCTAACAAATAGCTATTCGGATTGTTTCATTTCAGGAAGGCGTCTTAACCTCCTGCCTTTCATTACCGTTCTCAAACGCGCATAAGACGAAAGTGCTGCGTGGAGATCGTCGTTAGCGCAAACGAACGAGCGACAGTAACTAATCTCGCCTATATCGCTGTCATTTAGGTTTGGATAGGAAATATAAATTTTAAATCGACGCCTCACGAAGCCGAAAAGAGCTGCCCGCGACCAGCCCCAGCTAGGCTTCTTTCATTTCGTACTTTGTCCCAGCGGCTAATAGCAGCTCACGAAGCAGAGCGCTAAGTCTGGAAGTGGCAGAGAAGGTGTTCTATACTTTATCGTCACCCACTGAAAATTGCACGCCGCGCTGCTGGCCCTTCCTAGAAAATTGTATATGTGACGCCCAGCCATTTTCAACACAGCAACATTGTTTTGCGATGGGAGAGTCCATGTGAGAGACAGGGTGGTTATGGAGATGAAGACAGGCTATTTTCTGCAGAACTTCAGAATGAATGAATGAATGAATGAATGAATGAATGAATGAATGAATGAATGAATGAATGAATGAATGAATGAATGAATGAATGCCTTCATTTATTGAGAAAAAGGAGGAGCAAGCATCAGTTGAAGCACGTCTCAGCACATTGGACAAGAAGCGGGGGACAAAGAGAGAAAAAGCTGGAGTCCGGGTGACAGGTGAAGCCGCAGCTTAGGGTCGACAGAATATAAGCGAGAGTTGGTGAAACTGTTTGAAGTCCAATGTATATGTGTGATGTGGCGAGTAAGTGATTCGTGTCACCGCCCTGCATCCGTCCCCTACGGTAGTATAAGCAGCCACCGTTCTCGGTAATAGACGTTTACCGAAAACCAATGTTGGCAATTACTTATTCAACAGCCATACCTCGCCGCGTATTCCCCTAGTTACAGGTTCTGTCGATTTCAACTGGGCTGTCGCGACAAGTTACGACCATACCGTGACGCTTGCGGTCGCTGTTGCCATACCCGTGACTCTTATCATTGCGGGAACGCTATAAACATGAGTTTACTGCACAAGATAGAGAAGTGAAATTTAATAACAGCATTTCTCGCATTACAAACGCTCAACGTAAACACCCTTGTAGCAAGTTACGGTGCACGTCCCTTCAAGACAGAGACGAAAACGTAAACACAAGAACGTGTTAGAAGACAGGGTGCCGTCTTGGGCCTCGTGCCAAACATATCCAAGCCAAGAATATGTTAACGATCATGCTGTTGTTTCTATGCAAAGAGGTTAAATATTTAAACTTCTGGAATGACAGTCTAATCCACTGCCTACGCGAGCGCGTGAAGCCGCCGGCGGCCATATTGTTAGAGGAAAAGGTGCGTGGCAACCCTACGTGGCCGCGGTGAACGCGTGGCGCTCCCTGTGCTTGCGGTTCTGCGTTGAAAAATAAAATTAAACCCCTTGAAGAAGTATATGAGTCCCCCGTTGCGTGTCGCTTGACGATGTGTGTCGTTGACATGCTGTCGTAGATCGACAGCATGTCAACTAGGGTGTAATTGATACTTCATTAAGGTCGTTGTGTGTTTGTGTTGTGTCTAGCAAGAGCGAGTAGTGTAAGAGATGACACCGGTCAGAAGGTGGTGAGCGAAGTCGGAGAAAAGTACTTGAGGATAGCCATATTGAACGTCGACGCCGTGTTGAAGAAAGCCTGCGATATCGGTTGCTCCTGTCGCCAGAAAGGCTTGAGTGGAAGCATACCGCTGGGCGTATTTGGTAACCACAGCGATAGACACACACTTTGCGGACGTAACCAAAGAAAAGGGACCTAATGAATTGGCCGGCCATTTCGAGCTCTCGCATAGTTTGAAAAATGAATGTGCCGAAGTATGACGCACAATATAGTATGTGCCAATCAAAATAAATCAGCTGTGTCACACTTACGCGACATGCCATGGTGGCCAGCCACCAGGACATCATGAAATAGCAGCGATGACAGTTGTCATTGGGTGCTTGATAATAAAAACAAGCACGTTAGAGACGTCCGAGGGACGTTTCTACAGTACAATAGCACATCGCCCCCCCCCCAAAGAAAAACAAACAAACACGAAAACAAGCTTGCGAATAGAAGCATCATAAGATCGAGCACTACGGCGCTTGTTGATCTTGTTTAGGATGACGTCAGCGTTTCATTCAGCATTTATTACTGAGAAAATGAGTTGAAGTTACGTCTATTTGCATCACAATCATTGAAAGCATTTCATTAGAGGGTGCCTGACTACTCTGTGGAGATTACGTACAACCATGATAACAAACACCACAGAAAGCTTCGCTTACATCGATTCGAATATACGTGGGATCCTCATAATTTTTTAGACTATCATTTTATATGTTTAAGAATGGCACTCATTATTGCAATATTTGCATTCACAGTGAGCAAACGCGGCTGTCGTGTCCACGGTAGAATTGATTAAACGGCTTTAATCCCGTGTACATTATATCGTTGCCAACTTCCGTCGGATTGTAGCCGTCAAAATTGGGTACATGTGACAGGAAAATCAGGATGTTGATGAACGGCAACAAGGCGGAAGCTTGCACAAGGCCTCAGGAAAATAAAATGACTTTTTGAGCAGCGTGGTCCGGGGACCATGCGATGGTTTGAACGTCTGTTAAAACTCCTCCAAAATATGAAAAGAGGCCGACAAAAATGCAGGCATTTTGGGAAAGGCGAAACCGCTGGAAATTTCAGGTCAGCACTATCCTAAATATAAAAGATGACCTAAAAATATGAAACCATAACGTTGACAGGGTGGCCAAATTTTGGCAAAAATAAATGGGCTGTTGAAGAAGTTCAGGTGAATCCCGATGGTGCAACATAATGAGAGAATGGCGGCAAGTGTTGAAAAGAGGGCAAGTAGGTCCTGTGGCCGATGTCAGCGGCCTACAACTCTCGGGCGACTGCACTTATAAGCGAGATGCCTGGTCATCAGTTACAGGGTGATTCGGGTCTGAAATATTGGACCCGGACTCCATCACATTATATACAGTGCATTCTACGGTGTCATTCTTCGACGGCTGGTACCGATCCTCGTGCAATGACGATGGGAACAAATTGTCTCACGTGCCGACTGTCACCTTCCTCGAACTGCCAACATTCCTTCCCCTCCATAGTTGCTTAGATATTATTGGGTTGGGCTGCTAATCACGAGGTATCGGGATCGAATCCCAGCCACAGCAGCCGTATTTCGATGGGTGTCAAATGCGAAAACACCTGTGTACTTAGGGTTAGGCGCACGTTAAGGAACCCCAAGTGGTCTAAATTATTCTCGAATCCCCCACTACGGCGTGCCTCATAATGAGATCATGGTTTTGGCACGTAAAACCCCATTACGTGTTATGTATCATACGTTAAGAATGTCCTTGGCAGTCGTACAACTCTTAAATACAGGTGTCGTCAGGAGTTGTGCGTGAGGTCTTTGAGTGTGTGGGTAGCCTTTATGGTGTCGGATACCTGATAGTTTACGTTGCGGCTACATTATAAAGGCGGAACGGCAACATGGTAGATAAGATTGAGAATATACAATCCCTCGTATAATTACTGCACAATAATTTTAAATAGCGGTCTTCATTCACGCACGTGGATAACCGTCATAGGGGATCACATTGGAAACTAACTGCAAGAACTGTATATGCCATATCCAACTTGTACTTGACCTGGCGATCAGTAAATGTGACGTAATATTGCGAGCAGCTTCGGCCATAGCATGCTGACAGACGACGACACAGACTGAAGTGATTAGCACAAAAATGGACACGGGACAATAAAATGGCGGCAAGGACAAGCGCAAACTTCTAACTGGAAAGTTCGAAGCTTGCGCTTCTCCTTGTCACCTTTTTAGTGTCTCGTGTCTACTCTTGCGCTAGTCACTTCAGCACGGAATACCAACTAGCCCGGTCTCACACCCTGCGATGACACAGAGACAGTTTGCTAAATTTTTGTGTCTTGACTTCTGCGTCAAGGTGCAAAACCAACATATCCATGTATATGTCTTAATACTTAAGCTCATCTCGATTTGTAGCTGCCGCGGTAGCCCATAAAGGGGGAAAAATCTATCCGCTAAGGGGGGAAATGCTATCCGCTAAGGGGGGAAATGCTATCCGCTCTCATGGGCTACCGCCCATGAGAGCGGATAGCAAAGTCACTAGCGAAATAATTGGGGGCACCTTAATGAAACCTATAGGTCAAAATCAAAATATGTCCAAGAAAGCGTCTCTCGTAAAGGCTGTGCAATGTTCAGATGTTAACAATGTGTGCCGACTGAAGAAAGGCTGCCACGGAGTGCATAGAGAAAGAAATTTCAACAAGAGCGCACACTCCCATAGAGCCCAGCGGCCGAATTGACTGTAGCACACCAAGCGGATGGTATTAACTCCTTCCGGTTTCGGTTCTGGGCACGCGCGTTTTGAACACCAGTTGGTACGCGCCGCGCCGGCTCCACTGCTCGGCGCGGCATTCATTAACTTATTTTTTTCGCTTTTGCTGAACCCCGCGTGGCCTTGGCGTGGAATCGTTTCATTATTTAGTGGAAATGATTGCGAATGACCTTTACAAGACTGCGCCGAATCTGTCAGGTGCAATTTCATAGAGAAAACGAAAGACGTCTTCTAAAATGATGAAATGTTTATTTTGCTCTATATAAATGCTCGTTCCGGGCTCCTTCTGCATTCATTCAAAGTTTTGGCACCAGGTAAGCAGCAGTCGTTGCCATACGAAGCTCCACTGGATGCCATAAGCAGAAAGAAAGTAAATTACAAGCACGTATCATTTTGGTGTATTAACCTAACAGGAGTATTGCGTGTAGAGGCGAAACGTGTGCAAGTGGTGAATGAGCGGCATTACAGATAAATTCACTTTTACGTACATTTCGCAGCAAAGACTCCACCCAAAATATGCCATAAAATGTTAAGAAAACATCCGATTTTCAAGCATCCCTCCCTTCCCGGGCATTATTTCCTGCACTTTAAGAGCACAAATACCACGGGTGACTGCGCGTTTCCAAAACAATTTGGCCTCAGTCGACGCGATGGTACGCCAAGTACACAGAAGAGACTACAACACAGGCTCAGCCAGACCATGTTACACGCTCGCAGAATGCCTTCTAGTCGCACTCAAGACAGATTCGTGGGTGCAAAGCCTGTTTTCAGTCGCTTAGAATACATAAATGTCAAGTTCTTGAGCTCATCCGTGTTATCCTTTACGCGTCCTGCCGGCTCAAGCAACACTCCCATGTTATCACTCTCGGCAATCGCTTGTCGCGTTCTCGACAAACGTGAGTACCGAAATAAGGTATATGTTGTTGCAGAGCTCTAGAATGCGTCACAAACTTGTCCCACTAAAATTCAGTACACGCAAAACTAACTCACTATGGGCGGCTTGCTTTTTTGCTAACAGCTTCACAACCCCAGGCGCGGCGAGCATGCCTCAAAATATCCCAAAAAGTTACCAAATGGATTACAATACTTTTTCGGGTCAGAGAATGCGTCACGAGCTTCAACCACTAAGATTCAGTACAGTCGCAATCAACTTGAAGGTGATCGCGCGAGCATCGACCGGCGGGCCGTCCAAGCAGCATAGCGGCCGATTTCGGAACTGCGAAGATAAAAATTGCGCTGCCTTCTTCCCCTGTTGTGCTCTTCCAATCTGCAACCGTCACCCCCAAGGCTAACTCGCAACGTTTTTGTTTGTTTCCCTTTCATGGCAATGATGTGTGTGCGTCGATGTCTCATGCATATCTTGGCTAACAATGACGCCTCTGTGCAAAAGCTGATAAGGTAACCGAAATGAATTCACAGGTTGCCTCCTGAAGGGCGACGGGAGTGACAGCTGCTAAGCAAACAGCAAAAGAGAGAGAGGGGAGCGATCTGATGCTTCCCTCTCGACTGACGGCGATGACGTAATGTGGCGCTGCCCCTAGTTTCAGTCGCCTCTCGAGCGATCACCTTCAAATTGATCGCGACTGTACACGCGAAACTAACTGCGGCACACAGCCGAGCTGCGTTTCGCTAACTGCGCCACTACGCCGAGCGCGGCCGCTGTGCTTGAAAAGTACTCCTAAAAGTAGCGAAATTAGTTACTATAATGTCTGGGGTCAGAGAAAGCGCCAAATCTTGTCCCGGTAAGGTTCAGTACACGCGAAACTGCGTCATACGGCCAAGGTGCTTTTCGTCACAAAGCCAGGTGCGGCGAGCGTGCCCAAGAACTACCGAAATAAGTTTTAATTATGCTTGGGCTCATAGAAAGCGTTGCAATCATCTCCCAGTACGAATAATTAACTCAAATTAACTAGGCTTGGACGGCGGAGCTGTTTTTCGATGACTGCGTCACTATATAGGTTCAGTTTTGTGCAGTAAGCCTAAATGTGGTTGATGTGCGTCGCAGACTGTCAAACAAAATTCCTCACCTTGTTGTATAGTCCAGTAGTGCAGTTGTGCCGTACCGAAATGTAGATGGAACACAAAAGAACGCCGGGAACCCAAAAAACGGGCTACATCTAAACAAGACGGGTCGCCGAGCACACGAGCCCCACATGCGCAGCCGGCCTCGCTCACTCCTGCGGCTTGTCTGGCGCATCACGTATGCACGCGCGTCTGGCGTGCCGCTAGCTTGTTGCTAGGCACCGCAACAAAAATAAGTCGCAAAGTAGAAATTCATTTACACGCAAAACTTTTTCACTTTTAGTGGGAAAGAATAAACAAAAATAAAACGTTGTCTGTAAGTTTATTTCACATTCTTTTTTTCTGGTGCTGGCGTCAACAAACGGATGGAGTTGAAACTAGGCGTGACGTGTTTCCTGTTGCCAGTTTTTGAAGAGTGTCCCGTCTTCTTGAATTTCTTTCTCTATGCGGCGTGCTTCTGACGGTTAGCCTAGCTTTATAGCACCAAAAAGAAAAACAAAGAACCGTATCAAAAGCGCAGCATCAATCATCGCCCGTCGCTTCTCAACGCTCTTAGGATGATGAGTCATTTACAGGCGACGAGCGGCTACGCTTCATCAAGAACACTGATAACGCCTACGGGACAAGCATTGTGGCGAAGTTCAATGCGCAGGGATAGCTTTTGGTTACTTTCTTTTTCTTTTGTTGACGTCATCACGCGTCACCGCAGGAAGTTTGAAAAGTTTAAGGTTAGTACGCCACGTGGTGGCAATCACGCGAACTAAACCCTCGTGTCCAGAAAAGCTGAATACGACCCTCGGGAATACGAGCAGGACGATACGCAGGTAAGGTCTCATGCGATATAAACCAAACCTAGTCATATTCTATCAGCCGGGAAGCTAAACTCATTCTCGTGAAGACACATTGACGGAACGCTGTTACACTGGTCCCCAAACTTTCTGCTATACATCGCCTCTGCTAGTTCCCGTGCCACCGTATGCTTACTTTTTAGTAATATGCTTGGTTTTGTATTCCAAAGTTTGCCCTTAAGCATAATACAAAGGATTTTAAATGTACACGAACAGATTCGACTCGTGCAAGAAATCTAGAAGTGAACGATAATGTGGTCCACGAATCAAATGTACATGGTCGGGTGGGCAGCCAGACCGAAGGCCTGTTGCCCGGAGGTGGCGGAGACGGCTTAGATGAAGTCCTGGGCACGTCCATAGTCGGTGTGTCACTGTCACATTTTGGATTTTCGTGTTACAAAATCGGCACGATGCCCCATAAGGACCATGGTACTGCTGTGACCAGAGAGCGCTTACAGACGAGGTGAGCGCGACTCCAAAACGTAGCCTCCTTAAAGTAACCTCCTCTCGACGGCTGAACCCACCAGGGAAGTCTGACACACACAGAGGTATAAGAGCTCGTGTGGTACGTCGGATGTTTTCCTTCTCTCGGGTCAGTCCTCCGCAGGCGTCATCAGGAAAATTCGTAAGGGGGCGCGTTGTAATTTGTGGGTGGGTTGCCATATCGGCTTCAATGAGACCCGGTAGGGCTACTCGAGGCACCTACTGGACGCGTATCAGGATATTCGTAGTGGCAACAAGACGGTGAATGCTATCTGAGAGTAGAATGGACCGAGATACCCTACGTATTTCGTGGATGGCTTCAGTCGAGTCCATGCGAATGATGAGTTGAGAGTATCGAGCAGCTAGAACAGCAAGTAGCAACGCGGCCAAGCAGTCTTTTATGGCGGCAAGGTCGGCAGGATAGGCCGGTGGTGCAGGATCGGCAACATAAGAGCACGTCTATCCTACCTCTGGTACCAATGGACACACCAGCGCTGTGTGAATAATGGTGCCATTAACACTGGCATCAGTGTATGCTACAAGAGTCGCATAGTCTTGATTATCATAGGCGCAACGAAGGCGGGAAACTTGGGCATTCGCTTGGCGAGGAACCGGGCTAAACAGACGACCAAAAGGCTTATTTTCACTGAACTGTACCCTATTCCACGGAGCTACATCGGTTCTCGTAGAAGCTGGATTGTCTATTTCGTGTACCATGTACCGGGCCACTGAAGCAGTGGAGCAGAAATAATTTGATGGCTTTAGGCCACGCGTTGGTGCACGAGTTCATTGATAGTGTTGAAGTGGGACGCTGCCTGTAGGGTTGGCAACGAAGTGAGACGTGGTAGTCTCGCTATAGCCCACATGGCTTCGTGATTAATGGCCTCAAGGCGAGCCCATTCTGCCTTCGTGAGATGATGAAACTGGGCTCTGTAGACGAGTCGTGATTGCAATACAGAATGGACAAGAAGGCGAGCCATGTTGGTGCTCGCTTCGTCAGATTTCTTCGCAATCTGGCGCATCAACTTATCGTTTCTGCGGCCTGTTGCTTTGCATTGTTGATCCATTGTCTCCGAGATCCGGAGGAATCCATTTCGAGGCCGAGTACACGGACAGTTGAAGGCTCGTGTAGTGGGTGCTGATCCGTAATTAACTGAAGAGGCCAAATTGCCAGTAGACGGTGCCCATACTTGTTTGCTACTCACATGTACAGTCAACCGCGAAAGTTTACGGGACGCAGGATCTGCCAAGAAGCTCAATTCTCGCGAAGTGTGGTCACACAGCCGCGAATAAAATGTTCCTGCATGTAGTAGCGTCACCACCGACACAGTGATTCATTAAATACGACGTGTCATGCCTTAAAAGCGCAGGGATTCACATTTGAAGAGGAAACCGCATCCCGTAAACTTTCGCTGTTGACTGTACGTCGTCTTGCACTTCGAAATTCTGTGCCCTACCTGAGCACACCAGTTGTCCGTCACGTTTAGGGCCTCTTGGAGCGCTTGTTCTTGGTGGTAGATTTCAGTGAACTGACGAAGCAGTGGTGTAATCCGCATACATTATGTACTGTGCGTTGTGTATCGTCGCTAGCTTCCAAGCTGGCGGAAGGAGGACAATGCTGAGAAGGAACGGTGCGAGCACAGATCTTTGCTGAACACCCTGATGTGTGACGAACTGGGCTGCTGCTTGGCCAGCCAGGCGAATGGAGAAGATGCGAGCGCGCAGGAAGGTTTCGACCAATGTGCAGACATGGCTAGGGAACTGAAGTAAATGGAGAATTCCGGCAATTGCTTCATGATTCACATCGTCATACGCTCTAGGAATACCATTTCCAGAATGGTGCGAATTTTTCGGGAGCGGCCTCCGATGAGAACCATAGAAGAAAGGTACGCAAGGCCATCCTCTGCGCCCAGATGAGCACGGAACCCGATTTGGCCTGGATGATACCATGAGTATCGCTCGAGCCACCATGTAATACTTGTTGCGAGCATACGCTCCATCAGCTTGCCGTACATTGCGGTTAGCGCTATTGGGCTAATATGAGCGCTATTGTTTTGAGTCTTTCCGAGTTTGGGAATAAGGACCATTTCTGCATGTCGCCAAGAATCATGGATGACTCCTGTAGCCCAAGCTTCATTTATGCCCCCCAACAGTACATCGAGAACCTTGGCTTCCGTGTTTTTTATGAAGTTCATATGATATTCCATCTGGTCCAGCTGCCTTGCATGGCTTCGACAGGTATATTAGCGCTTGATTACAACGAAGGCACCAAATAAAACAACGGACGACGGAAGCCGACACAGGACAACCACGTAGGCGCACTATCAACTGAGCGTTTTTATTTCTTGGCACAGCTAGAAATAGCTGCTGCCAAGAATCAAAACAACAAGAAAAAAGTCTAAACAGTGCCGTCATCTGCATTGCATTCCGCCATAGTGAAGACAGCTTATATACCCTCGATGTCGAAGAGCGTAGGTGGCGTGCCTGCGTCCGCGGGATGGCAGTTTTTGAACAACGAAAGGAGGCGGTGGTGTGTCCAAAGCAGGAAAAAAAAGTGTGGGCGACAGTTTTCTGCGAACACTGCTCGCGCCTGGCCGGATGCTAACAGGGCGCAGGCTCCGGGTTCTGGAGGGCGCCGAACACGTTCCATTACTCGGGAGGTGCGCCAAATAGAGGCATTGGATGACGAAAATCTGAGAAAGGAGCATCAGTCCATCCAGCGGCGACGTTCTAAGCGGTTTTCATGGCATCTGGCTATTGCAGTAAGGCGTCGGGCTCCTAACAGGAGGGCACTTGATGCAGGTTCACGTTCTGATGCAAGTTCTGCTTGGCGGCACGATGCCCAGAAAGGCAGAAGTTGCAAATCTCGAGCGGTTCGCGATTCATCAACCCACGACGTACGTGTTGCCTCAACTGATGCCGCACTAAGACAATGGGGCCGGTCTCGCATGGAGTTGGATGCATTGCTTTCTGATACCGCCCTTTATCGATCCCAGTCCACCCCTCATCATAGTTTGCGGAGGAGGCCCGATCCGCCCGAAGATAAGCCAAGGTGAATCGGATGATGGTCGCTACCCCAGCAGTCGGGTTCACATGACTACGAGACGGCCATCCTTCCTAGCCACGAAGATAAGTCCGGTGAGTGTGGCGGCGTGCGAGGGCTTTCACGCCAACGAGTAGGCACTGACACATTATTAAGCAGAGTGAATGGCCGTCCATAAATTTGTCCAGCCCATACGTACCACGCGCACTTGAAATGGCGTATCCCCATGTGGTGTGGGGCTCGGTAAAATCTCCTGCCCCATAATAAGGCAACCAGGACGTTTCTGTCGTAGGTGCGCCAACCAGCCGAGACACAACCGAGCCGCACGACCGCTATAGGGGCGGGCATAGTACGAAATAATGATAACGTCCATGTGTTGGAGACGAACCAATACGGCGATGACTTCTTGCCATAAAGTACACCACTGTGTAAGATCAACACGGGTCTGATGAAGAGTAGATCTCACATAAGCTGCAGCCTTTCCTGGAAGAACATCGGGCGTAGTACTCCTACGGTCCAACACTGAAGGCAATGAGTATGTCACAAATCCTGAAATGGATGGTACGCCATTGGATTCTTGAATCAGTACAGCTCAAACACGCTGCTTTTTCATATTTGGGATGCTAACGCAGCTCTCCGACCTTCCCAGCGATGACGCGGCAGTTCAACTATAAATGTTCTGCTCCCTCGACGCAGCGGACAGCAGCTTGGATGCTCCACTCCGACGCGGCGAGTGCCTCGGGGGCACTCGTGGGCTGGACGACGCAGCAGGAGGGCGTAGATGCCGACGCACCTTGTAAATAGGCGCCAGTAGTGATTATGATTCGCGAAAGCGGTCCATAAACCAGAGGCTTCCCGTAGCGGGGAAAAACCAGCAAACAGGGCGAAAATATGGAGCTACGGAAAAAGATGTCCGAGCAGAACGAGCCCTGGGTATGCGCCCGCAATAAGTATGTTGTTTCCATGCATGTGTTTTCCAGCGAAAGTTCACACGTTCACGCTCTGCAGTGATTCAGCAAATGCGAGTCAGTCCCTTTCTTGTTTGATAGAGCATGCTCTCTTAGACGGTCATTTATAGAACGCCCAGTTTTGCCGATGTATACGTTGCCGCAGTGTAAAGTAATCTTATACACGACGCCAGCCCAACATTTTTTCAAGAAATACTTTACGTGGTTCTTCCCACGCTCAGCCCTTTTAACGCAAGAGAGGTGCGCACAAAGCGAGAAAGTTTCCGAGGAGCCGGGAACACTACGTAGAAGCAATGTTTTTTTAACGAATGAGCAAGTTTTCCTGCAAAAGGAATGACAACAGGACGCTTTTTTCGTTTCTTTCCGCATTCTTATGAAGCATTGCTAGGCTCACGACCAAATTTCTTCAGCAAAGCTTCGCTCCCCGAAACTAACAAAAAACGAGGAAAGCCCGCCGAGCTAAGTCTAGACTCCTGCGAATTAAAGCTTTCCTGAACGACGTGGGGACTAGATCTAGTTAATGCCAACTGTAAGCTAGTAATGGCAATTGCTCATGTTACTTTTTTCGAATGGGCGGAATGAAACGGCAGGAATTATTTCTGTGCACAAGGCCGGTACATCCAGTAAACATGTATTTAATGAACGGTGAGATGAAGGTCTAACAATTGTGGCTATGGTCTTGGACTGCTGAGCACGAGGTCGCGGGATCAAATCCCGGCCGTGGCGGCCGCATTTGGATGGAGGCGAAATGCGAAAACACCCGTGTACTTAGATTTAGGTGCACGTGGAAGAAGCCCAGGTGGTCAAAATTTCCGGAGTATTCCACTAGGGCGTGCCTCATACTCAGAAAGTGGTTTTGGCACGTAAAACCCCATACTTTATTTTTAAGGTCTAAAAATTGCAGCTCATCAAAAGAAAGAAGCTCATGGGTAAGCTTGAGCCCTTGTTCAAGCACCTGTGCCTAGTACGTCCTTAACACACTCTGTATAGGTACAGTCCTGTTGGTTGTTCAAAACTATCAAAAAGTCATCTATATATCTAAACATCTGCAACACACTGTCTTTTTACAAACAGTTTCCAAGTCGTGGTCAATGTTCGCAAAAAAAAATATTCCATAACACAGGAGCCACACATGGCCCTATAGATATACCATTCCTGTGCACAAAAGCTCATCTTCAAAAGAAATGACCATTGCCACAGGATAAACTCCGAAACAGCTAAAAAGCTTTCTACCAGAACTGTAGCCTTCCTCTGACAGGAGATATCCCCATTTTTTTTTCAATACATGACAGCACAGCCACAAAAAAGTCCCTGTGAGGTATGGAGTAAAAGAGCGTAAGACCATCTTTGGGACATGCCAAGCGCATGTCAAAGATTGTGTGTTCGGAGCTCTGGCGCTTATTTCGGTTGCTCTTTCAATAGCTGCAGGTTATATGCTTCTCTTAAGAACGTTCCTAGATTGCGCAGACGAGACTTCAAAGTGTCAGAAAATTGGCTGCTGAAACGATTGAATTCCAGTGGCAAAAGTGTCCTCTGCTTCTACCCAGGCGTGGGAAGAAAACAGTTTCCTCTGCAAATCCCCAGGTTCTGGGGGGCATCCAAGTCCTGGACGAGTTTGCTGTGGTGCTGAAGAGCGGGTCTAAATACAGTGTTCAGCCTACGATTCCAGCCCACGAGCTGATCTCCGTAAATAGGCGTATATTTAGCAGGGCTAAAACAGAAGACCAAGAAAGGTGCGTTCTGGATAGCACAAATAACTTGTTGAGGATGGTTTCAGAAGAAAGCCAGAGTGGCCGTGATCTTTTGGACTGTGATGTGTACTTTCTGAGACATAATGACCGACACCTCTCAGTGGCGGGCAGAGGGGGAGTTGTGCTGAAGAAAAATGGACAATTCGACCTCAAGGCTACGGAAGCGATACAGAAGAATTACAGAAGTGTGCTGCTGTCAGCCCCCGCAGTAGAATCTCAGGTTCTTCTGTGCAATGATCGTGGCTTGCCTAGAATAACAAAGAGCATCAGGGAGTGCAAAGGCAGTAACCTTTCTATGTTTTTAAGGCCAAAACTCATAAACCTGATATACAGTTCAAATGCACAATCAGCGAAAACAATTCTTGGCAGGCACTCGTCAGTCGGTACAGTTGAAGCTGTTTAACAGTCTTGTATTAGACGATCCGTTTTTAGTACAACATTCTGGCGATATAATTGCGTTCTTTGAGGACAATCGCTCGGTCGGCCATTTTTTCTCGATCGATCTTAAAGAGCTGTTTTACTCCATACATCACAGGGAGCCCTTTATGGCTGTTGAGTCATGTAGTGAAAGAAATGGGGATATCCCCTTTGAGAACAAGGCTGAAGTTCCTGTAGAAAGCTTTTTAGCAGTAGTGGAGTTTTATCTTCGGGCAGGGTTGATTTCTTCAGACGATGAGCTGTTTGTGCAGAGGAATGGTATATGTATGGGTCATATGTGGCGCCTATGTTGCGCAAGATTTTTCTTGCTGTAGTATGAGGATTTATTATAAGACGCAAGAGGCACATTCTAGTTGCACCGGCAGTACACGAACGCTGATCGTGCGCACAGCCGACACAAGGGCGTCTTCTTCGTCCTCCTCTTCGCTACAATGGCCCCCGGGAGAGAAGAGGAGCCATCCTGGCGCCTTACGGCGTAGGTAGGCTGAGGGGGTCATAGTACGGCTTAAGTTGGTTGACATGAACCGTGTCACGCCCGCGATGTCTACGGTCGGGTTGTGGCGTCGCAGGTTCTACAACGTAGGTGACAGCGGAGGCACAGTCTATGACGCGGTAGGGGCCATCATAGCGTGCAAGGAGTTTGGTTGAAAGGTCACGACCGCTGACCTCACACCAGTCGCGAAAACATGCAAACGCGCCACTGCCACGCCGCAGCTTCTGACGACATTGAGCAGCGGTCGTAAGGGTTCGAGCTAGCTGCCTACAGTCCTCGGCGTATTTGGCGGCTTGAGACACAGGAGTGCACTCAGACGCGTCGGGTCGGTATGGGAGCAGTGTGTCCATAGTACACGAGGGCTCTCGTCCATACAGCAGAAAAAAGGGCGAAAAGCCAGTTGTAGCTTGTGGGGCCAAATATAGGTGCAGCGGTGGTGTAGAGGTAGAACACCCGCCTCGCGTGCAATAGGTCCATGGTTCGAATCCCGGTGCCGGCAATTTTCCACTGGATTAAAAAAAAATCCGCGTGTTTGATAAAATTGCACAAACAGGCCTGAAGTGTGGCCTGTTCCCGGTGACCAGAACCGGTAACGCACTCCCTCACCAGAGCAAGATTGGCCACCCTGGTGCAGTACTTGGCCACAACCTCCTATATGAACACAACAATAAAACCCCGGCCCTCAGTCCCCAGCAGCTGCGAAGCAACTGACCACGGCGGCGGTCAGAGCTACGACGCAGCAGAGGGTGCTAAGAATCACTGGCTCCGGACAGGCCGCCATTGGAATACGAACCTAGCAACGTTTAACGCGAGAACGTTATCTAGTGAGGCGAGTCTAGCAGTGCTATTAGAGGGCAGTAAATGGGATATAATAGGGCTCAGTGAAGTTAGGAGGCCAAAAGAAGCATATACAGTGCTAAAAAGCGGGCACGTCCTGTGCTACCGGGGCTTAGCAGAGAGAAGAGAACTAGGAGTCCGATTCCTGATTAATAAGAATATAGCTGGTAACATACAGGAATTCTATAGCATTAACGAGAGGGTGGCAGGTCTTGTTGTGAAACTTAATAAAAGGTACAAAATGAAGATTGTACAGGTCTACGCCCCTACATCCAGTCATGATGACCAGAAAGTCGAAAGCTTCTATGAAGACGTGGATTCGGCGATGGGCAAAGTGAAAACAAAATACGCTGTACTGATGCGCGACTTCAATGCCAAGGTAGGCAAGAAGCAGGCTGGAGACAAGGCAGTGGGGGAATATGGCATAGGCACTAGGAATAGCAGGGGAGAGTTATTAGTAGAGTTTGCGGAACAGAATAATATGAGGATAATGAATACCTTCTTCCGCAAGCGGGATAGCCGAAAGTGGACGTGGAGGAGCCCGAACGGCGAGACTAGAAATGAAATAGACCTCATACTCTGCGCTAACCCTGGCATCATACAAGATGTGGACCTGCTCGGCAAGGTGCGCTGTAGTGACCAAGGGATGGTAAGAACTCGAATTAGCCTAGACCTGAGGAGGGAACCGAAAAAACTGGTACATAAGAAGCCGAATAATGAGTTAGCGGTCAGAGGGAAAATAGAGGAATTCCAGATCAAGCTGCAGAACAGGTATTCGGCCTTAACTCAGGAAGAGGACCTTAGTGTTGAAGCAATGAACGACAATCTTGTCGGCATCATTGAGGAGTGTGCAATGGAAGTCGGGGGCAACTCCGTTAGGCAGGATACCAGCAAACTATCGCAGGAGACGAAAGATCTGATCAAGAAACACCAATATATGAAAGCATCTAACCCAGCTAGAATAGAACTGGCTGAAATTTCGAAGTTAATCAACAAACGTAAGACAGCTGACATAAGGAAGTATAATATGGATAGAATTGAACATGCTATCAGGAACGGAGGAAGCCTAAAAACAGTGAAGAAGAAACTAGGAATTGGCAAGAATCATATGTATGCGTTAAGAGACAAAGCCGGCAATATCATCACTAATATGGATGAGATAGTTCAAGTGGCTGAGTTGTTCTATAGAGATTTATACAGTACCAGTGGCAGCCACGACGATAATGGAAGAGAAAATAGTATAGAAGAATTAGAAATCCCAAAGGTAACGCCGGAAGAAGTAAAGAAAGCCTTGGGAGCAATGCAAAGGGGGAAGGCAGCTGGGGAGGATCAGGTAACCGCAGATTTGTTGAATGATGGTGGACTGATTGTTCTAGAGAAACTCGCCACCCTGTATACGCAATGCCTCACGACCTCGAGCGTACCGGAATCTTGGAAGAATGCTAACATAATGCTAATCCATAAGAAAGGGGACGCCAAAGACTTGAAAAATTATAGACCCATCAGCTTACTGTCCGTTGCCTGCAAACTATTTACTAAGGTAATCGCGAATAGAATCAGTAACACCTTAGACTTATGTGAAGCAAAGGACCAGGCAGGATTCCGTAAAGGCTACTCAACAATAGATCATATTCACACTATCAATCAGGTGATAGAGAAATGTGTGGAATATAACCAACCCTTATATATAGCTTACATTGATTACGAGAAAGCGTTTGATTCTGTCGAAACCACAGCGGTCATGCAGGCATTACGGGATCAGGGTGTAGACGAGCCGTATGTAAATACACTGAAAGATATCTATAGCGGCTCCACAGCCACCGTAGTCCTCCATAAAGCAAGCAACAAAATCCCAATAAAGAAAGGCGTCAGGCAGGGAGATACGATATCTCCAATGCTATTCACAGCGTGTTTACAGAAGGTATTCAGAGACCTGGATTGGGAAGAATTGGGGATAAAAGTTAATGGAGAATACCTTAGTAACTTGCGATTCGCTGATGATATTGCCTTGCTTAGAAACGCAGGGGACGAATTGCAATGCATGCTCACTGACCTGGAGAGGCAAAGCAGAAGAGTGGGTCTAAAAATTAATCTGCAGAAAACTAAAGTAATGCTTAACAGTCTCGGAAGAGAACAGCAGTTTACAATAGGCAGCGAGGCACTGGAAGTCGTAAGGGAATACATCAACTTAGGGCAGGTAGTGACGGCGGATCCGGATCATGAGACGGAAATAATCAGACGAATAAGAATGGGCTGGGGTGCGTTTGGCAGGCATTCTCAGATCATGAACAGCAGGTTGCCATTATCCCTCAAGAGAAAAGTATATAATAGCTGTGTCTTACCAGTACTCACATACAGGGCAGAAACCTGGAGGCTTACGAAAAGGGTTCTACTCAAATTGAGGACGACGCAACGAGCTATGGAAAGAAGAATGGTAGGTGTAACGTTAAGGGATAAGAAAAGAGCAGATTGGGTTACGGAGCAAACGCGAGTTAATGACATCTTAGTTGAAATAAAGAAAAAGAAATGGGCATGGGCAGGACATGTAATGAGGAGGGAAGATAACCGATGGTCATGAAGGGTTACGGACTGGATCCCAAGGGAAGGGAAGCGTAGCAGGAGGCGGCAGAAATTTAGGTGGGCGGATGAGATTAAGAAGTTTGAAGGCACGGCATGGCCACAATTAGTACATGACCGGGGTTGTTGGAGAAGTATGGGAGAGGCCTTTGCCCTACAGTGGGCGTAACCAGGCTGATGATGATGATGATGATGAATATAGGCATGCGTGACGAACGGCAAAACAGTGTCCCAGTTACTCTGGTCCAAGGTGACGTACATAGTCAACATGTCACCGAGTGTGCCGTTGAACCTCTTTGTCAAGCCGTTCGTTTGCGGCTGGTTGGCCGTAGACTTACGGTGAAGGATTCTGCATGTAGCGAGAAGGGCTTCACTTCACTTCACTTTATTACCTTAAAGGCCCCCGGGGTTGTTGTTGTTGTTGTTGTTGTTTTATTTCTATTCTTGCCATACAAATTATCAGACACTGACTGAACCCATAGCCAGAGGGTAGTGTGGGGTTCAGATACAAAAATGCACGATGGCAATGACACAACACTTGTGTAAAATAGAAAGCCCAAAGTCACGGCGAAATACCAGAGTACACTATACAATGAGGAGAAAATAATACAATATGCATTTTACAGGAGAATGAATAAAGATCTGTAATGAACAACACTGTACAACAAACACAAACCGCGAACGACTGTCACATAGATCAAATAAGGCTCAAAAAGTATGTTCTTAATGCTTTATCAGTTTCGTGGGACTGTTTTATTTCTGGGGGTAAAGCATTCCAAACCTTGGCTCCTGAAAACTGCACCAATCTTTCACTGTAGATGTTATTATTCGGTGGCAAATTAAAGTTACTATGTGTGAGGTTTCTCGTGAGTCGAGAAGGAGAGCGAAACAGGGAGGCATTGAAAGGTTGGTTATATTTTACTATGTTGTTTACACACAGCGCTATCTTTAAAGACAGGGGTGGGTTACATGTATAAGAATGGGTGGGTTACATGTATAAATCTTAATAAACAAAGAAAACACGTAATGAACATAAATTATTCGCTGTTAAATATAGTAGTTATACAATTCAGAAATTTGGATGTACAGATGATTGCGGCGATGTCGTGTGGAAGGCCGTTCCTGTCCGGGGCTGAGCGTGGAAAGAATGAAGATGCGAAAGTAGCAGTGCGCGTACGAAGCCGTGCAACTTGAAGGGGATGACCAATGCGGGGGGAGATACGTGCCGGCGGATTGATGTAGGGCGGATGACGAAGTGAGCTGTAATAAAGTTTATGAAACAAGCACATACTAGTAATACGACGTCTACAAGCTAGAGATGTTAAACCTGCCTCTGCTTTTAATGATGATATACTAACGTTATATGAATAGCATGAATATATGAATCTTGTGGCTCGACTTTGTACTGATTCTAGGGAAATTGTTAGATAATTTTGTTTAGGGCTCCAAATAGCAGAGGCGTATTCTAATTTAGGACGGACAAGTGATTTGTACGCAAGTAGTTTTACGTTTTGTGGGGCATGTCGTAGATGACGTTTTAAGAATCCAAGGGTTCTGTTAGCGGATGATATGATTTTTGTGACATGTGCGTTCCAGGTTAGATCATTGGACAATGTTACGCCGAGGTATTTATAAGTGTGAGTTAATTCTACCGTGGCGTGCGAGATTTTGTACGAGAAGAGGAGAGGATTACGTTTTCGGTTAAAAGACACGAGTTTACATTTATTGGGGTTTAGTTCCATGAGCCATTGGTTACACCAGTTCTGTACGCTGTTTAAGTCATTCTGGAGGGCGTGCTGATCAGAGGTGTTATTGATTGTGCGATAGATGACACAGTCGTCGGCGAAAAAACGGATGTTACAAGAGACATGCGTTGGTAGGTCATTAATGTATATTAAAAATAATAGCCGGCCAAGGACCGATCCTTGCGGGACACCTGATGTTACGGGAAGAGTACTAGAGGCTTGATTATTAACGTAAACATACTGGGTGCGGTTAGCAAGGAATTCACTTATCCACTGTAAAATGTTAGGATGAAGGTTTAACCATGAAAGTTTTAGTAGCAAGCGTTGGTGGGGTACTTTGTCAAATGCTTTCGCGAAGTCCAGGAATATTGCATCAGTTTGAAGGTTACAGTCAAGGTTCATATGCACGTCATGGATGAAAATAGCCAATTGTGTATCACAGGATAGGTTTTTACGGAAGCCATGTTGAGCAGGATGAAAAAAATTAATAGAGTCAAGAAAATTCATTATGTGGGAATAAATGACATGTTCCATGATTTTGCACGGCACGCTTGTTAAAGAGATGGGGCGGTAGTTAAGGGGTGATTCTTTGTTACCTGATTTGAAGACCGGAACAACCTTCCCCACCTTCCAATCGCTGGGAATGCTACCTGTGGAAAGTGATTGTGCAAAAAGTTTTGATAGATACGGTGCGGAAGCATGGCCAGTATTTTTGAGGAACTTGGGGGTGATTTCATCAGCACCCGCTGAAGATGACATCTTGATATTTTCTATAATACATATAATGCCGTGCGCAGAAAACGGGATTGAAGGCATAGGCAAACTTAGGTTGGTAGTTGCGGTAGAAAGTGGCATATCGGTTTCGTGTGTGAAGACGGATGAGAAAGCGGTGTTAAAAATATTTGCACAGTCAATGTCACTTGTCATCTCGCCAAGTGGGTTAGCTAGTGTGATGATCGGAGCCTGTTGCGGATTTAGTACTTTCCAGAACTTCCTCGGGTTATTTATTAGGATCTTGGGGAGGTCAGTTTGGAAAAAATCGCGTTTTGCGTTACGGATAGATTGCAGGTATGTTGATTCGGCTGTGTAATATTTCTCCCAGGCGCATGCGCTTGGGTTGCGTTTTGCTGCACGGAAAAGTCTCTTTTTTTTGTTCTCGAGTGTCTTCAAGAGCTTTGAAAACCATGGTTTGTTGTGACTTGCACGAAATGTGATGGTGGGAATAAACTTCGCGGTGAGTTCGGCAATTTTAGTTTTGAAAGTGAGCCAATTATCCTCCAGGGATCGATCATCGAAACCCGTCTCAAAGTTTGGAAATGACGCCGTCAGGTGATTATTAATTTCTTCGTAATTCCCTCTGTCATAGAGGCGAATTGTCTTGTGGAAAGTTTGACGCGATTCAGGGGTGACGGTGAAAGTAGCGTGTAAAACTTTGTGGTCACTGATTTCGCGGAGGTAAGTAAGCGATGATAAACTTTCTGGGTGACTAGTTAGGATAAGATCCAAGATGTTGGAGGATTCATGTGTGACTCATGTGGGTTCAGTTACTAACTGGGTGAGATTGAAATTCAAACAAACGTCAACGAAGTTAGTTATTTCGGTGTTGCCTGTTGGTGTTAGGTTCAGCCAGTCAATGGAGGGGTAATTAAAATCACCAAAAAGAATAATGCGCGCGTTGGGATATTTGCCAGTTATTTGATTCAGACTATCGTTTAACTGCGAAGAAAAGATTGCATTACTGGAGGGGGGTCTGTAGCAGACGCCTAGTATGACGATTTGTGGTATGGAACGACAGATTACCCATAGTATTTCAAGCTCCGATTGGAGGTTAATAACAGAACAAGGCAACAGCTGGTTAGTGGCAATAAGAACACCTCCTCCTCGTGAGCTCTTGCGGTCCTTGCGAAAAACGTTAAATTACTTACTTGGATTACTTCGTTAAATTACTTGGATTACTTCGGACAGGAAGACACGTCCCCTGTCGCTGAGCAGTTCGCTAGGTGCGCCATGTCGAAGAACGAAGTTCCGCAAGATAAAAACGCAACTACACGCGCAGAGGCTGCCGGGAGTGCGGCACTTTCGGCGTAGCGTGTCAAGTGGTCGACACCTACAATTATTCATCTGTTACCCGATGAGCTGCAGGGAAATGGCCCGTATAGGTCTATGCCAACGCGATCGAAGGGCCGAGCCGAACAGGGCAGCGGCTGTAGCTCACCAGGCGGCTGCTGTGGAATATTACGCCGTTGGCACGCCGTGCAAGCGCGTACGTACTGGCGCAGAAAGTGATACATGCCGTGCCCGTAGAAATGCTGCCTTAGCCGAGTATACGTTTTGAGAAATCCGGCGTGACCATTATGAGGAGCAGCATGAAAGTAAGCGCATATGCCAGAAAGCATGTGTCTTTGGTATGACCATCACGCAAATAATTTCTGAGGTAAAGTACGCCATCCCGTACAGCAATGTGAGCGGCTTGGCGACGAAGTGCTCTAGAAGAGGGTGTGACGGATGGGTCATGAAGGAAATTTAGCATAGTTTAAAGCAGGGATCCTTACGCTGCTCGTCTGGCATATCAGCGACGTTGAAGGCTGACACGGATGCGAAAGGCGGAGACACTGAAGCCACATAAAAAGGTAGCGGTGATCGGGAAACCGCATCGGCGTCAGATTGCTTTTTGCCCGATCGGTAGACAACGTGGATGCTATATTCTTGCAAGTGAAGTACCTATCAGCCTAGGCGACCTGACGGATCCTTCAACGAGGACAGCCAGCAAATGCAATGGTGGTCAGGGACAATATCAAAAGGGCGACCATATAGGTATGGACGAAATTTGTCGAGAGCCCAAGTAATGGCCAAGCACTCCTTTTCTGTCGCATAGTAGTTGATTTCTGCCTTCTTTAAAGTGGGGCTCGCATACGGGACGACGTACTCGTCATAGCCGTCTTTCCGTTGTGCGAGGACTGCACCAAATCCGATGCCGCTGGCGTCCCTGTGTACCTCTGTAGGCGCGGTGGGATCGTAGTGTCGAAAAATCGGTGGCGAAGCAAGTAGGCGACGTAGTTGTTTGAAGGCTTCAACATAGGAAGTTGACCACGCGAAGATGCCCTTGGTAGAGGTAAGCAAATTAGTCAGACCTGCGATGATATTTGCAAAATTGCGCAGAAAACGCCGAAAGTAAGAGCAGAGCCCTATAAAGCTGCGGAGCGCCTTAAGAGTAGTGGGCACCGGAAACTCTGCGACAGCGCGAAGCTTGGCTGGGTAAGGGATCATACCGTCCTTCGATACAACGTGTCCCAATATTGTTAACTTGCGGGCAGCAAAACGGCACTTTTTGATGTTGAGTTGGGGACCAGCAGATGTGAGGCAGGTCAGTATCTCATGCAAGCGAACAAGGTGCATCGAGAAATCTGGCGAAAACACCACGATATCATCAAGGTAGCACAGACACGTTTTCCTCTTGTAGTTACTAAGGACGGTGTCCATCATGCGCTCGAAAGTAGCGGGCGCGTTGCAGAGCCGGAATGGCATTACGGTAAATTCGTACAAGCCATCGGGCGTGATGAAAGCTCTCTTCTCACAGTCGTCATCTGCCATCGGCACTTGCCAATAGCCGGAGCGAAGATCCAAAGATGAGAAGTACTCAACATCTTGTAAGGAGTCGAGGGCGTCATCTATCCAAGGCAACGGATAGACATCTTTAAGAGTGATCTTATTGAGTCGACGGCAATCCACACAGAAGCGTATTGACCCGTCCTTCTTGCGTACTAATACCGCAGGAGACGCCCAAGAACTGTGGGAAGGGCGAATGACGCCACGGTGCAGCATATCGTCGACTTGCTCGTTAATTGTCTGTAGCTCGGCTGCCGACACGCGGTACGGTCGCTGGCGTAGAGGTGGATGGGAACCACTGTAGACGCTGTGAGTGACGATTGCCGTACGCCCGAGAGATGGTTGTTCACAATCAAACGACGAGCTGAAATTCTGAAGAAGCCCGAGGACTTGCTGACGATACGGAGGTGGCACATCGGCGTCTATGACGGAATGAAGAACGCCTGACGACGATGACGACGACGACAATGATGGTGATGCCGTGGACAGCACGGGAGAAGTGAGGGTATCGAGCTCATAACAGGCCGTGTCGCCGGAAGCATCGAGCATGTGAAGCGAGTCAAGGGGCTGGACACGACCTAGTGATTCGCCGCGCACTAAGGTGACAGGGTAGTGAGACGTGTTACACACAAGCATAGAGGATAATCCAGATACAGTGTTGAGGTCAGCAAGCGGGAGAGTTAGGGCCTTGCGACGTAGAAAAATAGGCGACGGTGTAAAAAGCAGTGTAGCGTTTGGCGCGGTACAGCAAGAGACGAGCACAAGCACAGACATTTCGGGTAGTATGTCCGTATCGGACACAACGGTGAGCTTGGAGGCTTTGTCTTCAGAAGGGGCAGGCAGCGGGGCATCGGCAAGTGGGAAAAGCGCCATTTCGGCCCGGGCGCAGTCGATGATCGCACGATGGTGAGACAAGAAGTCCCAGCCGAGAATTATGTCATGTGAACAAGAAGACAACATGACGAATTCAACAACATAAATAATGGCGTCGATGACTACCCTTGCAGTACAATGCGCAAGCGGGGCTATATGCTGCGCAGTCGCGGTGCGTAGAAGCATACCAGACAACGGCGTTGTGATCTTGTGGAGGTTACGACAACGCTTTTCCTCGATAACAGAAATTGCAGCCCCAGTATCAATAAGCGCAATCGCGGCAGTTCCTTCGACGAAAACGACCACTAAATTGCGTGGCGACTGTGCAGGCCTTGTAGAAGTCGCGAAGCTTGCAGTTCGTGCCTGCGGGACTGCAGCAACTAGTTTCCCTCGCTAGGGGACTGGCGGCGACGCAAGGGGGAAAGCCAGCGACGACGCGGTGATGGCGAATGATGGGTGCCGACAGGGCGTCTAGGAGGCGGCGAGAACTCTGGGTTGGGAAGCATTGCATGCCTGGTAATATCGGGGAAATAGCCATATCCAGGCGTTCCGGCAGCAGCGTTAGTAGGTGGCATGCGACGATGGCAGAAGCGCGCGACATGGCCGGCGACACCGCAAGCGAAGCGTATGGGTTGGTTGTAGCGTGTGCGTCAAGGGGTCTGAACTGGCCGTCGAGACGGAATTGGAGGCGACGCGGGAGGAGGTGCCGCTTGAAGTCGCATTGGAGCGGGAAACGCGAACGTCGGCGGCGCAGGCCGCGCGGTGACTTCGGCATAGGTCAGAGGTGCAGCCACGGGAGGGCAGGGTTGCACTGAAGGTAGCGACTCGGCAAGTTCCTCGCGAATGGCCCACCTAATGGGAGCAGCCAGAGATGTGTCAGGCTGGGGAAGTCGATCGTTGAGAGGCAGCATAGACAGTTGGCGCGCCACCTCCTCACGAATGAAATCCTTAATCTCA
Source organism: Dermacentor variabilis (assembly GCF_050947875.1). Taxonomy (NCBI): domain Eukaryota; kingdom Metazoa; phylum Arthropoda; class Arachnida; order Ixodida; family Ixodidae; genus Dermacentor; species Dermacentor variabilis. The sequence goes on from NC_134576.1 coordinate 1,550,719, forward strand.
ACAGAGAGCGATGATGCTGACGTAGAGATGGAGCGAAGCGTGAGGCACGAGAGAGAGTCGCCAGGTGCAACAACGCGGCGCGTAAGGGCCCTTTGTCGACGGAGCTCATAGAAGCTCTGGCAAAGAGTGGCGAAAGCAGCGACTGACGTGGGGTTTCGCGCCAAGAGCATTTAAAATCCGTCGTCATCGATGCCCTTGAGGATGTGCTTCCCCTGGTCCTCTTCACTCATGGTGGAATCGACGCGGGCGCCAAATATCCACGACATCCTCTATGTATCTGGTGTAAGTCTCGCCGGGCTGTTGAGCGCGCTGGCGTAGGCGCTGTTCAGCACGGAGTTTTCGCAAGGCAAGGCGACTGAAGACTTCCGCGAATGCTGTTTTGAAAGCGGACCAGGTTTGTAGTTCTCGTTCATGGCTGCGGAACCAGAGGTTCGCAACGTCAGCCAGATAGAAGGTGACGGTGCGTAGCTTATTCGGGTCATCTCACTTGTGATCACTGACGCGCTCGTAGGAAGAGAGCCAATGTTGTACGTCATTCACACCTGATCCGCTAAAAACAGGAGGGTCCCGCTGCCGCTGGACGGCGTCGCACATGATAGGAGCGCCGGATGCTCCAAGCGGATTGTTGGGAACCTCGTTTATGGCAGCGGCCGGAGCAGTTGTAAAAGTTTGGCTGCGAAGTTCCAGGGTGAGTCGAGGAGTGCAGCACCTTCCACCAAATGTAATATGTTGATTTATTATAACACGCAAGAGGCACAGTCTAGATGCACCGGCAGTACACGAACGCTGATCTCGCGCACAGTCGACACAAGAGCGTCTTCTTCGTCCTCCTCTTCCCTACATTGCGAGCATTGACCAGGACTTGGAAACCGTTTGCTAAACGACAAGGTGTTGCAGATCTTTAGGTATGCAGATATCTTTTTGATTGTTTTGAACTAACAGGACTTTTCCTAGACAGAGTGTGTTAAGGACATACTAGACATTTTGAAAGTGCTTGGACAAGGGCGCAAGTTTACCCATTAGCTTCTTGCTTTTGAAGCTGCAATTTTTAGGCGTTCATCTCCTCTTTCTTTTTTTTACCGTCTTCGTGCCCAGAAATAATTCTTGCCGTTTATTTCCGGCCATTCGAAAACAGTAAAACGAGCTATTGCCATTACTAGCTTACAGTTGACTCTAACCATATCTAGCCCCCACGTCGCTCATGAAAGCTTTAATTTGAGGGTGTCTAGGCTTGGCTAGGCGAGCTTCGCTTCTTCTTTGTTAGTTTCGGTCAATGAAGCTTTCTTGAGGATATTTCGTCGGGTGCCTAACAATGCTTCAGAAAAAAGCGAAACGAAACATAAAGCGTGTCTTGTTGTTTATCCATATATACACAAAGTTGCTCATTCGTTACAGGATATTGCTTCTAAGTGCGATGTACCGGTAGTGTTTCCGGCTCCTAGGATACTTTCTCGCATTTTTGCGTCCCTGCCCTCCGTAAAAGGGGCCGAATGTGTGAAGAACGGCGTAATGTATTTCTTGAAAAAATGTTCTTCTGGCGTCGTGTATAAGATTCCTTTAGGCTGTGACAAGGTACACATCGGCCAAACTGGGCGTTGTATAATTCACCGTCTGCGAGAGCACGCTCGATCGATCAAGAATGGTGATGAATCATGAACGCGGTGTCTTATGGCGTAAGAGCCAAATATGGCCTTAATGAGTCCGCAATTGAGTTATGAATACCGAGGGGTAGAGGTTACGTGGCTGTAAAGGCGCCTAAAACACAGTCGCTTTAATCTGCAGAAAACCTGTATGAGATAAAATTATACCAATGGTCAATGAGCTGTACAATGGACACGAAGGTTACATTGTGAAATAATGATGATATAGTGAAATGTCTCATGGATAAATATTTGCAAGAAGCACTGGTGTCTTAAATGAGCCCTTGATATGCGAGGGCCTGGAGGCAGGCGCTACACAAAACTACTATCACAGCGGCATCCTCTAGAAAGGGGATGTGCTATGAATTTATGATGCTAGAAACTTGCAAGTCGATATTATACGAAAATCCTAGAATGGTTTTGGTGTCAAAGAACGGGTCTGTTACAAGAAACATTGCAGGATAGAGAGCGGTGTGCTGGTGATATATAAGAGGAAAATGTTTTTTTCCCTCAGCTTCGGCTTCCCAACATTTTTGGAGGACGTGGAGGACGGTCAGCCTCTCAACACATCTAACGCGGGTTGGAGGCTCATTTCCAGTCAGTAAAAAAATTATGCGTGCCATAGGTGTCTCCTATCCTGAGTAGACAGAATAGTACATCAGTTCGTCATGTTATCGTTTTGGGGGCCCAGAAACCTGACTGCGGCTTAATGAAGTGAAGCTTATTTTTTTGTTTCCCCGTTCCAGAAGCGTTGCCAGTGGCTTCGCAGTTTCTTTCGTAAGAATGTCTTCAGATCTGTGACAGGGACAGCAGCAGTAGAAATAATAGCTTGCGATGTGAGTGATGTGCTCATTTGGCAAGCTAGTACCCTCGATGCCTCTATGGCCAGGTACCCAGCAAATAATGGCATGCTGGTTAGATATATGCGCTCTACAAAGAATGGAATATAGCTCAGTAAGTATCGGGATTTTGTAT